>NC_086107.1:82709991-83026950 GCF_963921235.1 Mobula hypostoma | reverse complement strand
TGTGTGTGTACGTGCACGCACACATTTGTACACACGAGTATGCCAAAGTTTCTCTCAGTGGGATTCCCAGGAGCCTCCAGCCCTCCAGCCCTATGCAACAAGCCCACAGGCTCCACCAGGACCTGCAGTGGTCAGGGTTCCCTCTGCCTCAGGACAGGGCTTTGTTCTGTGGCCTCTGTCAATATGACATTGACCACAGGACTCTCTGTGGCTGTATCGACCAAACCCAGTCCCGGTTAAAGAAATACAGGATTGAAATCGTTAAAGTTCACTTCTGTGACAATGACATTGGATTGCTGTAAACAGTCTTATTCATGGACATCCTTCAGTGAGGAGAACCAACTCTCTGTTTACTGTGTCCTTACTAGACCTGTCCAGTCCACAGCAATGCCATTGTCTCTCCTGTATGTGACTCCAGTCCCCAGCCATTGTCTCTCCTGTATGTGACTCCAGTCCACAGCAATGCCATTGTCTCTTCACTTGGAAATGGCTGAGTAAGTCACTTAATTTAAGGCTCCAAAGTGGCGGCTATTTCTTACTCATGTTCCCCTGACCTGGAGCATTGAATGATGAAGCGTCAACCATTCTATTTACTAACAGAGTTCTCCTTTGTGATCCTGACCACCACTTGTCAACTGTAATCAGGCACTGGAGATATTGCATGTTGCCATCACCAAACAAGAAATAGTCAGAGACTTCAGTCCGGATTTTTTGAGGTAATTTTTGCCCAATTACCATCAGCAGTGGGACCAGTGGAGCTACAGTAACCTGAGGTCCCAGCATCCTCGACCACTGCTATGATACAATAAGGAATGCCTGCCATTCCAGGCCCAGATCCCAGTTTGGGAAATTTGATCAATGGGAAGAGGCGAAAGAGCAAGGCTCCAAGGATAAAGTTGACAAAGAGGTGGTTGTGGGAGGTAGAGGAGTGGCTACAGGATTGTTTTGAGTCAGTGGACTGGGCCGTATTCAAGGACTCATCCACGGATCTGAATGAATGCACCACAGTTGTCACGGACTTTATACAAATAGTTGTAGATGAGTGTGTCCCCACAAGATCATTCAGAGTTGTCACCAATCAGAAGCCCAGGGTGAACCATGAGATCCACAATCTGCTGAGGGCCAGGTCGGTGGCATTCAGGTCTGGTGAACCAGGTCCAGGTACGATCTCTAGGAAGCCATCTCATGTGCGAAGTGGCAATTCTGTCCAAGCTTGAATCACTGAAGGATGCTTGACAGATGCAGCAGGGCTTGAACTCTATTACCTCTTACTGAGGGAAATTAAGCAACATAGATGACAACAAGGCTTCACTCCCAGATGAGCTCAATGCCTTCTATACTTGCTTTGACTGTCAAAACATGAAGAAAACTTCATGAACTCCCACAGCCCCTATGATTTCAGTTTCTGAGGCTGACATGAGAGCACCCTTCAGGGGGGTGAACCCATGGAATGCATTCGGCCCAGATGGGGTACCTGGCCAAGTACTAAAGACCTGTGCTGATCAACTGACTGGACTGCTCACTGAGATCTTTAACCTCTCTGTTTGGAAATCTGGGGTATCCAGCTGCTTCAAGCAGGCTTCAGTTTTACCGGTGCCTCAGAAGAATGTGGTAATCAGCCTGAATGACTATCATCCAGTAGCACTTACAACCACTATGATGAAATGTTTTCAGAGGTTAGTGGTGAAACATATCAATTCCCGCCTGAGAAGCGACATGGATCTGCTCCAGTTTACCAACTGGAGCAACAGATCCACAGCAGACGCCATTTCATTGGATCTTCACCCAACCTTGAACATCTTGACAGCAAAGATGCAAACTTCAGGATACTCTTTATTGGCTACAGCTCAGCATTCAATACTATCATCCCCTCAATAAGCTTCAAGATTTTGGCCTCAACATCTCCTCGTGCAACTGGATCTTCCATTTCCTCGCTTGCAGACCCCTGTCAGTTCAGATTGGCAACAACATCTTCTCCACAATATCCATTAGCACAGATGCACCACAGGGCTGTGTGCTTAGCCCCCTGCTCTACTCATTTTACACTTATGATTGTGTGGCTAAGCACAGCTCCAGTTCTATATTTAAGCACCATTGTCGTTGGCCAAATCAAAGATGGTGATGAATCGGTATATAGGAAGGAGATTGAAAATCTGGCTGAGTGGTGTCACAACAATAACCTCTCAGTCAATATCAGCTGATTGTTGACTTCAGGAGGAGTAAACTGGTTGTCCATGAGCCAGTCCTCATCGGGAGATCAGAAGTAGAGAGGATCAACAACTTTGAATTGATGGGTGTTATCATTTCAGAGGACCTGTCCTAGGTCCTGCACAATCATGCGATTATGAAGAAAGCACAGCAGTGCCTCTACTTTCTTAGAAGTTTGCGAAGATGCAGCATGACACCTAAAATTTTGAAAACTTCTATAGATGTTTGGTGGGGGTTATATTGACTGGCTGCATCACAGCCTGGTATGGAAACACCAATGAACTTGAATGAAATATCCTATAGAACGTAATGGATACAGCCCTCTCCACCATTGAGCACATTATATGGAATGATGTTGTAGGAAAGCAGCATCCACCATCAGGGACCCCCGCCACCCAGGTCATGCTCTCTTCTCAATGCTGCCATTAGGAAGAAGATACAGGACCCTCAGGACTCACACCACCATGTTCAGGAATAGTTATTACCTCTCAACTATCAGGTTCTTGAACTAGTGGGGATAGCTTTACTCACTTTCACTTGCCCCACCACTTAACTGCTCCCACAACCTATTGACTCACTTTCAAGGTCTCTTAGTATCATGTTCTTGATATTTATTGCTTATTTTTTATTACTATTATTTCTTTTTTTCCTTTTGTATTTGCACAATTTATTGTCTTTTGTACATTGGTTGTTTGTCCATCCTGTTGGCTGCGGCCTTTCATTGATTCGATTATGGTTCTTGGATTTACTGAGTACATACACAAGAAAATGAATATGATGACATATATGTACTTTGATAATAAATTAACTTTGAACTTTGATGACGAGAGTGAAGATAGAACCAATCAAGGATAAAAGGGGAAACACACTCAGTGGCAGTAACTCAATGTTACAGAGATTTTCAAGAAGTCCACTTGCTTAGACCAAGCATCAGACTGTGGAAGACCTGTGATCTCAGTGACCTTGACCACGGAATGACTGTTGGTGCCCGTCAGGGTGATTTGAGTATCTCAAAAACGGGGATTTTCACACACAGCAGTCTCTAGAGTTTATAGAGAATGGTGCAAAAGTTTTTTTTTAAAATCCCATGAGCGGCAGTTCTGCGGGTGAAAATGCCTTGTTAATGAGAGAGGTCAGAGGAGAAAGGCAAAACTGGTTCAAGCTGACAGGAAGGTGACAGTAACTCAAATAACCACACGTTACAACAGTGGTGTGCAGAAGAGCATCTCTGAATGCACAACACGTTGAACCTTGAAGTGGATGGGCTACAGCAGTAGGAAACATACGCCCAGCGTCCAACTTATTAGACCCACCTAATAAAGTGCCCACTGAATGCATGTGCATGGTGTCAGAGGAGGAAGGGGATGTCTTTAATGAGTACTTTACTTCAGTATTTGCCGGCAAGAAGGACCTTGATGGATGTGAGGATACTGTAGAATAGCTGATATTCTGCAACAGGTCGATGTCGAGAGATGTTCTCAGGCTTTCATCACAAGAATGTTGCTGCATTGGTCCACGTTGCTGCTATCTATGCCTCTCATGATGCCCACTATTTGAAGCTGGCTTGTCTGCCAGACCCCAGATCTGAATTAGCCCAAAGCGGAAGGCTTAAATGGAGGAAGCATTGGCTGTATTCCACCGGCCAGTCCAGTCACTCAGTTAGGAATCAAGACTTGGTCATGGTTTGAGCCAGCAGGATTAAGGATGAGACGGAGGAAGTGGAGACATACATCCTGTTTTGAGCAGCATCGTACTGTGATTTTTGTAGAATGATGTGTAGCTTTCCTGCCTTTTTCCCTCACCCAATTTCCCACAGAGGTTATCTGTTCTATCAAATTTCTGAACTAGCGTACCAAGGCCAGTACTGAAAATGGTCAGTAGTTCCATTACTACCTGAAAAAGAGAAACAGAGAAGTGGATTTCTGCAGCTTCACCACTGGTATGTATTAAGTGTTGCAGTTTCCAGTCTTCCTGTACTAGAAAATAAAAGGTTATCTTTGATTTTCGCACTTACATCGATACAGTGAAATACATCAACGATCAACACAGTCTGAGGAAGTGCTGGGAGTGTCACTATGTTTCCAGTGTCAATATAGCATGCCCACAACTTACTAAGCCTAATCCATATATCTTTAAAATGTGGGGGGAAACCCGAGCACCTGGAGGAACTTGCGTGGTCATGGGAAGAACGTATAAACTGCTTACAGATGGTGGTGGGAATTGATACAGATCTTCTGATCACTGGTGCGCCATAATGATGTGTATCTGTTTCACTTGCTGTAGCCTGTCAGTCGTTCCTGCATTTACACACTTAGTCCAGCGGTCGTGGAGCATACGGATCCCTTCTTTGTAGAAGTCGGCATCTTGGACCTCCAGAAAGTGGTCCACAGCAGGGGTGATTGATAAGTTTGTGGCCTAAGGTAGAAGGAGATGAGCTATTAACTTCAAACTTTCTGCATGATCACACAAAGAGTTGAACTGCATGTGCATGTAACGAGAGCTGTATAACTCATCTCCTTCTACCTTAGGCCACAAACTTATCAATCACCCCTTGTAAGTTCCTCGGCATAAACATCACCGCAGATCTCATGTGGTCTGTACATACCAGCTGTGTGGTGAAAAAGGCACAACAGCACCACTTTCACCTCAGATGGTTGAAGAAATTTGGTCTGGGCCCCCAAATCCTAAGAACTTTCTACAGGGACACAATTGAGAGCATCCTGACTGGCTGCATCACTGCCTGGTATGGGAACTGTACTTCTCTCAATTGCAGGACTCTGCAGAGAGTGGTGTGAACAGCCCAGTGCATCTGTAGATGTGAATTTTCCATTATTCAGGACATTTAAAAAGACAGGTGTGTGTAAAGGGCCTGAATGATCATTGGGAACCCGAGTCACCCCAAACGCAAACTGTTCCAGCTGCTACCATCCAGGAAAGAGTACCGCAGCATAAAAGCCAGGACCCACAGGCTCCGGGACAGCTTCTTCCACCAGGCCATCAGACTGCTTAACTCATGCTGACGCAACTGTATTTCAATGTTATATTGACTATCCTGTTGTATATAATATTTATCATAAATTGCACATTGCACATTTAGACGGGGAAGTAAGTTACTCCTTATGTATATGAAGGATGGAAGTAATAAAGTCAATTCAGTCCTGACGAAAGGTCTCGGCCCGAAACGTTGACTGTACCTCTTCCTAGAGATGCTGCCTGGCCTGCTGCGTTCACCAGCAACTTTGATGTGTGTTGCTTCAATTCAATTCAGTTCAGTTCAATGCTATGCATGCAGTGGGGAACTGAATGTTGTTGTAGTGGTGGAGAGTGTGTGAAGTGTCATGGATGTAGCTGGGAAGGCACCAAACCAAGGGGGACAAAATGGAGCTGAGATACAAGTTGAGTGGGGCAGGAGTAGGTGGAGACACTGGGCTTATCAGTGCAGCTAGATTTTTGGATCGTGGGTAGGAATAGGGTGGAGACAATGGGTCTACTAGGGCAGTTAGGTTTGTCGATCTTGTGCAGGAATAGACAGAGACAATGGGCCTTCCAGGGCAGACAGGTTTGTCAGTCTTGGGCAGGGGTAGGCAGAGACAGTGGGTCTACTAGGGCAGACAGGTTTGTGAATCTTGGGCAAAGACAGGCAATGTATGTTTGAGAAACAATGAGGTTGGGGGCTGCAGAGGGAAGACTGCCAGGGATGACGATATGGGAGATGGCCTGATGTTTTCGGTGGGATCTGGGTTAAAGAGTAAGTAAGCAGTGTCCAAGAGCAGCTGTCTTGTCAAGGTCGAGGTCAGTCTGCTGGATTACAATGGCACCATCCTTGTCCGTGGGTTTGATAGTGAGGTTGGAGGGAGTGGAGAATAGTTCAGAGTGTGTGAGGTTAGAATAGGTGAGAGAATGGTGGTCGAGATGGCTGATACCCTTTCAGCATTTGGAGATGTAAAGTTCCAGTGTAGGCAGAAGACTAGAGTGGTGTTTCTAAGAAGAAGGGGTGTGCTCCATCTTTTTCAGTCATCTACTGCTTCCACCTGTCAACTCCCAGCTTCTAACATAATTTTTCATCTTTCCATTTCTTATGAAGGATCTTAGGGCAAAATATCACTGTTCATTTCCCTCCATAGATCCTGCCTGACCTGCTGAGTTCCTGCGTGTTGCCCAAGATTTTCTGCAACTGCAGAATCTCTTGTGTCTACGCTATTTCAGGTTGGTGTCATCAAAACCACGAAAACCAACGTGAAAACCAGCCTTCCTGGCATCAACTCTGTCTACACTTTTCACTGCCTGTAAAGCAGACAACATAATCAAAGATCACTTCCACCCTGCACATTCTTGCTTCTCTACTCCAGATCAGGTAGAATGGCCCAATTCTACTCTGATGTCTAATGGCCTACATGATACATCAGGACGTGCCTAGAATATTCCATACAATTCTGATCCCAAGATTGCAGGGGTGCAGAAAAGAAAAGATTTACTGGATAATTTGTCGAGTGAGGGATTTCAACTCAAAGGTTAGACTGGTGAAGACCAGACAGAGATTGAGATATGGTCGAAGTGTACAAGATTGTACATGCCTGAGTTAACCCTTACATACTGTTTGGATCAAATTTGACCCGTTTTGACATTTGACAGCAGTAAAATCACCCTGAATGCCATTTTTTTAGCCGAAATTTGATGACTTTTCCTAAAGTGACCCAAAATGTGCAAAAATGAAAATATTTAAAAATCTTATACTTTTGTACAGGTGCTCCAAATTTTTGTACATTGAGGCTGCTCCAGGTCAAATTTGACCCGTATCTATTGAAATGGATTTTAGGTCTCTGAAACATTAATTAAGGATTAATCACCCATTTATTAACATCAGATAGGCTATTTATACATTCTAAATAGATCTATGGTTCAAAATTTGGTATAGACACTTGGTATGAGGGGATTCTTGGGCCAGGTCAAAATTGACCCGGACCATACTGTGAAGGTATAGAATATGAACAGTAAGGGTTAAGACATTCCCGTTCATAGGTTGTTCAAGGACCAGAGGGCACAGTTTTTAAAAAATTGTATGAGGAAGAATATTTTTATTGAATGGTTCTGATGTAGAACTCATTGTGTCTATGATGATGAAAATAGAGTCAGTCAGGACCTTCAAAGGGGGATCTTGTAAGCAGGAGAGAGAAGAGTTTGGAGGAAAGAGCAGACAAATGGGATTGATGGTTATGACGAGTTGGTATAGACTCAATGGGCTGAATGGCCTGTTTCTGTGCTATCACAGTTCAATGATTTTGACATCCTTGAGAAGTACATGACCAGAATTATCCACAATGTTCCAAAGGGAGTTAAGCTTCTAATTTTCCCAATAGGACACAAGTGGGATGCTTGCAATTTACTTTACAACGACTTTGATGTTCGCATGTTCTTCTGGCCTAGTTGCCCAAATTCATACCTTTCAAATGCCTGATTCTGAGTGTGGGACCATCATCACCTTGGGAAGAAGCCCTCCATAAAATTAGATTGCAAGTATACAAACTTATAATATTCTCTGTCGTAGTGCTCTACCTACAGGCAAAGCATGACGTGGTCGGAGCAGATTCTAGTTGAGTTTATTGTCATTAAAGTCAAAGTAAATTTATTATCAAAGTACATCCACTCCATGGCCACTCTATTAGGTACACCTGCTCGTTAATGCAAATACATTATCAGCCAATCAAATGGCAGCCACTCAACATATAAAAGCATGCAGACAAGGTCTAGAAGTTCAGTCATATTTCAGACCAATCATCAGAATGGGGAAGAAATGTGACTTTGACTGTGGAAAGATCATTAGTGCCAGATGGGGTGGTTTGAGTATCTCAGAAAGTGCTGAAGTCCTGGAATTTTCATACACAGTACTCTCTAGAGTTCCCAGAGAACTGTGCAAAAAAAAACAAAAAGCAACCAGTGAGTGGGAGTTCTGTGGGTGGAAACTCCTTGTTAATGTGAGGGATAAGAGAGAATGGCCAAACTGGTTCAAGCTGACAGAGAGGTGACAGTAACTCAAATAACCATGCGTTACAACTGTGGTGTGCAAGACCACATTCCTGAACGCACAGCACCCTGAGCCTTGAAGTGGGTGGGCTGCAGCAACAGAAGACGACAAACATACGCTCAGTGGCCACTTGATTAGGTACATAAGGTACTGAATGTATCTATTATCACATACTACTCTGAGATTCATTTTCTTGCAAGCATTTACAGGAAAATAAAGAAATGTGCATAAGCTGGGTGAGATATGATTACAATGACAAACTTGTTCCCGGGCACATGGGTGACATACAAAATATAAATTAAACCTGAATTCTAAATCAATTATACAGGATAGTGAAGAAAAAGAGAATACAGCCAAAAAACAAATCCACAATCAGAAACAAGTTGCGGAGTATTGGCAGAGTTAAGCAGCAAGAAGGGGGAGTGGCCAGAAACAACAACAGAAAATTCTGGAAACACTCAGCATCTGTGAAGAGAGAAATAGCTTACAGGAGTCTATGTCAGAGCACAGGAAGTGGGAGAAAAAAGAGCTAGTTTTCAGTAGGAGAGAAATTAGGGGAGCTTGGAGAAATAAGAGGAAGAGTTTAGACGTAAAACCAGCTAAAGATTACATTTCACGATGAATGGAATTCAAAAGCAGAAAATTGGCAGTTCACTCAAATCCTCTCTGTTATTTCTTCAGCACCATGCTCACATGTCTCATCACAACAGAAAGGCTGAAGAAGTTATATAGAGGATTTGATTCTGATTCAGATGCAAATCTATTTATCACATGCATTTCAAAGCACACAGTGTGTCATTTGCATTAACAACCAACACACTCAAGGATGTGCTGGGTGCAGAATACAAGTGTCACCACACGTTCTGATGCCAACATGGTCAGCAGAACAACATAGAACACAACAGGCAACAAAACAACAGCAGCAAAATAGTTCAAAGTTCAAAGATCAAAGTACATTTATTGTCAATGTTTGTACAGGACTGTGCAAAAACCGTAGGCACATATATATAGATAGGGTGCCTAGGACTTTTGCACAGTACTGTAGTAATATTATGTATTGCACTGTACTGCTGCTGCTGCTGCAAAAAAAATCAAATTTCATGACATATGTGAGTGATGATAAACCTGATTCTGATATGGGTCTCTTGTGGACTTGGAGTGGGGAGGAGACAGGGAAAGGGGAATCATGGTTGGGAAAAGGGGAAGGGAGAGCAGAGGGAGCAGGAAGCACCAGAGAGACATTCTGTATCAATAAACCAATTGCTTGGAATCAAATGAGCTTGCCTGGAGGGAGGAGAAGATGGCGTCGCGACGCAGCTTGTAGTGGCCGCTCTGGAGGAGATATCTGTTATCTGTCAAGTAGGGTGCCGTGCACAATACTGATTTGATGGAGACAGACGTGAGAGCATGGAGGCACATCTGGTGAAACTTCTGAAATGCCTGCTTCGCTGCTGCTGCTACTGTGTGATCCAGAATCTCCGGAGGGGAAGGCCCCGAGTCCTCAGCTTTGCTTGTTGCTCGGCGGCTGGGGCGGGGTTGAAGTGCTCGGCAGAGATGGCGCTCGGTGCTTGGTGTCGGAGGGCTGGTCGGAGGCTTGAAGTTTTCAGACGGACTCAGAGTCGGCTGTGGTCAGGTGCTTCCAATGCATCGACAAGCATTGGAGGCTCATGGCAGGGAGAGTTTCTCCCTTCTACCATCTGTGTGAGATGATGGGCTATCGGGACTTGAAACTTTTTTTTACCATGCCCATGGTCTGCTCTTTATCAAATTACGGTATTGTTTTGCACTGTTGTAACTATATATTATAATTATGTGGTTTTGTCAGTTTTAGTCTTGGTTTGTCCTGTGTTTCTGTGATATCTTTCTGAAGGAACACTATCATTTTTTAATGCATTCATTTCTAAATGACAATAAATGAGGACTGAGTGTCCTCATAATCTAATTGATGTCTCAGGGCTGGGTATGTCTGCAGCCTGCCCCCAGCACTCCTTCTCTGCCATCTGTCCCACTCCCCTCCCGTGGGGCTCCATCCTCACCATTCCCCCCATCCTTTGCTCTTGCCAGATTTACAGAGTTGCCCTCGGCTCCATGTTGATGAAGCCGATCCAGGAGCCCAATGGCTGCAGGTCGCTGCCACAGAGCCAGTTCAGTGCTGAACCACCTTGATTAAATTGTGCAAACAGTAAAAAACAAGTAAACAAAAACACATGGAACATGAACCGCATAGTCCCCGAAAGTGAGCCTATAGCTGTGGAGTGTGTTCAGCGCAGAGGCAAGTGAAGCCCAATGGTTGCAGGGTGCTAGCTGCTCCCAAAACCTGGTGGGACAGGACTCAGGACTCCTGCGCCTTCTGCCTGATGGCAGCAGCAAGAAAAGAGAGAGACTTGTGGAACACAGGCGGACGTCTCTGAACACCTGTTCGTTCTCCACTCTCGTCCCCAACTAATTTAATCTTGCTCGATGCTTTAAATGGCATGGAGTAACGGAGGCAAGCACAGGTTTGTGCTCTGCCGTCAGGAATCGATGCAGCACTGGCTGCATTCTCTGCTCTCATCCACGCCAATTCCCCCAGGAAATTGCAAAAAACCCAGATTGTTTAGTCAGCTCAATAATACATACATAAAAGGAAAATTGCAGGCTGCAATTGATCACAGTTCAGAAGAAGAGGTACTGAATATACAGAAGAAGAAGAGCGTCTACTTGTCCTGTGAGCTGTCTGCAATATGTCGCTACCGGTTGCCGGCCCTTTCCTTTACCAGGATTGACTCTAACGGGGCCCCCGATTAAACTGGTGTCTTTTCTCCACAAGATGGTATTCTGATTTGACAAAAGTATGAAAGTATGAAAGTATGAAATATCTTTATTGTCATTGCATAGTACAATTTGTCATGCACCAATACAGCGAAAATGAGTTGGCAGCTCTCATACTCAATGCTATAAAACAGCAAATAAAATAAATAAACAATAAATAAAATCAAGTAACCAGCCAGTACAAGCAACGTCCAGCAGTACAAAAGGGCAACTCAGGTGCATGACAGCCATAAAACCAGTATTAAAGTAGCAATATAACAAATGTATGGATGATGCTTGATCGATTGGTTCAGAGCAATTATAGCTCTGGGGAAAAAGCTATTTTTCAGTCTGGAAGTGCGGGCATAGAAAATCTTATAATGTCTGCCAGATGGAAGAAGTACAAACAGATGATTGTATGGATTTGTATTGTCCTTACAGATGCTTGTAGCTTTCCTTAGGCAGTGAGAGCTGTAGGTGTCCTCCAGGGCTGGGAGTTGTGTCCCAATGATCTTCTGTCCGCTAGAGACGACCCGCTGAAGTGCTTTCCTATCAGTTGCTGTACAACTGAGATAGCACACAGAGATGCAGTATGTTAAGATGCTCTCTATGGTGCAGCGTAAAAGATCACCAGCATCTGTTCAGGTAGACCAGCTTTCTTCAGCATCCTGAGCAAAAACAAGCGTTGCTGTGCTTTCTTAACTATTGTTAAGAAAGTGGAATATATCAATTCATCCATTTACAGTTCAAAGTAAATTTATTATTAGAATACATATATGTCACCATATAAAACCCTGAGATTTATTTTCTTGTGGACACACTCTGTAAATCCAATAATCATAACAGAATCTATGAAAGACCACTCCAACAGGGCAGACAACCACTGTACAAATTCAACAATCTGTGCAAATACAAAAGAAAAAAAAAAGGAATAAATATTGAGGTCATGAGATGAAGAGTCCTTTAAAGTGAGTCCATAGGTTGTGGGAACATTTCAGTGATGGGACAAGTGAAGTTGAGTGAAGTTATCTCCTCTGACTCAAGAGCCTGTTGGTCGAGGGGTAGTAACTGTTCCTGAACCTGATGGAGTGAATCCTAAGGCTCCTGTACCTTCTTCCTGATGGCAGCAGGGAGAAGAGAGCATGTCCTGAATGCATTCACTTGAGGTCTAAATACAAACCTTTACAGTTAGGGTTTGGAAAGGGGGAAGTCTCTCAGTCTCTCACTCTATATAAAGGTGCTTTATATTAGGAAAGAGATTGATATCTTTTGAAAAGAATATAAATACTGCATCTCCACCTGGGCCGGGACAGGATCAAAGAGCAAGCCATGCATGAACGCATCCACGTACTTGCTACGTGCACACAATAGGCTATCTGACAAGTCACTGTTAAAGCAGCCAGGTAGACGAATGTCATTGGTATGCATTAACATCCCAGCTGGAGTTTCCAGGATTGTATCTTGATGCCGAGGTTTTCCTTATCATTATTCCACAGGGCCAATCCTGGAAGTGATGTGGAATTCTTTGCTGCTGTTTTCCTTCCAACGTGTAGGAGGAAAACAAAGGCTAAGAATAGTATTTCTTTCTTTGACATTGTTTCCCCACTTCTTGAAAGAATAGCCTTGTTTCCGTCAACAGTATACCGACCTTGCAGACTCATTGCCATGATATGTGGTTATAAATACCATTAGCAGGAGTGTGTCCCTGACGTCCAAATGTTAACTCATTCATCCTGTAGTCCAGTCATTGTGTAATTGATCAGATGAGGTAGGGCATTATTGGGGGATATGTACATGAATGGTGGAACAAGCAATCAGAATTTTACAGATATTGAAAGATCCAATGTTCCCATCACAGAAGTTGTCCTTTTCCTACAGTCAAAGGTTTCTGCCTTGGCAAAAAGGTGACCCCAGGATCCATGGCCGGGACACTGGAGCATAATCATCACATGAGCCTCAGCCCAGGGTGTGTGCACCAGCACCAACCTATCACTGCCTGATGCCAGGGTGTAGGCAGCTTCTCTGATCAGCCCACAGTGTAGGTCACCATCACCACCTGATCCTAGGCAATAAAGCAAAATCTGAACTAGAACGTCCATGGTTCGATGTATAGTATCTGGGAGGGCAGAGGGGACCTCAGATTGGATAGAGCCAGAGTCATAGAACTACAGCTCTGAAGCATACCCTTCAGCCCATCTAGTCCATGCTGAACCATTAATCTGCTTAATCCCATTGACCTATACCCAGACCATAGCCCACCACACCCCTTCCATCCATGTACTTACCCAAATTTCCCTTAAAAGCTGAAATCAAAAGTGCGTCCACTATTTCCGCTGGCTGCTTGTTCCACATTTGCTCAACCTTCTGAGTGAAGAAGTTTCCCCTCAAGTTCCCTTTAAAGTTTCACCTTTCACTCTTAAGCTATGACCTCTTGTTCTAGTCTCACCAAGCTTCAGTGGAAAAATCCTGCTTGCATTTACCCTATCCATGCCCTTCATAATTTCATATACCTCTCTCAAATCTCCTATACTCTAGGAATAAAGTCCTAACCTATTCAACCTTTCTCTGTAGCTCAGGTCCTCAAGTCCCAGCAACATACTTGTAAATTTTCTCTGCATTCGTTCAATCTTTTTGATATCTCTCCTATAGGCATGCAGCTAAAACTGCACACAATACTCCATATTAGGCTTCTCCCATGTCTTATACAACTTCAACATAATATCACAAGTCTATTCAGTACTTTGATCTTTGAAGGCTAATGTGCCAAAAACTCTTTTGTTAACAACCCCATCTACGTATAATGTCACTTTCAAGGAATTATGGATCTGTATTCCCAAATCCCATTCCTGTAAAGCAGCTGAAATGTGGTCTCATGTGGTAGGGCTCTCCTCAGTGCAAGTCCTATTCTGATTTGTTTTCTCAAAGTGTAACACCTCACCTCACAATTCAATTCCATCTGCCATTTTTCAGCCCACTTTTCAAGCTGGTCCAGATCCTGCTGCAAGCTTTGATAGTCTTCCTCGCTGACCACTAAAACCTGCTGGATCTTTATCCAGCAAGATTCAGTGCAGTTAATAGCACAGTGCTCCCTCACAATTGCACTGGAAGGTAGTCTGCAAACTTATGGTCCAGTACTGAACAAGGACTTGAACCAGAAACCTTCAGCTGTAGAGGTGACTGTATTGCCCACTTATCCATAGCTGGTGGCCAAACTATCTCCACATTTCAGCTACTTTACAGGGTTCTGTATGCTTGCACAATGAGCAGTCGACTCTGTATTAGCACGGTTAATAACATAATTCATTGATTGTTTAATAAAAGTTCAATAATTCTTAATATAGCACACTGTAGCAAACAATGAATCTTCATTGTCCATTTGAATGCTCTGCCGGTTAATGAGTCCCTGTTGACTGCCACTGATGAATATATCTCAGCTCTGTGTGAAACTGACATGTACAAAGGTTCTGGACACTTTCGACATAACCTTCTGACTCTGAGAATTTGCAGTTTCCCAGACCAGTTGGAACAAAGTGTCTATTTTTAAAATTTGCCGCAACCTTACATCCAGCAGCATCACAAACCGCTGCAGAACTCTGAGTCCCGTGCCTTCCATGGATATCTTTCCGAGAAGGTGGGCTGTAGCTTTTGAAGCTGATCCTCAGGAGGGATTTTCCAGAGGTGATGAGTCAGGAGGTGGTCACTGACTAGATAAAAGCGTAATAAGTTATAGCAGAATTGGCAGTTCTCTCCTAACCCTCAATCCTGAACTCACCTCTGCACTCCTGCATCTTCCTCATGATCTTGTCTCAGGTTTTAACTGCCCTGCCTTCATTTATGAGCAGAAATCAGAGGTGTGGAGGGACTTGGAAGTCCTCACATAGGATTCCCTCAAGATTAACTTGCAGCTTGAGTCGGTGGTGAGGAAGGCAAATGCAACATTAGCATTCATTTTGAGAGGACTTGACTATAAGAACAAGGATGTAATGTTGAGACTTTATGAGGCACTGGTAGGCCTCACTTGGAGTATTGTGAGCAGATTTGGGCCCCCTATCTAAGAAAGGATGTACTGGCGTAAAAGATGGGTCCGGAGTAGGTTCTTGAGAATGATCCCAGGAATGAATAGATTAATGTACAGCACTGTGTAAAAGTCTTAGGGACACACTGCTTATCCAGCCCAACCTCTGCACAGTATTGTATTTGTCAATGTAGAGTGGAGAGCGAGTTTGTAAGTCTTGCAGGAGTAAGCGATGAAAAATTGACTCAACAGACTTTTAACACCATAAATCAACGAGCTGTTTTGTAATACCTCCCCTCTCGCTGTGAAACAGGGACACCCCTTTTTCCTTTTTTAGGGGGAGAGGGAGCCTGTGGTATGTCAAATGACTGGGTGAACGAGTAGTCTTTGGGGTACTGCATATCTGTGTCTTTATTGATGATTTGTTGCACGCTTGAGTGCTTGGTGGGGGGCACCAGCCTTTTTGCGGGTGGGGGGGAATCATTGCTTGTGTGTGGCTGGGGGGAGCTGGGGGGCTTTGGGGTTCTAACATTTAACTGTCATTCATTCTTTGGGGCACTCCTCTGTTTACATTGATGTTTGTAAAGAAAAAGAATTTCAGGATGTATATTGTACACATTGCTCTGACATTAAATGTACCTTTATTGGATATTGGGAATGGTGAGGCTGCAGTCCATGGAAAGGAAGTAGAACAGGCAGCAGAGAAGCAGTGGCAGAGGTGGCAGTGGGTGGAGTGGCGCGATGGCAGACACACCCAGCCTGACACACCAGGCAAGTCAAGCAACTAGTTTATTGATCATTACACAATGTCTCTCTGGTGCCTCCTGCTCCCTTCCCCTTTTCCCAACCATGATTCCCTTCTCTCTGCCCCCTTCCCAAATTCAGTCCACAATAGAGACCCATATTTATTGCAGACATCCCACCCTGCAAAAATTCATTTCAGGGAGGTAGCACCACCACCCCCACCCCCCGCAACCCCATATCCCACCCCCCCCCCACCATGGCCGACCTCCAAGGGTGTATGTATACAGGACATTTGATTATGAAAGAGAACAACAATTTATTTGATCACATATTGAAACTATTTACACACACACACACACACACACATATATATATATTCCTTGTTGAGTATTTTGTTGGCAGTCTCAATGCTAGTAGCTAAATGCTAATGCAAATAGCTTTTCTATTTCTTTTGCAAATTTTCCTTGTACTATGATGTGGTTTGCTTGGCAGATGTGAGCATTTTGCCGCAAGTCTCAACCTCATTGCTGTCTATGTCAATGCATTTGTTAATTTTGCAAGACATCAGATCCACAAGATTCACAATTATATTATATTATATTATCATGGAGTTGTTTTTTTATTCTATTATAACTTTAAGCAAATCTACAGGGAGTTTGGTCTCATCATGTAGGACATCAATAGAGTAGCTCCTTAGCAGCCAACCAGCTAGTTTAAATAACGTTAGCTATGCGAATGAACGAATGACACCTGTTAAAATCACCTCAACATGTCTTTTACAGTCATTTAACCCACCATGGACAATAGAAAAGTCACTGTTGCCAACAGTGCAGTGAGCAAAACTGTCATTATTTTTGACCCCTATTAGGCAGGGGTACACTTTAGTGTGGTCTGGGGTGAAGTACGTTTTGTATTTTCTTTTTTTGGAACACTCTGCCATGGCGTTGCAGGACACTAAACTAAACTGATAGACCATGAAAGAGAGAGAGAGGTCGACTGTAAAGCCCGCCCACAGAGAAAACTGATAGGTCTACTTAGCACAAAGAGAGACCAATCAGGATGCCCTCTCTGTCACTCTCTCGCTATGTACTATGTCTGTCACTCGCTCTCTCGGTCTCTCTCTTTCCCTCTCTGTCTGTCTGTCTCTCTCTCTCTCTCCCCCCCTCCTTCACTCGCTCGCTCTCAAAAAAATCAATTTCCGAGATATTGTATATAACTTGCGGGCATCAGGGAGCCGTTGTCAATATGTGGGAGACTCCCGGAACTTCCGGGAGAGGTGGGATGTCTGTTATTGTCACTCACATCTGTCATGAAATTTGTTTTCTTTTGTGGCAGCAGTACAGTGCAATACATAAAATTACTACAGTACTGTGAAAAGTCTTAGCTATATATATGTGCTGAAGACTAAAGCCCAATTTATACTTCTGCGTCAAATGTACGCCGTAGGTACCGTGTACCCTACGCCATGCCCTATGCTGTAGGGTGACGTGCACCTCCCCAAAAAAGTAACTCACGTGTCATGGCGATGCAGACCGCAACAACAGTGATTGGTCCGCTTGGTAGCATCGCATTTCCTCGTACGCATTTCCAGTTGCTTTTCTCCGCCGTGTCTGTACACTGATGCGAAATAAATGGTTGGAGACGATGAACCAAATCGTCAAATCTACCTGCCAACATCCGAAAATATTTGAAATGCATCTCCTCGTCTACGTCTCTCACGAAGAAACTCAACACAGTTGCATAGAAACCCCATCGCCAACTAGCATTTTGGTGGTGAATTGCAGAGCAATGCAGACACAACTACGCATGCTCGCTATGGCGTAGGGCTACGCAAAAGTATAAATCAGGCTTACGGCGTAGGCTACAGTGTAGCCTGTATGTACAAGTATAAATCAGACTTTACACAGTACTGTAGGAGGATTGTTTGATGGCTCTGGGTCTTTACTCACTGGAGCTCAGAAGAATGAGGGGGGTGCAGGGGGAGATCTCATTGAAAACTACTGAATATTGGAAGGATTAAACAGAGTGGATGTTGAGAGGATGTTTTGCATAGTGGGGGAGTCTAGCACTCAAGGGCACAGTCTCAGAATCCAAGGGTGTTGTTGAGGAATTTCTTTAGTCAGAGAGTGCTGAATCTGTGGAATTTATTGCACACAGATGGCCACTGGTCATATTTAAGGTGGAAATTGAAAGTTTGAAAAGGTATCAAAAGTTGTGGGAGAAGGCAGGAGAAGGGGGCTGAGAAGGATAATAAATCAGCCATGATGAAAAGGCACAGTGGTCTCAATTGGCCGAATGCCTAATTCTGCTCTTATGGTCTAAATGTCTTATAGAGGCTATTCAGCACCAGTGAGCACCGCTGTTCACTGTTAAGTCTCACCATGTTTTCACCTGTTATAGGGACTGGTAAGCAAGTTTGAATGGTCCTTCTCCCTACCTTTGCTTGCTTAAGAACATGAGACAATGTCTGTACTCACACATCTGAAGACAGACAACTCAACATAGAGTGATTTATAAATCTGCTCCACCTGGCTCTGTATTTCAACATGAACGGACATAGTGTTGTGCCTTATGGGGGAAGATTGGTCAAGCTAGGCACATATTCACTGGGGCTTAGAACTGCGTGTCTGGACTTGATTGAAACAGATAAGAAGATCTTGAGGAGGGACGTGAAGAGGATTTTTCCTCAGGTGGGACTATCTAGATCTAGAAATCAATGTTTAAAAATAAAAGGTTACTCATTTAAGATGAGATGTTTATGAGAGGGTTCTGATTTTTTTTGAATTTTCTTCCCCAAAAGGCAGTGGAAGCAGAGTTTCTGATTTATATCTTTGTGTGGAAAAGTAAATGGAAAAGTAAGGGTCTTTGGATTTGGAATATTGATTCTGTGTCTCTTTCCACAGATTCTGCCTGATGTGCTGACTGTTCTTAGCATTCTCTGTTATTACCTCAAACTTTCAGCATTGGACACTTTCTTCGCCGTCTGTAATGGTCCTACCCGTTATTTCATCCTTCGTCGGATTCACGCCTGCAATCGCCGTTTTTTTGACTTATCAAAAATTAACTCAAAGCTCTACGCTTCTTTTTGGATTCCAGACCTAATCAGTTCCCCTCTACCACCACTCTGCTCCATCTAGCGGAATTAGTCCTTACTCTTAATAATTTCTCCTTTGGTTCCTCCCACTTCCTCCAAACTAAAAGTGTAGCTATGGGCACCCGTATGGGTCCTAGCTATGCCTGCCTTTATGTTGGCTTTGTGGAACAATCTATGTTCCGTGCCTATTCGGGTATCTGTCCCCCACTTTTCCTTCGCTACATCAACGACTGCATTGGTGCTGCTTCCTGCATGCATGCAGAACTCGTTGACTTTATTAACCTTGCCTCCAACTTTCACCCTGCCCTCAAGTTTACCTGGTCCATTTCCGACACCTCCCTCCCCTTTCTAGATCTTTCTGTCTCTGTCTCTGGAGACAGCTTATCCACTGATGTCTACTATAAGCCTACTGACTCTCACAGCTATCTGGACTATTCCTCTTCTCACCCTGTCTCTTGCAAAAACGCCATCCCCTTCTCACAATTCCTCCGTCTCCGCCGCATCTGCTCTCAGGATGAGGCTTTTCATTCTAGGACGAGGGAGATGTCTTCCTTTTTTAAAGAAAAGGGCTTCCCTTCCTCCACTATCAACTCTGCTCTTAAACGCATCTCCCCCATTTCATGTACATCTGCTCTCACTCCATCCTCCCGCCACCCCACTAGGAATAGGGTTCCCTTGGTCCTCACCTACCACCCCACCAGCCTCCGGGTCCAACATATTATTCTCCGTAACTTCCGCCACCTCCAACGGGATCCCACAACTAAGCACACCTTTCCCTCCCCCCCCTCTCTGCATTCCGCAGGGATCGCTCCCTACGCAACTCCCTTGTCCATTCGTACCCCCCATCCCTCCCCACTGATCTCCCTCCTGGCACTTATCCGTGTAGGCAGAACAAGTGCTACACATGCCCTTACACTTCCTCCCTTACCACCATTCAGGGCCCCAAACAGTCCTTCCAGGTGAGGCAACACTTCACCTGTGAGTCGACTGGGGTGATATACTGCGTCCGGTGCTCCCGATGTGGCCCTTTATATATTGGCGAGACCCAACGCAGACTGGGAGACCGCTTTGCTGAACATCTATGCTCCGTCCGCCAGAGAAAGCAGGATCTCCCAGTGGCCACACATTTTAATTCCACATCCCATTCCCATTCTGACATGTCTATCCACGGCCTCCTCTACTGTAAAGATGAAGCCACACTCAGGTTGGAGGAACAATACCTTATATTCCGTCTGGGTAGCCTCCAACCTGATGGCATGAACATCAACTTCTCTAACTTCCGCTAATGCCCCACCTCCCCCTCGTACCCCATCTGTTACTTATTTTTATACACACATTCTTTCTCTCACTCTCCTTTTTCTCCCTCTGTCCCTCTGTATATACCCCTTGCTCAACCTCTGAGTCCGCCCCCCCTTGTCTTTCTTCCCGGACCTCCTGTCCCATGATCCTCTCGTATCCTTTTTGCCAATCACCTGTCCAGCTCTTGGCTCCATCCCTCCCCTCGTGTCTTCTCCTATCATTTTGGATCTCCCCCTCTCCCTCCAACTTTCAAATCGCTTACTCACTCTTCCTTCAGTTAGTCCTGACGAAGGGTCTCGGCCTGAAACGTCGACTGCACCTCTTCCTAGAGATGCTGCCTGGCCTGCTGCGTTCACCAGCAACTTTTATGTGTGTTGCTTGAATTTCCAGCATCTGCAGAATTCCTGTTGTTAGCATTGGATATCTCATTGGTTTTAATTTACAGTGTGATAAGAGGGATCTGCCCTTCAAACTTCTTGTTCTTGACACAGTCTGATAAAGCTAAAACCATACAGAAAAAAATTCACAAACTAGAATAAGGAAATGGTTTGGGGAAAGACAATTATTGCAAAGCTCAGGCTGTTACTTGAAATTGGCTTGACAGATTAAACCCGTCTGCAGTAGGTGTATAAAGTGAAGCAAAGCCATCGCATTCACGTCAAATAAAACTTTTCATGCTCCTTTTGTTAAACCTTGTATTCACCTAACAACTCCAGAGATGGCATGACGTTCAGTAGTTAAAGGATGTTTAGATGGTTGAAAAAACAAACTGAATTGTTTGGATACATGCGGCTAGTTGTAATTTTAGGCTAATTAGAAAACCAAGATGTAAAATATGAAAATGTCACTGGCAAAGAGAAATGCTAACAGTGGGAAACATTTATTCACAGAGTTCAGGGAAAATACTTCCCACTGAAAAGCAAGGATACAACATGGATGAGTGAAATTTTAAAAAAGGCAGACGCAGAGTGAAAAGTCAGCAAAGGATTTAGGAAAACTAATGGATTAGGGAAAAAGCCAAAAGAAATTAATAGCAAGCCAAACAGAAAATGCAAAACTAAATGTGAATGAATATAAAAGATAAAAACTAGAAGAGGTGCTTAAGGATAACACCCCATAAAGATAATGATGGTTGAATGGCAACCATACTCTCACGTCTGTCTCCATCAAATCAGAATTGTGCACGGTACCCTACTTAACAGATTACAGATATCATTCACTGGAGAGGCTGCGTGCACTGCATCGCGCCACCATCTTCTCCTCCTAATAACAGTGGACATGACATCAGGATATAAAGACATTTATGACTGAAAAGTGAGGTTTGATTTTAGAACAATTAATCAGAGGAAAATAACATGAGCTTGGATGATTACATGCACTAATATAAAAAAAATGTTACAGTGGTTGTAGCTGATCTCCGCACACTAATAAACTCTGTGGAGAATGAGATGGAGTGCAGAGGGTTAATGTGATTCCTAAATATAAAAAGGACAAACAGAACATTCTTGGGAAACACAAGGCAAATTGACTTTACATTGAAAATGAATGAGATGGTTTTGTCTCACTTATTTAAGGTGTAGAATTTTAATAATGTAATAGGAGAATATCTGGGTTCTGCAGGTTTGATGAAGAGTAGAGAAAGGGAAAGTTACATTTGAGAAACCTTTGCTGAATTCTTTTTGCTTATTTTGGAATTTATAGTCATCTTGCCATGTCTTCACAGTACTGCTGCTGCAAAACTACAAATTTTACAACATTTCAGTCAGTGATTCTGATGAGAGGAGAAAGGCAGATTAGTAGCTGTAATTATTAGCATTTTCACATGTCTTCATAGAAACCATAGAACATTGCAAACTCATAACAAAGAGTCAATGTGTAAGTTGCAGAATGGTTAACAACATATCTACAAAAAGTCAAAGATTGGTGGGGGCTAAACATTGGCCCCTTTTGGAAAGAGGAAGCCCTCAGTGAATGGAGCAATGATCATGGTCATTATTTGCAATAAAGATGGACTTGGGAATTGGAAGAAAATTGGGCAGCAGGTTGATGATTTCAAGTAGAGGTAGTGGTGCACTGTGGTTAGTACAGAGGATGACTGCAAAAGAACATTTGGGGGCATTAATAAATCTCCTCAAGTGGCAAATGCAGATCTGGGTGAGCTGGTATACCTTGGAAGGATGAATAAGATTCTAACTGGGATGGACAAATTGTGGGATTTGGAGGTACAAAGTATGAAAGGATCTCACTATTTCTGGAACCACTGATGTGTGCAGATGAAACCTACATAAGGGGTAGGAACAAAAGGATATAGAACATAGAACATGTAACACTACAGTCCCTTTGGACCACAATGTTGTGCCAACTTTTTAACATACTCCAAGACTGATCTAATGCTTCCCTCTATCTTTCTATCATCAAACATGCTTATCTAAGAGTTTCTTAAATGTCCCTAATGTATCTGCTTCTACTACCAGGGTGCTCCACATGCCCACCACTCTCTGTATAACCATATAACAATTACAGCACGGAAACAGGCCATCTCGGCCCTTCTAGTTCGTGCCGAACTCTTGTATATATTTTTTATGTATAAAAACGTAACTCCAACATCTATGGAGTAAGGGACTCTTCTGTACCAAATGGGTGGACCTGTAAGAGCCAATTTGTCTGCACATCATTGGAGTCAAAGAGCTCTACAGCTTTGACCAGACCTTCGGCCCAACTTGACTGTGCTAACCTAGTTGCTGAAATGAGCTAGTCCCGTTTCCTTGCATTTGGCTATATCACTCTAAAACTTTCTTATCCATGTGTCCGCCCAAATGCCTTTAAAAAGTTATAATTGTATCCACCTCTACCACTTTCTCTGGCAGCTAGTTCCATATACTCACTACCCTCTGTGTGAAAGAGTTTCCCCCTCCAGCCTCTTTTAAATTTGCCCCTCTCACTCTAAACCCTTGCCCTCTAGTTTGGCTATTCATTTTAATTATGCCCCTCATGACTTTATAAATCTCTATAAGGTGTTAACAGCAGTGGGGAACTCCCCTGTATTTGCATCCGGTGGTCAGCTGAGGTCGGTTACCCAAGATACCACTATATCAAGTTTTACTTGATATCCAGACACACTCTCTATGAAGAATGGCCAGGGACTCCAGATTTGGAAAGTGGCCAGAAATCATGTTTCTGTAGTTATGAGGCAACAGGGACGTGACTCCAAACTAAGGATGAAGAAGGATGATGGATGACTCAGGACCTCTGATGTAATTGGGAGCCTCGAGAATTGCCAAGAAAAATATCAAAATCCAAGTTGCAGCAAAATGACCAAAGCTCATAAGTCACGTTATGGCTTTGAATTTCTGCTGATGATGTGTAATCCTACGCTGTGCGTATATTTATTTTCCTGATTCTCACTGTGTGTGTCACAACCCATGCTGGTGTTTAGTCGGCTTTGTGAGTTGGGGGCCTGTGGAAATTCAGCTCACTGGAACAAGAAATAACTTCCACATCTTGAGGATGTTCAAACAACATGAAAGAGAGGAAAATAAACAATAATCCTCTCGGCGTCACGTTTATTTTTTTCTTTTATGCTTGTTCAAAGCACTTGAATCGTAGAAAATTAGTCACACAGAGGAGCATTCTGTGTGTCCCAGCAATAGAGAAAGAACTTAGCAGCCTAATCCCACCTACCAGCACTGGGTTCTTAGTCCTGTAAGTCATGGATCTTCAAGTATACATAGTGTAGTAGTTAGCATAAAGGTTTACAGTGTCAGTGATCACCATTGGGTTTCAATTCCTGCCGCTGTCTGCAAGGAGTGTGAACTTTTTCCTCTGTGACCATATAGGTTTCCTCTGGGTGCTCTGGTTTCCTCCCACATTCCAAAGATATATGAGTTAAGGTTAATGAGTTGTAGCCATGTTATGTTGTCACTGGAAGCCTGGCGACCCTTGCGGGCTGCCCCCAGCATGTCCTCAGACTGTGTTTGTTGTTAATGCAAACAACACATTTCACTGTATGTCTCGATGTACATATAACAAATTAAGTTATTCTTCAATCTTATCTTTAAAAAAGAACTGTTGAAGGTTTCTATTTCCACCACCTTTTCAGGCAGTGAGTACCAAATCTCAGCACCAACCATGTGGATTTTTTTTTTCTCTCTTCTCTAATCCCTTCCCCATTATTTTTAATCCATTACCACTTAATTTTGAGCTGCTCAGTTAGGGGAAATAGGCCCAACCTTACTTACTGTGTCAGGCCCCTCATAATTTTATACACCTCAATTAAGTTTCTCTTTTGCCCCAGAGAAAACGACTGCAGCCTGTCTAATTTTTCCTTAAGGCTACAATTCTCCCATCCTGGGGACTTTCTTGTCTCCTCAGTGCCTTTGACAGATCAGCCACCTTTCTCCTGTGTCATGGAGTTCCATCTGACCTCCCTGCTCAAATGCTCTGTGTGTCTTGGATAACAAAGGAAAGCATTCCATGTCCCCTTTAAGGAATTTATTGATACAGTAAATCAAAGCCATGTTTGTTATCACTGTCTTTATGATGTGAAATTTGCAGTTTTGTGGCAGCAGGATAGTGCAAAGACATAAAATGACGATCAAATAAAGATACTTTTGTTTCACCACACCATTTAATATCCTGCTGGCTATTATATACAGTGGGTTCTGGTTAATTGGGACACATCAGGACCAGTACATTTTGGCCCAATTAAGTGGCTGTCCCAATTACAAACGTAGATGAAGTTTCATGGAAACAGTTAAAAGGTATAAAGAAGACAAACTAACATTTAACTGAATAACAAATCATGTATTTAAATGAAATACAGAACAAATCAGAACACTACCAATACTATAAAGCCGTGTATTCTAGTTAATGTTGGAGGAATTCCTCTGCCATGTTCTTTTGATTGATGGTGAACGAACAAAATCAGCGCAGACACTCAGTGCAGATAATGGACTGTCTTCATTCAATGCTTTAGATGATTGCATCCTGCAAATCTTCATTTTCATTATAACATTCAAGATGACTGTCAATAGCTTTGTAACTTCTAACGTGAAGTAGTGGAATTGTCTAATTTTCATTCCCAGCTGTTTCTGGCATCTCTAATCCTGAATGCTTGAAACCCTGGTGAGCAAAACAGTTCCGAATTGTCTTACTGCTTATTTCTTGCCAACTATCAGTGACAAAAATCACTGCTTTTTAAACACAAACACAGCACAATTGATGCTATTTAAAAACTGACCCCTCTAAGCATGGCGTAGTGTCTAATGGCTAAGGAAGTGCACACAACTGATGGAAGTCTCCTGCCCCAATTAGGTAGCATATTATCCCAAATAAACAAAGGGAATCCTGGCTATTTTCTCAATTTGGTTTTTGTTCTTCAAGAGTTGTCTGAAATAAAAATTTGCCCTCATTAACCAATAGTCCACTGTATTCCCTTCCCTGATAGCTTCTCTCTAAATACATCACCACACTTCTCTGTATCAAATTCCATTTACCTCTTTTTCATTCGATTGACCAGACCATCTATATCTTCCTACAATATTAAGTTTTTCTCCTGTCAATCACACAATTGAGTTCTGCATCTTAGACCACTTTAGAGCATAGAACATAGAACGTGAACAGACCCTTTGGCAACAGGACTGGACATGAGACTCCTGGACAGGACGAGGGAACCCCAGTACCGAGCTCGGCGAGGTGCTCCTGGGCTGGGCAAGGCACATGGACAGGACGAGAACACGAAGCCTTGACTTGGTCGAAGGAGAACAAGAACACAGAGCCTTGGTCGAGGGAGAACAGGAACGCAGAGCCAGGACCCCTCCTTGGGAACAGGACTTGGGACCAGGGCTCTACACAGAGTCAAGACCCCTCCTAGGGAGCAGGACATAGGGCTGGGACTCATACACAGAACACAGAGAGATAGTTCCCAACACAAGGTAGCAGCAAACAGCCAGTCCTACCTAGCAAAGGCATGACACAGAGACAATTCTCAACTTAAGGTAGCAGCAAACAGCCAGACCTACCTAGCAAAGGCAAGGACACAAAGAGACAATTCCAAACAACAAAAGACAGTTCCTTATCTAAACACAGCAAGGCACTGATCTTGCCCTGGCAGTTGAACCTGATAGCATTACAGGCAAATGTAGCAGGCAAGGCTTCAGAAGGAAGGGGAAGGGGAGGGAACAGTCCAGCCAACAGAGGCTGAATCCTGAAGCTATTTATGAAGTCAGCCCAAACAAGAATCAGGTGCCTCAATTAGAGCACCCAAAAGAACAAGGGAAAACCAGAAAATCTGGAATAAGGAGCAATGGACCAGACCATGAACCGGAATGCAGACTTCACGGTCCAGACAATGACACATTGAGCCTGTGATGCCCAATTACACCCTTGTGACCAATTAACTTACTATCACACGTGTTGGTCTAATGTGGGAGGAAACTGGAGCACCCAGAGAAAACCCATTGCTATCGTTTTACTTTATTCTAGCTAGATCAAAGCACTGTGTAATCATTTGATCTGCATAAACAGTATACCATACAATCTGTATCTTGGCACATGTGACAATATTAAACCAACACCAATAAATCCCATCTTTGTGGGGAGTGGTAGCATCTGGGGGTGGGGCTTAGTTCATGAGCTCTGAGGTAACTAAAGTAGGTGAGGGTAGGGTTAGTGTTAATGGTTGCTGGGTGGTCAGTATGGACTCAGTGGGCTGAAGAGCCTGTTAGTCCTGGTTAATGACGCTGCCTCAGGACATCCGATGAGTGGCAGTTCTGTGGGAGAAAACACCTTGTTTATAAGCGAGGTCAGAGGAGAAAGGCCAGACTGGCTCGAGCTGACAGGAAGGAGACAGTAACTCAAATAAGCACGCGTTACAACAGAGCATTTCTAAATGCACAACATGCCAAACCTTGAAGTGGATGAGCTACAGCAGCAGAAGACCACGAACACACAGTCAGTGGCTACTTTATTAGGTACAGGAGATTCCTAATAAAATGGCCATTGAGAGTGTATATAAGATATCTCTGTGTGCATATATATATATATATATATATATATATATATATATATATATCAGTGTGCACGTCTATACCCCTGATTCCATGATTCTCACATTGAATTCAGGACACCTACATGATGCTGTGTCAAGAAGGCAGCATCAATATCCCCACTGTGCCCTCTTCTCGCTGTTACCTTTGGGCAGGAGGTACAGAAGCCTGAAATCCCTTACCGCTAGGTTCAGGAACAGCGACCACCCTTCCGCCATCGTGTTCCTGAATTGACATGCACAACCCCACCTCAGCAACAGAACACTACAGGCCACCTATCGCACTACCATGGACTTGTCTCTGATAGTTTTTTTTTGCCTGATGTGTTTTGATGCACACTAATGCCTTTTATCTTCACTGCTTTGTATGATTTATGCTCTGTGTGCTATCTGCACCT
This sequence comes from Mobula hypostoma, assembly GCF_963921235.1. Taxonomy (NCBI): domain Eukaryota; kingdom Metazoa; phylum Chordata; class Chondrichthyes; order Myliobatiformes; family Myliobatidae; genus Mobula; species Mobula hypostoma. The sequence continues at coordinate 82,999,335 of NC_086107.1, read as the reverse complement.
ACGTGCCTGTGATGTTACTGCAAACAAGCTTTTCACTGTTCCTGTACCTCACAGTACTTGGCAACGTGACAATAAACTTGACCTGACTCAAAGAACATTACAGCAAACAAAAAGCTCCCAAAGTGCAGCTGTAGTCGTGATGCACCAGAAGACTTTCTCATTGGCACGTCATGTTGTAGACTGCATAATGAACACTCACTTCTCCCACTCCACCTCCTTCCCACACCACACCTCTCCTCCCAAACCAGTGTCAGCCACTCCAAGAACCCCATACCTCAAATCGCTGTATCCCATCTGTCCCCATTCATTCAACCACTCCTTCCCAACTTCCCCACAAACCCCAAGCTTTCTCAAGGTAGCGAGTGAAGCCAGTTTGAAGCAGGCTTACTCCTGACACCTTTCGATAAATTAAAAACTGCCATGGATGAAACAGATAGGAGCAGAAACAAAGTTTTCTTGCCCAGTTACTGGTGAGCTACTGCACATTAAAAGTTCAAAGTTCAAAGTGAATTTATTATCAGAGAATGCATACGTCACCATATACTATCCTGAGATTAATTTTCTTGCAGGCATTTACAGAAAAAAATACAATAGATTTTACGAAAAATATTTTGAATTTTTCATTTTTTTTATCGGAATTCAGAGAGGCGGGACTGCGCAGGCATGTGACATCGGGCAGTGAAGCGTGGAAGATTTAAAAGGAACAGTGCTTTATATAGTGGGCAGTGTTGTTTGCGGGCAGCGGAGTGAGCCAGGAGCAGAGTGAGGGCTTAAGGGCTTTGGCTCAATGGGCTTAGGCGGAAACGGGCGAGGTGAGGAAGATTTGGTATTCATTTTTTGTTGTTATTTGAGGAGGGGGGAAGTATGAGTGTGGGAGCAGCTTGTTGTTCTCGGTGTCAGATGTGGGAGATCCTGGAGTCTCCCAGCCTCCCGGTTGTCCACATCTGCACCAGCGCTGAGATGCAGCTCCTAAGGGATCGCGTTAGGGAACTGGAGCTGCAGCTCGATGACCTTCGTCTGGTCAGGGAGAATGAGGAGTTGATAGATTGGAGTTACAGGCAGGTGGTCACACTGGGGCTACGGAAGGCAGGCAAGTGGGTCACAGTTAGGAGGGGGAAGAGGAAGAGTCAGGAGAGTACCCCGGTGGCTGTGCCCCTTGATAATAAGTACTCCTGTTTGAGTACTGTTGGGGGGGACAGCTTACCTGGGGGAAGCGACAGTGGCAGTGCCTCTGGCACAGTCCAGCCTTGTAGCTCAGAAGGGTAGGGAAAGAAAGAGGAGGGCAGTAGTAATAGGGGACACGATAGTAAGGGGGTCAGGTGGGCGATTCTGTGGACGCAGTCAGGAGACCTGGGTGGTAGTTTGCCTCCCTGGTACCAGGGTCTGGGATGTTTCTGATCGCGTCCAAGATATCCTGAAGTGGGAGCGAGAGGAGTCAGAGGTCGTGGTACATAATGACATAGGTAGGAAAAGGGAAGAGGTCCTGAAAGGAGAATATAAGGAGTTAGGAAGGGAGTTGAGAAGAAGGACTGCAAAGGTAGTAATCTCGGGATTACTGCCTGTGCTGTGCGACAGTGAGAGTAGGAATGCAATGAGGTGGAGGATAAATGCATGGCTGAGGGATTGGAGCAGGGGGCAGGGATTCAAGTTTTTGGATCATTGGGACCTCTTTTGGTGCAGGTGTGACCTGTACAAAAAGGATGGGTTGCACTTGAACCCGAGGGGGACCAATATCCTGGCAGGGAGATTTGCAAAGGCTACTGAGGTGACTTTAAACTAGAATGGTTGGGGAGTGGGAATCAAATTGAAGAGACTAGGAGGGAGGAGGTTAGTTTACAAATAGAGAAAGCTGGTAGACAGTGTGTGAGGGAGGATAGGCAGGGGACAGAACTTGGGAGCACTCAGACCGAAGATGTAGGGGAGAAGGAAGAAAAAGATAATTAAGTTGTTTGCTCCATTAAGGATAATCAGAAAGTAAGAGGTGGAGAGTTTCTTAAATGCATCTATTTTAATGCTAGGAGCATTGTAAGAAAGGTGGATGAGCTTAGAGCATGGATTGATACCTGGAAATATGACGTTGTAGCTATTAGTGAAACGTGGTTGCAGGAGGGCTGTGATTGGCAACTAAATATTCCAGGATTTTGTTGCTTCAGGTGTGATAGAATGGGAGGGGCAAGTGGGGGAGGTGTTTCATTGCTTGTCAGAGAAAATATAACAGCGGTGCTCTGGCAGGATAGATTAGTGGACTCGTCCAGGGAGGCTATTTGGGTGGAATTGAGGAATGGGAAAGGTGTAGTGACACTTATAGGGGTGTATTATAGACCACTTAATGGGGACCGAGAACTGGAGGAGCAAATTTGTAGAGAGATAGCAGATATTTGTAGTAAGCACAAGGTTGTGATTGTGGGAGATTTTAATTTTCCACACATAGACTGGGAAGCCCATTCTGTAAAAGGGCTGGATGGTTTGGAGTTTGTAAAATGTGTGCAGGATAGTCTTTTGCAGCCATACATAGAGGTACCAACTAGAGAAGGGACAGTGTTGGATCTCCCGTTAGGGAATGAGATAGAGCAGGTGATGGAGGTATGTGTTGGGGAGCACTTCAGGTCCTGAGATCACAATACCATTAGTTTCAATATAATTATGGAGAAAGATAGGACTGGACCCAGGGTTGAGATTTTTGATTGGAGAAAGACTAACTTTGAGGAAATGCAAAAGGATTTAGAAGGAGTGGATTGGGACAATTTGTTCTATGGGAAGGATGTAATAGAGAAATGGAGGTCATTTAAAGGTGAAATTTTGAGAGTACAGAATCTTTATGTTCCTGTTAGGTTGAAAGGAAAGGTTAAAAGTTTGAGAGAGCCATGGTTTTCAAGGGATATTGGAGACTTGGTTCGGAAAAAGAGAGATATCTACAATAAATATAGGCAGCATGGAGAAAATGAGGTGCTTGAGGAATATAAAGAATGTAAAAAGAATCTTAAGAAAGAAATTAGAAAAGCTAAAAGAAGACATGAGGTTGCTTTGGCAAGTAAGGTGAAAATAAATCCAAAGGGTTTCTACAGTTATATTAATAGCAAAAGGATAGTGAGGGATAAAATTGGTCCCTTAGAGAATAAGAGTGGACGGCTATGTGCGGAGCCAAAAGAGGTGGGGAAGATTTTGAACCATTTCTTTTCTTTAGCTAAGGAGAAGGATATTGAATGGTGTAAGGTAAAGGAAACAAGAGGGGTAGTTATGGAAAATATGATGATTAAAGAAGAGGAAGTACTGGCGCTTTTAAGGAATATAAAAGTGGGTAAGTTTCTGGGTCCGGACAAGATATTCCCTAGGACCTTGAGGGAAGATAGTGTGGAAATAGCAGGGGCTCTGACAGAAATATTTCAAATGTCATTAGAAACGGGGATGGTGCCGGAGGATTGGCCTATTGCTCATGTGGTTCCATTGTTTGAAAAGGGTTCTAAGAGTAAACCTAGCAATTATCGGCCTGTGAGTTTGACGTCAGTGGTGGGTAAATTGATGGAAAGTATTCTTAGAGATGGTATATATAATTATCTGAATAGACAGGGTCTGATTAGGAACAGTCAACATGGATTTGTGTGTGGAAGGTCATGTTTGACAAATCTTATTGAATTTTTTGAAGAGGTTACTACGAAAGTTGACGAGGGTAAAGCGGTGGACGTTGTCTATATGGACTTCAGTAAGGCCTTTGACAAGGTTCCACATGGAAGGTTAGTTAGGAAGGTTCAATCATTAGGCATTAATATCAAAGTAGTAAAATGGATTCAGCAGTGGCTGGATGGGAGACGCCAGATAGTAGTGGTGGATAACTGTGTGTCAGATTGGAGGGCGGTGTCTAGCGGTGTACCTCAGGGATCTGTACTGGGTCCAATGTTTTCTGTCATATATATTAATGACCTGGATGATGGGGTGGTAAATTGGATGAGTAAGTATGCAGATGATACTACGATAGGTGGAGTTGTGGATAATAAAGTAGGTTTTCAAAGCTTGGCAGAGAGATTTAGGCCAGTTAGAAAAGTGGGCTGAAAGATGGCAGATGGAGTTTAATGCTGTTAAATGTGAGGTACTACATTTTGGTAGGACTAATCAAAATAGAACATACATGGTAAATGGTAGGGCATTGAAGAATGCAGTAGAACAGAGGGATCTAGGAATAATGGTGCATAGTTCCCTGAAGGTGGAATCTCATGTGGATAGGGTGGTGAAGAAAGCTTTTGGTCTGCTGGCCTTTATAAATCAGAGCACTGAGTATAGTAGTTGGGATGTAATGTTGAAATTGTATAAGACATTGGTGAGGCCAAATTTGGAGTACAGTGTACAGTTCTGGTCACCAAATTATAGGAAAGATGTCAATAAAATTGAGAGAGTACAGAGGAGATTTACTGTTACCTGAGTTTCATCTCCTAAATTACAGAGAAAGGTTGAACAAGTTGGGTCTTTATTCTTCGGAGCATAGAAGGTTGAGGGGGGAGTTGATAGAGGCATTTGAAATTATGAGGGGGATTGATAGAGTTGACGTGGATAGGCTTTTTCCATTGAGAATGGGGGATATTCAAACAAGAGGACATGAGTTGAGAGTTAAAGGGCAAAAGTTTAGGGGTAACATGAGGGGGAACTTCTTTACTCAGAGAGTGGTAGCTGTGTGGAACGAGCTTCCAGCAGAAGTGGATGAGGCAGGTTTGATGTTGTCATTTAAAGTTAAATTGGATAGATATATGGACAGGAAAGGAATGGAGGGTTATGGGCTGAGTGCAGGTTGGTGGGACTAGGTGAGAGTAAGAGTTCGGCACAGACTAGAAGGGCCGAGATGGCCTGTTTCCGTGCTGTAATTGTTATATGGTTATATGGTTATATATCATACAAGGACAAAGACAAAAACAGCCAAAGTGCAAAAGGAGATGAGCTGTATAAATAAAAATATACTGGGAGCATTTGTCGCAGAATCAATTCAAAGTTGAGGTGAGTGAAGTTATCTACATGGGTTCACCAGCCTGACGGTTTTAGGGCAATATCTGTTCCTGACCCTGATGGTGAGGGACCAAAAGCTTCAGTACCTCCTGCTTGATAGTGAGAGGAGAACATGGCCTGGGTGGTGAGAGAGGGTCTATAATGATTGATGCCGTTTTCTTGTGGCAGCGCTCTTTGTAGCTGTGCTGAGGAGTGGGGAGGATTTTTCCTGTGATGAACTGGCTGCATTCAACACTTTCTGTAGGCTTTCCCATTTCCGGACACTGGAAGGTAATGATGCAGCCAGTCAGGACTCCCCACACTGTGCATCTATAAAAGTTTTATATGATATGCTGAATTGAAACCAACTAATAAAAGTAGAGATGCTGTTGTGTCTTTTTTGTGGAGGCACTTAAAGGTACGAGCTGATCCCAGGAAAGATCCTCAAGCCCACCAAAGTCAAACACAGTACAGAGATTCTCTCTACTTTGCTAAAGAAACTGAGGTAGAACCGTGATTCATTCTGGGGCAGTACAAACCGTGAATGAGCTGAGGCATATGGGAGAGTGCCAGTGTTCAGGGAGAGCCACAGGAATTGTGGAAAACGCTGATCCTATGATGATGTTCTCAGTACGAAATTATTTGCCTATTCTTTGACTCAGCAAGTACCTTAACTCTGACTGTAACATCCTGATCTAATACTCACCATTCACCAGGAATTGATATACCCCACACCATTCATTGTAGCCCTGATATACCCCTCACCATTCACTGTGACACCCTGATATACCCCTCACCATTCACTGTAACACCCTGGTATACCCCTCACCATTCACTGTGACACCCTGATATACCCCTCACCATTCACTGTAACCCTGAAATACCCCTCACCATTCACTGTGACACCCTGATATACCCCTCACCATTCACTGTAACACCCTGATATACCCCTCACCATTCACTGTAACACCCTGGTATACCCCTCACCATTCACTGTGACCTGATATACCCCTCAACATTCACTGTGACCTGATATACCCCTCACCATTCACTGTGACCTGATATACCCCTCACCATTCACTGTAACACCCTGATATACCCCTCACCATTCACTGTGACACCCTGATATACCCCTCACCATTCACTGTAACACCCTGGTATACCCCTCACCATTCACTGTGACACCCTGATATACCCCTCACCATTCACTGTAACACCCTGATATACCCCTCACCATTCACAGTAACACCCTGATATACCCCTCACCATTCACTGTAACACCCTGGTATACCCCTCACCATTCACTGTGACCTGATATACCCCTCAACATTCACTGTGACCTGATATACCCCTCACCATTCACTGTGACCTGATATACCCCTCACCATTCACTGTAACACCCTGGTATACCCCTCACCATTCACTGTGACCTGATATACCCCTCACCATTCACTGTGACCTGATATACCCCTCACCATTCACTGTAACACCCTGGTATACCCCTCACCATTCACTGTGACACCCTGGTATACCCCTCACCATTCACTGTAACACCCTGGTATACCCCTCACCATTCACTGTGACACCCTGATATACCCCTCACCATTCACTGTAACCCTGAAATACCCCTCACCATTCACTGTGACACCCTGATATACCCCTCACCATTCACTGTGACCTGATATACCCCTCACCATTCACTGTGACCTGATATACCCCTCACCATTCACTGTAACACCCTGATATACCCCTCACCATTCACTGTGACCTGATATACCTCTCACCATGATATACTTCTCACCACTGATCTATCCCTCACTTATTGATACACCGTCTCATCTCTTAATGTAACATAATAATTTACCCATCAAAGTTCAAATTGCAAAGTAAATTTATCACCGAAGTACATACAATAAATGCACCCTGAGATTCAATTTCTTGTGGGCATACTCAATAAATCCATAATAGAACAATAGCCACAACAGGATCAGTGAAAGACCTCACCACTTGCACACTCAGCCAGTGTGCAAAAGACAACAAACTGTGCAAGCACAGAAGGAACATAATAATAACACCCGACAACAAAGATTTTGCTTCCTGAAGACTTTCAGTTCTATGTTATGGAGTTTGGGCAGTTGATTATGAAAATCACCATAAAATTTCCCTATCATGAACCAGTTTTTTGTAATTACCCATATCTGTTATTTCAATTCATAATATGTCAATTAAAATGTTGCCCACAATGTAAGCTGAAAAGTTCTCTATCTTGTCCAGGCATTCCTGAGCATGCTAAGGCAGGGCGGATGCTGCTCGGCAGGTCAGGTGTTTAGAAAGGCTATAAAAGCATCATGCTCACACTATTCTATGCATTGTGTTTATGTGTATGTCAGTTTGTGATCACGTTGATGCGCATGCTCTACGCATATAGCATATTGTTTCAAAGGTACATTTAATGTCAGTGAAATGTATAGAATATACATCCTGAAATTCTTTTTCTTTGCAGATAAACGCCTCAGCGTCCCCAACTGAGAACTCAAGTGTGCGGCAAAGTATCAGTAAGTATACAGACTTTCAGTACTCCAAAGACTACTCATTCACCCGGTAATTCAATAGACCACAAGCTCTCTCTCTCCCTAACAAGGGAAAAAGGTGTGTCCCCATTTCACAGCGAGAGGGGAGAAATAACAAAACAATTCATTGATTTATAGTGTTAAAAGTCTGTTGTGTCATTTCTTCCGTGCTCTGTGCCCTAAGAACTTGGGTCTCTGGGCACACAGACAGCAGCCGGCTTGCTGCTTATGATCTGTCTCCCACGACACATCGATTTCCAGCTTGCTGCTTTTGATCTTCTGTCTCTCACGACACATCGATTTCCCGCAGACGCACTGACCTCCTGTCTGCCTGCCTCCAGAGCCACGAAATTCCAGAACCTTGAAGGCGTGCTAGTTTTCTATGCCGCGTCCTCGGCATATTGAATAGCAGCCAGTCGTGAGACCCCGAGAGTGGGTCCCATTCCCGCAAAGAACCGAAGTCAGCATGTAACTCCAGGTCAGAGTCTTCAAAAGAACCCTGAAAGGGAAAAATAGAGATATTAAAGCTAGAAGTAGAGATGTTTCCGAAGATGCAAGCAAAGGAGTCGCTGTTAGGCACCATCGTTCTATTGTGACGATTGTGTGAATTCATTTAAATAAAGTAATTGTATTTTCAGGAGTATTTGTAGGAGCAAAATGTTGCAACAGCCACGATACATTTCTGTTATATTTGTGGCGAGTATACACTTAAATCTCAAAGATGGAGCATGTCCCCTCTTATTACGGAAACCCTTGAGCTCTACTTTGGATGTAAAATTGGCGACCAAGATGAAGCCCGGGCTCCTCACATTTGTTGCGCACCATGCACTGTTGATCTTAGAGCTTGGTTCAGAGGTACTCGGAAGTCAGTGTAGTCTGCTGCCCCGATGATATAGCGACAGCAGAAGGAACTTGTGACAGGCTGCTACTTCTGTCTGAAGCTACCAGAGACCTGGAGTCTAGAGGAGACTGAAGAAGGTGCCATGATGGATGAGTCAGGAATGGAAAATGACACTGATACTGATACAGATTTTGAACCCTTTATGTTGAGTGAGCCTCATCTGATAACTCAATCTAAGTTAAGTGACCTGGTCGGAGACTTGGGTTTGTCAAATGCAAAGGTGGAATTATTGGGTACAAGACTGCAAGGATGGAATCTACTATCACCAGGGACAGAGATTTCCATGAAGGATTTTGATATTTGAGACAGATGTTCCCCAGAATAACTGATGCCAAGATTAAGGAAGGTATTTTTGTTGTTTTCTCAAATCAAATAGGTCATTAATGACAGGCAATTTGAAGAACTTCTAGTGAGACCTGAGAAAATTGCATGGAAGGCATTCAAGGATGCTGCCAAAAAGCTTCTTGGCAAGTACAAAGCACCAAACTACATACAGCTGGTTGACAACATGCTTCATACACACAAAACCATAAAGTGCAGCATGGCACTAAAGATTCATTTTCTGTAGAACTACTGCAAAGCATCAGCACCATTACATAATTAAATGCATTATATTCAATAAAGCTTAATTTCTTGTTTCTCCAAATTCCTATGTGATACAGCTTTAAGCTGTCTAGAACAAATAAAATTGTGTTCAGTTTTAAGCTGTCTAGAACAAAAAAATTCTGAGGAAGCAACATAAAGTCATAGAATAGTCCATTCAGCCCATCTAGTCTGTGCCACACCATTTAAACTGCCTACCCCCATTGACCTGCACCGAGACCATAGCCCTCCATACTCCCTCCCATTCATGTACCTATCCAAATTTCTCTTAAATGTTGAAATCGAGCTTGCATGCGCCACTTGTACCGGCAGCTTGCTCAATACTCTAACAACCCTCTGAGTGAAGACTTTCAAAAAAATTTGCTGTCCAGTGTAATAATACATAAATAAGGAATAAATATTGAGAACATGAGATGAAGAGTCCTTGAAAGTGAGTCCATAGGTTGTGCAAACAGTTCAGTGATGGGGCAAGTGAAGTTGAGTGAAGTTATCCCCTTTGGTTCAGAAGCCTGATGGTTGAGGGGTGTTAACTGTTCCTGAACCTGGTGTTGTGGGTCCTGAGGCTCCTGTACCTGCTTCCTGATGCCAGCAGTGAGAAGGCAGCATGTCCTGGGTGGAGGGGTTCCCTGGTGATGGATGCTGCTTTCCTGCGGTAAAGTTTCATGTAGATGTGCCCAGGAGGGCTTTTCCTGTGATGGACTGGGCTATATACAATACCTTGTGTAGGGCATTGGTATTTCCATACCAGGCTGTGATGCAGCCAGTCAATATTCTCTCCACCACACATCTCTAGAAGTTTGTCAGTTTAGATGTCATGTCAAGACTTCACAAACTCCTAAGGAAGTAGAGGTACTGCCGTGCTTCCTTCGCAATTGCACTGATGTACTGGGCCCAGGACACTTCCTCCAAATAATAACACCCAGGATTTTAAAGTCGCTGACCCTCTCCACCTCCGATCCTCCGATGAGGGCTGGCTCATAGACCTCTAGTTTCCTCTTGAAATCAATAATCAGCTCCTTGGTCTTGCTAACATTGGGTAAGAGGTTGTGGTTATGGCACCACTCAGCCAGATTTTCAGTCTTCCCCCTATATCCCACCATTCATCCCCCAGGGTGTTTATCAATGAAAGACTAAGGGTTATGTCAGTGTAATACTCTGAAGGGTATTGTGGCCAGCATTTGGTCCATAATGATAGATGAGAAAAACTTGTTTATCTCAGCTGCTGATTTTATTGTAACAAGCACAATAACACAACAGCTCAGTGAAAACTAGCTCAGTCACATACAGATGGGCAGGTGATTATTATCCACCTCAGTTACATTCAGAGTGGCCCACAGACATACAGGCAAACAGCGGTATAACCCGAGCTAAAATGTAACAATAAATGAACTTAAACATCTCACTATAACTCTACTGAACACGTCAACATGAATGCATTTTAAAACAAGGACAATAAGTAGTGCTGGCCACGAGGAATACTGGGGCGAGCTATTGACTACGCTCTTGGAGCACCACACTGACCCCCACCTGAGGGCTCAGCTGTCCCAGAGTCCACAACAAAGTTCAAAAGTCCCAGTGGAGGTTAGTGCTGTCCCCTGGGGCAGTCAGGGGTGTCTGTAGCCAGCCCAGGAGAGGCACTGTTTAGTGAAAGAAGAGACGGGGCACCTGGAGTGTCACCTCCTTCCCTCAGCCTCGCTGGGTTGGTGGTGGCCAAGGTCCGGTAGGGTGCCAGCAAGTCCAGGAACAGCACGACCGCCTTCCGCCCCTCAGGCAACCGCACCTGGTATACAGCATCAGAGCTGTGGCCGAGCACCTCCCCGGCCCCTCCAGGTGGTTCCAAGCCTAGGTGATAGTTCCTTCATCTGGGTGGGCCAGTAGACCCACACTCAGACAGACCCCACAGTAATGTCCTGTCCCCGGCTGTGGGCATCACAGGCTCATTTTTGTCAGCTGCTGGTTGTGCTTTGCTTCTACCAAGCCGCATCATGAACATGAGCAGGTGCTCCAACCCATCCTCCCCAGGAATCTCTGGCTCAGAGGGTAGGGGGTGCAGACACCAGATCCACCCCACCTGCGCAGTTCCTGCCCGAATACGAGCATAGCCAACGTACCCCTGGTGCTCTCTTGAACTGCAGTCTACAATCCCGGGGTAGGTGGCGATCCCAATCACACTGGTACTGGCTGACGAGGATGGCAAGCTGTGTAGCCAGGGTGTGGTTAAAACACTCCACCAGCCCTTCACTTGGTGGCTGGGGGCGGGGGGGCGGGGTGGTGTTTTGGTGGTTCCCAGCCATCTGCAGACCTCACCAAACACCTGTGCCTCAAAATTGCACTCTGGTCTCTGTAGAGTTCCTCAGGGGCACTGAAACGGCAGAGGAACTCCTCCATGAGTCTCCCAGCGGTGGAGATAGCGCTCTGGTCTGGGACCATGTACTTTGTGAAGTAATCATGGTCACAGGAACGTAACGGTTCCCAGCATCAGTGCAGGGCAAGAGGCCCAGCTCCGTTGGGGCTGCCACCAGGTACTGGCTGCATTGGCGCCCTAGACTGGCGGCCCGTCCCCTTCTGGGACGTGTAAACATCGCAACAGTGCATGAACTGCTCCACGTCCTGCCTGCCTGCACCCAGACCAATAGAAGCCTTCGTGCAGTTTGCAACCCTGAATTGACCAACCTCATCCCCCCACCCCACTCAGCCTGTGCACTGACCACAGCACCAGGGCATGAAGCCCCTGGGGATCCACCAGCTGCAGGGGGTGTCTGTCGCCATCGGAAAACTGCCATTGCTGGAACAGAAACCCGTCACACACCTCCAGCGTGCTCCACTGAGAGTATAGGTTTTTGTTCTCTGGATTTAAGAGCATAAGACATAGGAGCAGAATTATGCCATTTGGCCCATCGAGTCTGCTTCACCATTCAATCATGGCTGATCCTTTTTATCCCCTCCTGAGCTCTACTCCTTGGCCTTCTCCCCATAACCTTTGACACTGTGTCCACTCTAGAACCTATCAATCTCAGCCTTAAATACACCCAGTGATCTGGCCTCCATAGCTGCCTGTGGTAATAAATTCCACAAATTCACCACGCTCTGGCTGAAGAAATTTCTCCGCAATGGATGCATCTCCACCCTGAGGCTGTGTCCTCTTATTCTAGACTCCCCCAACATGGGAAACATCTTTTCCACATTTACTCCGTCTAGGCCTTTCTCCTTTGTTATAGTAACTGCACTTAATTCTCTTCCCTCACACCCTTCAACATCTGGCACACTGCTGGTGTCTTCCACAGAGAAGACTGTTCAAAACACTCATTTAGTTCATCTGCCATCTGCTTGTCCCCCGTTATTATTTCTCTGGCCTCATTTTCTAGCAGTCCTATATCCACTCTCATCTCTCTTTTATTTTTTACATATTTGAAAAAGCTTGTATATCTACTTTGATGTTATTTGCTAGCTTGCTTTCATATTTCATCTTTTCCCTCCTGTTATTTTTTTTGCTTTTGTGGTGATATCACATGTCAGAACAAGGTTGGACAGAGTTCGGAGCATGCACAGAAATCATAGAATGATCTGGAACATGGCTTGATAAAAACGTGGTTTGGTTTTGTTGCTGTAATTAAAAGTTCTAATTCTCCCAGAATATGATTCTTTATTGTTAACACAAGGTTCCAAATACGGGAGAATCAAAGATAATTGAAGAAAAAAAGAGTGCAAACTGTTTTGGTGTTTGCTAACAGTTTTACAAATGGAAGGTTTGCAACCCCCACCGACACTTCACCTGATTGGGAATGTAGCTGAGAACTGGAGGAAATTCAAACAGTGTTTTGAAATTTATTGATCGGCTATTGGAGCAGATAAAAAAACGGAAAAAACAAAAGCTGTGATTCTACTCCACATAATAGGTGATGACACAATTGAGGTATATAACCACTTTACTTTTGAAAATGGAGATAATTTGAATCTAAAAGCGATAATGGATAAAATCGAAACGTTTTGCATACCGAAGCTTAATTTGACGTACGAAAGGTATAAATTTTTTGCATGTGCACGGAGAGCTCTGAAACAATTGATCAATATGTTACGGAGTTGAGACACCGTAGTAAAACATGAGAGTTTGGAGAACTGACGGACTCTCTCATTAAAGACAGAATTGTTTGTGGCATTCAGGATAATTGTCTGAGAGAAAGAATGTTAAGAGAACAAGGCTTAGATTTGGAAAAAAGCTTTGTTGCTCTGGAAACCTTCGGAAACCATGACGTCGCAGGCTACAGAACTTTTCATTGAGAGCTGCAACATACATGCTGTAAAAAAGCACAAACATATTAGAAGAAATAATAAAATGACAACAAAACCAACAGAGAGCAAGACATCGTCTGAGAGAAAAAAAAATTGTGATCGCTGTGGGCATCAACATCAGCCAAAACAGTTTCCAGCGTATGGGAAAATGTGCAATGACTGTGGTAAGATAATCATATTTCATGCTGTTGCAGAAGTAGAAAGAAAATAAAACAAGCAAATGCAGTGCTTGAAAATGAACTTGAGGATTTTTATATAGATGTGCTTTGGGAAAACAAACAAAGTAAGAATGACTGGACTATTCCATTGCAAGTGAACCAAAACAATATTCTGTTTAAACTTGATACTGGAGTACAAGTAAATGTTCTTGCAGAATCTGAGTTTAATGCATTAAAGCCAAGACCAAAGTTACATAAGACAAATATAAAAGTGACTGGGTATTCAGGTGCAGACATTCCAGTTAAAGGAACATGTATGGCAAAAGTATCACACAAAAATATTGTGCACACGCTTTCATTTGTGGTGGTGCCAAAGAATGTACAGTCAATACTGAGTTTATCTGCTTGTGAGAGACTGAATTTGGTGAAAAGAGTCTTAGTCCTGGATAGTGACATGGCGTCAGAATACAGTGACTTGATGAAAGAGTATGAGGACTTGTTCGAAGGGCTTGGTTGTCTTCCAAGAGAGCACACGATTAAAATTGACAACACAGTGCCACCTGTAGTACATCCATGTAGAAAAGTACCTTTTGCATTACGTCATCAACTGAAAACAGAACTTGACAGTATGGAATGGCTGGGAGTCATAAAAAAAATGATGAACCAACTGAATGGTCAATTCGCTTGTCATTGTTAATAAGAAAAATGGAGAACTGAGGATTTGTTTACATCCAAGAGACTTGAATCGAGCCATTAAAAGAGAGCATTTCAAATTGCCTACTCGTGAAGAAATTATGTCACAGTTTCCTAATGCAAAGTACTTTAGTAAATTAGATGCATCCTCTGGATTCTGGCAACTTAACTTAGATGAACCAAGTTCAAAGTTGTGTACCTTTAATACTCCTTTTGCCAGATACTGTTTTCTTTGGCTTCCCTTGGAATTGCATCAGCTCCTGAAGTGTACCATAAAACCATTCATATGCTATATGAGCACATTGAGGGAGTGGATACATCCATGGACGATATTATTGTTTGGAGATCATCTAAACAAGAGCACGACACCAGGCTTAGACAGGTCTTTGAGGCAACACGCAAGGCAAACCCAAAGTTGAATAAAGACAAATGTCAGCTAGGAGTGACTGAACTTACCTTTGTGGGTGATATCATCAGCAATAAGGGTGTGCGTCCTGATCCATTGAAGGTTTCTGCTATTGAGGACATGCCAAGACCACAATGTAAAAAGGATGTTGAAAGGTTCATGGGAATGATCAACAACATGGGAAAATTCATACCCAATCTTTCGGAACAGCTTGCTTCATTGAGGCAGCTAACAAAAAAGAGATACGAATAGAGCTGGAATCATGAACAGGAGAAGGCATGGCAAAATCTCAAGAAAGTGCTTGCTAAAGAACCTGTGTTGAATTTCTATGATGCTGAGAGACCCTTCAAAATCTCATGTGATGCATTTCAAGCAGGCTTAGGGGCAGTATTACTCCAGAAACATGATAAGGAGTGGTTACCTGTGGCATACCATTATCTCATCCAGAAACAAGGTATGCCCAAATTGAAAGGAATTGCTCAGCATTATGTTTGCTTGCGAGAGATTCCATCAGTTTGTGTCAGGGCAAGCTATTGATGTTGAAACTGATCATAAGCCTCTGTTTGCATTGTTTCGCAAACCTTTAAGTTGCTGTCCTTTGCGAATTCAGTGAATGATGATCAAATTGCAAAGGTACTTGCAATTTCCACACTTTCCAGAGCTGTGGATCCAACAACAACAAAAGACAACCACAGGGATGCTATTGATGTTCAGGCTTTTGTTGATCTGATTGTAGAGACTGTACCTGTTTCTGCTGAAAAGTTGAAACTGCTGCATCTTGAGACAGAGAAGGACAAAATTCTCAGTCAGGTAATACAAGTGGTGATGGATGGATGGCTAGAGAATGACTGTACCTCAGAAGTACAAGAATATTGGATCCACAGATCAGAACTTTCTGTTGTGGATGGGATATTGTAAAAAGGCAGCAGAATTGTGATTCCTAAAAGTCTCTGAAAAGAAATGCTTGGGAAAATTCATGAAGGACACCTAGGTATTGAAAAATGTAAGAGAAGGGTGCGGGAAGTGATGTTCTGGCCCAGACTGAATCAAGAAATTGCAGCATTGGTGTCTCCTTGTCAAATATGCCTTATATACCAACCTAGCAACCCTAAGGAGCCACTGCATCCACATCCTAGTCCTCAGAGACCTTATCAGAAAGTAGGCGTTGATCTTTTCGTAACTGACAACGAAGATTATCTATTAATAACAAATTACTACTCATTGTATCCTGAAGTGTATGGTCTGAGCAGAACAACTACAGAAAATGTAATTACATGCATGAAATCAGTTTTTTCCAGCATGGTGTACTTGATGAAGTTTTCACAGGCAATGGTCTACAATTCAATGGTGAATGCATGAGACATTTTGCTCATGAATGGGACTTTTTTTCATACAACATCTAGTCCGTTTTTCCTTCAGTCCAATAGATTAGTTGAGAAGTCGGTGGGAGTGATCAAGAAACTGATGCACAAAGCAAAAGATAGTGGAGATGATTTTTTATAAAGCTTTGTTAGCCTATCGCAGTACTCCACTTGAATGTGGATTTTCACCTGCTCGGCTCTTGATGGGACGCCGTTTGAGATCCAATCTGCCAATGGATGGGAGCCTTCTGAGAACAGAGGAGGGTGAACAAATGAAAAGATGGAAAGATGAACACAAAGCAAAGCAGAAAATATACTTTGACAGATGTTCTCATCCATTAGAAACATAGAAACATAGAAAATAGGTGCAGGGGTAGGCCATTTGGCCCTTCGAGCCTGAACCGCCATTCAGTACGATCACGGCTGATCATCCAACTCAGAACCCTGTACCTGCCTTCCCTCCATACCCCCTGATCCCTTTAGCCACAAGGAGAATATCTAACTCTCTCTTAAATATAGCCAGTGAACTGGTCTCAACTGTTTCCTGTGGCAGAGAACTCCACAGATTCACCACTCTCTGTGTGAAGAAGTTTTTCCTCATCTTGGTCCTTTATCCTCAAACTGTAACCCCTCGTTCTGGACTTCCCCAACATTGGGAACAATCTTCCTGCATCTAGCCTGTCCAATCCCTTTAGAAATTTATACGTTTCAATAAGATCCCCCCCTCAATCTTCTAAATTCCAGAGAGTATAAACCAAGCCGATCCAGTCTTTCATCATATGAAAGTCCTGCCATCCCAGGAATCAATCTGGTGAACCTTCTTTGTACTCCCTCTATGACAAGGATGTCTTTCCTCAGATTAGGGGAGCAAAACTGCACACAATACTCTAGGTATGGTCTCACCAAGGCCTTGCACAACTGCTCCCGTACTCGAATCCTCTTGCTATGAATGCCAGCATACCATTCACCTTTTTCACCGCCTGCTGTACCTGCATGCCCACTTTCAATGACTGGTGTACAATGACACCCAGGTCTCATTGCACCTCCCCTTTTCCTAATCGGCCACCATTCAGATAATAATCTGTTTTCTTGTTCTTGCCACCAAAGAGGATAACCTCACATTTATCCACATTAAATTGCACCTGCCATGAATATAACCTCACATTTATCCACATTAAATTGTATCTGCCATGAATATAACCTCACATTTATTCACATTAAATTGCATCTGCCATGAATATAACCTCACATTTATCCACATTAAATTGCATCTGCCATGAATTACCTGAACTGCACCAAGGTGATGAAGTAAGGATACAAGACAAAATGAACACATGGACACAGAAAGCTATGGTACTTGAAGAAGTACAACCCAGATCATACATGGTCCAAACAGAAGAAGGAGCAATGTTAAGAAGAAATCACAAAAACCTTAAGAAAGAGACATCTTCAGAGTTTCAGTTAACTGATGCAGACCAGATAAAACATGGAAATAACAATGAAACAGAAGAACTGTGTGAACCACTTAGAAGGTCTACTCGTGTTCATAAACCCCCAGAGAGACTGATAGAGACGTGTTAAATTATGCATTTGTTCTGATCAATGTTGCTAATTGTTTTTCTTTTTAAGGAAAGGAAGATGTGGTGATATCACGTGTCAGAACATGATTGGACCGAGTTTGGAGCATATGTAGAAATCATAGAATGACCTGGATCATGGCTTGATAAAAACGTGATTTGGTTTTGTTGCTGTAAATAAAAGTTCTAAATTCTTCCAGAATATGATTCCTTATTGTTAACCCACAGTACGTATAAATATAAAGAACACAAAAGCTTTGTTGTATGCCCTCTCTTTTGCTTTTACTTTAGCTTTGACTTCCTGCTGCCAAACTAGTTCAATCCTTCCCCAACAGCTCTAACTAACCTGCCCGCAAGAATATTGGATTTGCCTGGTGGCCACTGTTGGAGTAACAGCTCTCTGCTGGTGCTCCTAACTTACTTACTTTTGGCTCCAACTTTTGAAATACTACTGTTAGATGGGTTATTATATTACTATGACTACCAAAGCAGCTTTGGAAGCTATTGCGGGCTCAATTCAAAAGCTTACTGAGGAGTTTCAACAGTTCAGAAAAGAAGCGTCGGTTGATTTGCAACAAATCAGCGCTGAAATTAAACAAATAGGTACGAAATTAGATGATATTCAAGCAACTCTAACTGAGCATGATAAGAAGATAAAGGAACATGAAGAAGTTATTACTATATTGGACGAGAGAATGGATGATTTTCAAAAGCTGTATGAAAAACGATTCAAGTCCAATGAAATACTGAGACAGAAGATTATTGATTTGGAAAACAGAAGTAGGAGAAACAACTTACGAATCTTGGGACTTAAAGAGCAAATGGAAGGAGATAATCCTAAAGAATTCTTTGCAAACCTTTTGAGGGAATTATTCCCTGACATTATAAAGTCTCTGCCTTTGATTGATCACGCTCACAGATCGCCTATCTACAGATCGACTTCAAAATCAAAACCAAAATCAGTCATTATACATTTCCATGAATTTCAAATAAAGGACCGTTTGATTCGTGATGCCTGTGGAAAAGGTATGATTGACTACCAAGGTCAGAAGATTCGTATTGTTGAAGATTTTTCATCAGAAGTTATGGCAGAATGAGTTAAGTTTAAAAAAGTTATGGTGGAGCTATACAGTCAAAATTTTAAGCCTTCTCTTCATTTTCCAGTTCGACTGAGAATCACAATGGAGATGGATCATTTAAATGGTTTTGTACGAAGGAGCAGGTGCAAGAACTTTTAGACTCAAAAAAATGACTGTATACATATATTGAATAGATTAAAGATCTTGCAAAAACAGAAATAGCATATATATAAAAAATGACTTGAATATTTTTCAGTATGAGTAATTGCTCTTTCTGTTTGATAAACCTGTCTAAGCTTGTTTTTTTTTACTGTATATTATTTAGTCTTGGTTGGAACAGTAAATAACCTTGAATTCTTTGGAGCAGTTCCAACAGTCTTTCTACGGGGATGTTTTCAGTGGGGTTAGATAGCGGTTGTTCTTTGACCGATTTTCTCTCTTTGGGAGGAGAGAGGGGGATGGGGAGCTCTTTTTTCTTGAAGCTGGTTTGGGAATCTAGTCAATTCTGTTGCTTAGCTAATATATCTCAAGGTTTATTATTTGGGTTTAATATACATTCCTCTGATTGCTACTTTAACCTTTCTTATAAATAGTTTTAAAATGGATCAAAGTATTAATTTACTTAGTTTTAATGTGAAAGGGCTAAGTCACCCCATGAAAAGAAATAAGACTTTTGCCTATATTAAAAAACTTCAGGTACCAATTGTTTTTCTTCAAGGAACCCACACCTTTTTAATTGATGGAGAGAATCTCATTTCCGTTCCTTGTTTCAGGCCAAAGCCAGAGAAGTTTTGATCCTTATAGATAATAAAGTTCCCTTTGTTCAACATAAAGTAATTTCTGATACTAATGGGCATTTTGTTATAGCATCAGGGAAACCAAATAACAACCTAATGGTATTTGCCAATGTGTACGCTCCGAATATAGATGACCCAGGTTTCTTTGATTTTCTTTTTCATTTTTGCCAGATCAAAGTCTGTACTCATTGGTGATGGGTGGAGACTTTAATTGTTGCTTAAATCGTTCATCTTCTAAACTAATGATACCAAATAAATCAGCTGTGTTTATTAAATCTTTTTTTAATGAAATGTGGTATTGTTGATGCTTGGCATTTTTTTTCATCCAGTAGACAAAGAATATTCATTTTTCTCTCATGTCCATCATACATATTCCAGGATTGATTTTTTAAAATTAATAGCCAAATGATTCCACCAGTTTGATCCTGTGAATATAACCATATATAACCATATAACAATTACAGCACGGAAACAGGTCATCTCGGCCCTTCTAGTCCATGCCGAACTCTTACTCTCACCTAGTCTCACCGACCTGCACTCAGCCAATAAACCTCCATTCCTTTCCTGTCCATATATCTATCCAATTTAACTTTAAACGACATCGAACCTGCCTCAACCACTTCAGCTGAAAGCTCGTTCCACACAGCTACCACTCTCTGAGTAAAGAATTTCCTCCTCATGTTACCCCTAAACTTTTGCCCTTTAGCTGTCAACTCATGTCCTCTTGTTTGAATCTCCCCGACTCTCAATGGAAAAAGCCTATCCACATCAACTCTACCTATCCCCCTCATAATTTTAAATACCCCTATCAAGCCCCCCCCTCAACCTTCTATGCTCCAAAGAATAAAGACCTAAATATAAAGAGATTGCTGTCTCAGATCACACTCCTGAGCTCCTATCTTTAAATCTCCCTGGACTTCTTCAAACAAATAAATTTTGGTGATTTAATTTAACTTTGTTATCTGATAAAGATTTTTTAAAGTTCGTGGAGAGACAAATTACTCTTTTTTGAAAAGAATACGTTAGAGGAGACTTCTAGTCTTATCAGATGGAATGCCTTTAAGGCGTATATTAGAGGACAAATTATTTCTTATTCTGCAAGTACTAAGAGAAAAGCTAATAAAGAGAGAAGTGATTTAGCTAATCAGCTGAAACAATTAGACCAAGAGTATGCCTTGGCTCCAGAGCCTGCCTTATATAAAAGATGTGTTGAAACTAAAACTAAATATGATCTCCTTTTAACCTATCCAATGGAAACCCATCTCCTAAAAGATAAAAGTCAATTTTATATTCATGGAGATAAAACAGGTAAATTATTGGCTTATCAAATTAAAACCTTTATAGCTAAACAGCAGTTTAAAGAAATATGCAAGGCTAATGGTGGTAGGTCAATTGATTATTTAGATATAAATGATACTTATAGAGAATTTTATTCTAAACTCTATAGTTCTGAATCTTCTGAGGATAACACTGTAATGAACAATTTTTTAGACCAATTAAACATTCCTACAATTTCTGCCAACAACAGAAAGTTGTTGGAACAACCTATTTCTTTCGAGGAAATTGTTGAGGCTGTGCGCTCATTACATTTGAGGAAAGCTTCGGGTCCAGATGGATTTTCTGGAGATATTTTCTTCACTGATTATACCTCATTTACGTTCAGTTTTTTTGAATTCATTCAAGTCGGGCAGACTCCCTCAATCTCTATATGAGGCTTCCATTTTGCTTATCCTTAAAAAGAATAAGGATCCAACTGAATGCTCTCCTTATAGACCAATTTCTTTACTTAACGTCGATACTAAGATCCTATCTAAAGTTTGGCCCATAGGATTGAAAATATTTTACCATCGGTCATTTTCGATAAACAAAAATTGATATTCTCACTTTAATATTCGTTGGTTATTAAATGTTATTTATTCTTCTAACATGATATCGGAATGTGTGGTATCCCTAGATGCAGAGAAAGCTTTTGACAGTGTTGAATGGAATTATTTATTTAAAACTTTAGAAAAATTCAATTTGGACCCATTTTCATTCAATGGATTAAATTACTTTATTTAGCTCCTTCCGCTAGGGTTATCACTAATTCTCATAATTCCAAACCATTTAAGCTTCAACCTGGCACTAGACAAGGCTGTCTGTTGAGCCCTTTGCTTTTTGCTCTGGCCTTAGAACCTTTAACCATTGCCTTTCGAGAATCTAATGATATCACCAGTATTTTAAAGAGAGACACTATTCACAACGTCTCGCTGTACGCTGATGATCTGCTGCTATTTATTTCTAATGTTGAGACTTCGTTACCCCATGTGCTTTCTTTACTCTCCTGTTTTAGCCAGTTCTTAGGCTATAAGTTAAACCTACATAAAAGTGATCTTTTCCCTTTGAATAATTTGATACCAACAAATTCTAACCTTCCTTTTAAAATTGTATGAAACTGATTTACCTACACAATCACTAAAAACTATAAGCGTCTATTTAAAGAAAAATTTCTTACCCTATTGAATCACGTAAAAAGGATACTATCAAATTGGTTGCCTCTTTCATTATCACTGATTGGCCAAATTAACTCTATCAAAATGAAGATATTACCTAAATTTATATATCTTTTTCAGGCATTGCCTGTTTTTATTCCTAAATCTTTTTTTGATTCTCTTGACTCTATTATATCTTCTAATATATGGAAGAATAAGCGTTCTAGATTAAATAAAATTTATCTTCAGAAAGATAAAAAAAAGGAGGATTAACCTTACCAAACTTTAGAATTTATTATTGGGCAGTTAATATGATAAATCTTACATTTTGGTTATATTACTTTAATTGTGAGGATTGCCCGATGTGGATTTTTTAGAAGCTAACTCTGTTAATAAATTTTCTATTATTTCTCTTCTTGGATCTTCATTTCCTTTGTCTCTGAGTAAGTTAACTGATAATCTGGTACTTAAACACACTATGAGAATTTGGATACAATTTCGAAAATACTTCGGCTTATTGAGATTTTCTCTTTCGAGTCCCATTTTTTCTAATTATTTTTTAAACCCTCTATGGTTGATGTGGCTTTTAAAGAATGGGATAAATTAGGTATTAAATGCTTTCAGGACTTGTTTGCAGAGGGAAGTCTTTTTTCATTTGAACAATTGTCAACTAAATATAGTTTACCCAAAACTCATTTTTTTTGATACCTACAAATAAGAGATTTTTTACAGTCTCAAATAAGTACATTTCCTAAAAGTCCTGATAACAATCTACTAGATGTAATTTTTAATTTGAAACCTTTTTATAATGGATCTATATCTAATATTTATAATATGCTGTTGGGAAAGAAAAGTGTTCCTTTAGATAAAATTAAAAATCTTTGGGAACAAGATCTACAGACTTCAATTTCTGAGGAAACTTGGAATCAAATTTTTTAATTGGTTAACACTTCACTGTTATGTGCCTGCCACTCTCTCCTGCAATTTAAAGTGGTCCATAGGGCCCATATGACCAAAGATAAGTTGTCTCTTTTTTATTTAGATATATCTCTGTATTGTGATAAATGTAATAATGGAGAAGCTTCACTCATTCATATGTGTTGGACTTGTCCGAGTCTTGGAAAATATTGGAAAGGAGTATTTCAAACTTTCTCGATACTTTTCAAAGTAGATTTTAAGCCTAATCCTTTGACCGCTTTATTTGGTATTGTTGGAGGAAAGGATATTATTTTGGAGTCACCTGACTCGCACATTTTGGCTTTTATTTCTCTTATGGCCAGAAGGACGCTCTTGCTCAAATGGAAAGATGTGGACCCTCCTATTCACGCTCAATGGTTACGTGATGTGATGTCATGTTTAATTTAGAGAAGATTCAATGTTCAATCTCTGAATCTCACCAAGACTTTCAAACATTGTGGGGACCTTTTTTGAATTATTTTCAAAACTTTTGATTTGCTGTTAAAGCACAGATGATGACTAATAATTTCTTTTTCCTTTTTTTCTTTACTAATCAGCTTTGGTCTTGGTAGTGGGTGAGATTTTTTTTTAATATAATAAAATTACTATACTTCAATGTTTTGTAGGCATCCGTTAGTCTCGTGAGACCATGGATTTGCACCTTGGAAGGTTTTCCAGGGCGCAGGCTTGGGCAAGGTTGTATGGAAGACCGGCAGTTGCCCATGCTGCAAGTCTCCCCTCTCCATGCCACCGATGTTGTCCAAGGGAAGGGCACTAGGGCTGATACAGCTTGGCACCGGTGTCGACGCAGAGCAATGTGTGGTTAAGTGCCTTGCTCAAGGACACAACACGCTGCCTCAGCTGATGCTCAAACTAGTGACTTTCAGATCACTAGACCAACGCCTTAACCACTTGGCCATGCGCCCACATTTCAATGTTATGAATTAGTTAATCTGTATGAATATAGGGTAAGGAGTCTTTATATGCGATTTAGTATAATGTATTGATATATATTTTTTTCTTGTATTCTGTATTCTTATATATAAAATTAATAACAAAAATATTGGAAAGAAGAATATTGGTCCCCATTGGGACCAGGTGCAACACATCACTTTTGAACAGGTCATATCTCCCCAGAAGAGATCCATCCGAATGATTCAAGAGCCTGAAGACCTGCCCCTGCACCAGCTTCTCAGCCATGCATTTATCTGCCAAATCATCCAAACTGTCTTGGGCAGGGAACTCTGTCTGCTCCACCTGCTGTCCCACGCTCAGCCATCCCCTCACCTGGGCTAGCATGGTGTCACTTTCCTGCTCGAGGCACAGCTGGTAGTCTACCTCGCTGCCAGCTGCCACCTGAAGTGCCGCCACTGCCAGTTGCCCCTGGCTTCGCTCTTTGAGGGGCGGCAACAGTAACAATACTCGGTGGCCTCACACGGTCAGTGAGAGAGGGCGTTAGCATTGCTATTGTGCCTTCTGGCGCAGCGCTGTACCTTGAAAGCATAGTCCTGGAAAGACTCCAGTCACCGCGCCAGCTGTCCCCTGGGACCGTGGAAGCTCAACAGCCAGTTCAGTGACACATGGTCTGTGTGAAGCAGGAACCGTCGGCTGAAGAGGTAGGGGAGGAAGTGGCAGATGGCCTGGACCATGGCAGGTGACATAATAGTTCTGTTCAAGGTGGTTCAGGGTGTGGCTGAAGTACACCACGATGCATTCCCCGTTGTCCCCCTCCTGTGACAGCATTGCACCGAGTCCCCCCTCCCAGCATTGCTGGCATCTGTGTCAACAATGAGGGGGTGTGCTAGATCGGGATATGCCAGCACCGGGGCCTGGGTGAGTGTAGCTCGGAGCTGGTCAAAGGTGGCAGCGCAGGTATCAGTAAAGGGCCTCCCCTTCTCAGTGAGCTGGTGCAGAGAGCTGCCAATGGTGGCAAAGTCCTTAATAAACCAATGGTAATGTACTTTATACTTTATTGTCGCCAAACAATTGATACTAGAATGTACAATCATCACAGCGATATTTGATTCTGCACTTCCTGCTCCTTGGATTACAAATTGATAGTAAATATTGAAAAATTTAAATTATAAATCATAAGTAGAAAAATTGAAAAATGGAAAGTAAGGTAGTGCAAAAAAACCGAGAGGCAGGTCCGGATATTTGGAGGGTACGGCCCAGATCCAGGTCAGGATCCGTTTAGCAGTCTTATCACAGTTGGAAAGAAGCTGTTCCCAAATCTGGCCGTAAGAGTCTTCAAGCTCCTGAACCTTCTCCTGGAGGGAAGAGGGATGAAAAGTGTGTTGGCTGAGTGGGTCGTGTCCTTGATTATCCTGACAGCACTGATCCGACAGCGTGTGGTGTAAAGTGAGTCCAAGGATGGAAGATTGGTTTGTGTGATGTGCTGGGCTGTGTTCACGATCTTCTGCAGCTTCTTCTGGTCTTGGACATGACAACTTCCATACCAGGTTGTGATGCACCCTAGAAGAATGCTTTCTACAGTGCATCTATAAGAACTAGTGAGGGTTTTAGGGGACAGGCCAAATTTCTTTAGTTTTCTCAGGAAGTAAAGGCGCTGGTGGGCCTTCTTGGCGGTGGACTCTGCTTGGTTGGACCAAGTCAGGTCATATGTGATATTGACCCCGAGGAACTTAAAGCTTTTGACCTGTTCCACTTGCGCAACACCGATGTAAGTGGCGTCATGCGGTCCGCTACTCCTTCTGAAGTCAACAACCAATTCCTTCGCCTTGTTGACGTTGAGGGATAGGTTACTGTCTTCGCACCATGCCACCAGGTTCCTAATTTCCTCTCTGTACTCAAACTCATCATTACCCGAGATACGGCCTACAATTGTTGTATCATCAGCAAACTTAGATATTGAGTTTGATGGAAACTTGGCTGCACAATCATGGATGATGCCAGCCCCAGGAAGCTGCGAAGCTCAGAGACATTGCAGGGAGTGGGCTGTTCCCTGACCATCACCACCTCCTCAGCGTTCGTCTCCACTCACTGTGTGCCCCAGGAGCTTCACCTGGCCGCCCAGCAGGCGGCATTTTGCGGGGCTGAGGCGCAGTTTCACCTGGCGGATGGTGGGACCGATCTCTTCAAGGATTCTCAGAGCATCATCAAGAACAGTGGCGTGCAGCAGGAGATCGTCCAAATAGATGAGTCATCAGTCTCTCGAACATGGCTGGGGCGTTACCCGGGAGTGCCACGGTCCTTGACCAATGGTGAAGGCAGTCTCAGGCCGGGTCTCCGGGGCCAGTTTGACCTGCCAGTAGCCACTGTGGAGATCGAGCAAGATGAACCGTGTTGAACCTGCTATACACTCCAGGGCATCATCAATTTGGGGCAGTGGGTAGGAGCCCTTCGGGGTCACAGTGTGGAGACAGTGGTCGTCCACGCGCTGCGCCAGTGTGGTTGCTGATAACAGGGACACAGTGAGCTGGGCTGGCGTGGCTGGTGATGGTACGCGTCACCCCATCGCGGGTTTTGCCGTGGGGTGCTGCATTGCACTGGTTATTGCGGGATGCGCTGCACTGTGGCGGGCTGCTGCTCGCCTGCCTGGCCTGCTTCCTGGAGCTGCCGTGCCAGAGAGCCACAACTTCAGCGCTGAGGCGGAGTGTTGCCTCCCACACACCCACCTGGGCGCCCCAGCGGGACAGCAGGTCCAGGCCGGTGATGCAGGGGTCCGAATGTCGGCCAAACACACACCTCGTGCTCAACTGTGTTTCTCCCCCAGCCACCTCTTCCTTCTCATCGGCCAGTGACTGTAGCCAGCTGGACCACCGTCGTTGTCCATCCTGGTGAGGATAGCTGCCTTGTACTGGGGAGGACACACGGACAGATGATGGTGATGGTTGACCCCATATCCACCAACGCTAGGCACCTGATGCCCCCCACTACGCGGCCCACATATAAGCCTTGCTCTTTATCCATATGGCCCACCTGGAGAGGTGACATCGGAGGGATTCTACTGGGGGTCTCAGGCAGCGCTGCCTGCCCGGTGTTTCCAGATAGTGGTGACGTGCTGTGGTGTGGGGCAGTCCCAGATGCTGGAACACCTTGGGAGGCTAAAATTCCTTCTGCCCTCTCTGCCTCAGCTAGCGATGATGGCGATGACAGGCAAACGTGCTGCTGAAGCTGCTCCGGCATCTCTACCTTTACAAAGGTGTGTAGGGCAAGTTCTTCCTCGGCCACGGGGTGCCGGGAGCAGCTGGGTTAGCTATGCCAAGCGCTGTGGTGGAGACCCGCTGTGAACGCCCGCAAGCTTTCTCCTGCACGGCGCCACCTGCTGTCCAGTCCTTCCCTCACTACTTCCTCCAATGGCCTCTGCTTGAAACGCCGCTCCAAAGCTGCTAGGAGGGCCCTGTAGTTATCCAGGGATCTTAGCTGGCGTTAGATCCCCCTCCTGTGCCCGGGGAAGGTGCACTGGTGTTTCAGTCGGGCTCCACCCATTGTGCCACGCAGCAACTTTGACTTGCGCCAGGTAAGGCTCCAGGTGGGCATATCATTTGACTTGCGCTAGGTAAGGCTCCAGGTGGGCATATCATTTGACTTGCGCTAGGTAAGGCATACCATTGCATCTGGGGAACTTCAGGGTGGACCTTGGGGCATTAATTGCTGGGTCCCATCAGTCCTCCTCTTTCTCCGGCGGCGTTGCTGGTGGCTGGAGCAGTCTGTCCTCCCATGGCTGCGGCCGCTTGTGTTCCCCGGCGTGGTCCACGAGGGAGGTGGGTGCTGCACATCCACCGTGTACCCTAGATTGGGGAGCCTGGGTATGCTCGCTCCATCGGGGTTCCCTGGGAAGGCACAATGCTCAGTTCCCAGATTCTCCCTCTGGGTTGGCGTCCCTCAATCTGGAGCCTGGCCTGGGGCATGGGGAACGCATATGTAATGCCTTGGTTCACACCTTTACTGTTATGCTGTAGGTATTTCGTTTAACAACAATGTTCTGCTCTCAGCCCGTTTGGGTAATTGTTGAAGATGAGGGATGATGTGGAATGTGTGCCTTCCAATTAATGGGAGGTTTTTCTTGGTGAGAGATAATAAGGTTGGTCTTGTGATTTTGTTCATCGGGAGGTGAAGAGAGAAGACACTGGGGGGAACCGGTTGCAGCATACGATCCAGTGGGAGACCCGTTTGTTAGCGGTGCATTGCGAGCGACGCCCAGGTGGTAGTGTGGGTGTTCAGGCTGACCAAGGGCGCAGTGCGTGAGAAGTTCAAGATGAGCTCCAACTTGTGCACATTTGACTGTTTAATTAGAATGAGCCCTTTTCTTTTTGTTATTCTTTACTAACCCTTCAGTTAAGTTAAGATTCATGAATATAATTCCTTTAATCATATGCACTGTACTGTCTGTTATTTCCTGGCACTAATCTGTAACAGGGTAGTAAATTACACACAAACCAGGGTTCGGGCTGGGACAAGCTGCCTTAATCCCACCAGTTTGGCGGGACTGGAGAGTGTCTTCCCTCGACTTACACAGCCAAGAAAACCAGAGTCTTTCACCTACTACTCAGTCCCTCGACTTATTCCCCAGGTTTTAAGGCACTCTATACAATGTCATAGTTCTTTAATTTCGGCATCAATTTCTAACTGCACCCCTGACACCAATGTGGCGAGCACTCGGTCCATAATGACAGAAGCGAAAAGCTCGTTTAACACAACTGCCGTTTTTATTGTGACAAGCACAATAACAATAACGCCATCATTCAGTGAGAACCCACTCAGTCACATACAGATGGGGGTGGTGTTTATTACACACCCTGGTTCCAGTCAGGGTGGCCCACAAACACACAGGCTCACAACTGTATAACCCGAGCTAAAATGTAACAACAAATGAACTTGAACATCTCACCATAGTTCTACTGAACACACACACCACAAATGCATTTTAAAACAAGAACAGTAAGTAACACTGACATTAGGAATAAGTACAGGGGTGAGCTGTCGACCACACTCCTGGAACGCTGGAGTACGTTAATGAGGGCTGAGGGCTTAATCCGCATGATTCAGTGAACACTGAGGTACTTGCTGAGTCAAATTATTGGCAAACACTTTTGCGCTGAGAGCATCTGTCATGTGATCAGCCTTTCCCATAATTTCTACAGTTCAGCCAGAGAATACCAGCAAGGGATGCCTCTTCACTAACAAGCACACCCCTGGAATTAAACGGAATAAGGCAGAGGTAAACTCCCAGTACTGCTTTCCCAATCCCATTCTGAGACTGTGATACCTCGCACACTCCCACTGTTCCCCACTCTGTCGTGTTCCTGAAGTGATGTCACTGTGATCCACGTGGACCAGAAAGCACAGGGCTGCATAATGTGATCTGTCTTGCGTGAGCTGGTTTCATCAGGGTCACTGCATTTCCGCTCTTAGTACCTCCAGGTTTGGGAGAAGGTAATCCAGGTTGGCAGTCCACTCCTGAACACTGTTGTTGGACAGTCGATTAAAACTTTAGTAGAAAGTGTGGAAGATTTGTATCACTAGCACATAGAACAGTACAACACAGATAAAGGTCCTTGGGCCCACAATATTAACACTGAACATGATGCCAAGTTAAACGAAATCTTTTCTGACTGCACATAATGCAAATCCCTTCACTCCCTGTGTGTTTATGTGTCTGAAGCCCTCTTAAATGCCGCTATTATAGCTGCTTTCTCCACTATCTTTGGCAGCCTTTTCCAGGCACCTGTTAATCTTCGTTAAACTCCCCCCCACTTCAAATGCACATGCTCCGGGATTTTACGTTGCTGCCCTGGGGAAGTGATTCTGTCTGTCTGCTGAAGTGATTCCAGCAGAAGTGGTTGAGGCAGGTTTGATGTTGTCATTTAAAGTTAAATTGGACAGCTATATGGACAAGAAAGGAATGGAGGGTTATGGGCTGAGTGCAGGTCGGTGGGACTAGGTGAGAGTAAGAGTTCGGCACGGACTAGAAGGGCCAAGATGGCCTGTTTCTGTGCTGTAATTGTTATATGATTATATGTCTGCCATAACTACGCCTCTCTCAGGTCTCCCCTCAGCCTCTGATGCTTCTGAGAAATCCATCCAAGTTTTTTCAACCTCTCCTTATTGCACATACCCTCTAATCTGGGTAGCATCCTGGCAAACCTCGTCTGCACACGCCCCAACATCTCCACAGCTTCCCTGTAATGGGGTGATCAGAACTACACACAGTATTCCAAGAGTTTTTACAAGCTCTAGACGTCCCAGGTCACCTCCCAAACTAACAGAATGCTTTCTGGATTGAGGTCACCTTCATAATCTTGGAGAAACAGCAGCTAATTTGTGCAAAGCAAGCTGTCACAAACAGAAATGCAATAGTGTCTTGTGGTATTACTGAACGAGGGACTAAGACGCCCAGAGTATCCGATTATCCATTCCCTTCTTGTAATAGTGCTGTGCAATTCCCGTTGGATCATTGGAAATAAGACTATAAGACGTAGGAGCAGACTTAGGCAATTCGGCCCATCGGTTATGAACCACCATTCATTCATGGCTGATTTATTATCCCTCTCCCTGTAGCCTCTATTGTCTTGGCCTCCATAGCCATCTGTGGCAATGAATTCCACGGATTCGCCACTCTCTGGCCAAAGGTATTCCTCCTCATCTCTGTTCTAAAGGGACGTCCTAGTATCCTTAGGCTGTGCTCTCTAGTCCTAGACTGGGAGACCACTAGTGGAAACATCTTCTTCACATCTACTCTGTTTAGGCCTTTCAGTGTTTGATAGGTTTCCATTATGTTTCCCCCCCCCCATTCTTCTAAACTCCTGTGAGTACAGGCCCAGAGCCATCAAACACTTCTCATACTCTATGTTAATGCTTTAATTCCCGTGATCAGTCTCATGAATCTTCTCCGGATCCTCTCCAATGTCAGCATATCCTTTCTTAGATAAGTGACCCAAAACTGCTCACCATATTACAAGTGCAGTCTGACCAATGCCCTCTGAAGCCTCAGCACTATATCCTTGCTGCACAAGACATCAGCTTGCTTTTCTTGTGAGTTAGGGTTAAGACTAGCACTGCACTGGAAGATTTGCCTACCTTTGTATACTCAAGTCTCTGACTGAACTCACAACCTTCTCTTGAGATCAACCATTGCAGAAGTAAATGAACCCACATTGGAAACATGGAGATGGCACTGGGATCAAGAAGAACACATAGCCAGCATTGATTCCTTTTCCTGAGTATTACTTTTTGTATTCTTAGACTGTTCAGAAAAGGTCCATGAAACTGAGTGGGTGTGCATTGGTTTTGTAAATTCAAGTGCTTATTGTGAACTGAGCCAATGAAGATATTTGCCAGTTAACACAGATTCTCTCTGTGCCTGACTGATCATTATTGTTGAGGGTTGATACCTGTAACAAGAAGGATATCCCTTTAGATAGCGTGGCCAAGTGGTTAAGGCGTCGGTCTAGTGATCTGAGGGTCGCTAGTTCGAGCCTCAGCTGAGGCAGCGTGTTGTGTCCTTGAGCAAGGCACTTAACCACACATTGCTCTGCGACGACACTGGTGCCAAGCTGTATCAGCCCTAATGCCCTTCACTTGGACAACATTGGTGGCATGGAGAGGAGACTTGCAGCATGCAGAGACCTTCCAAGGCACAAATCCATGGTCTCACGAGACTAACGGATGCCTATAAATCCCTTTAGAACAGAGATGAGGAGGAATTTCTTTAGACAGAAGGTGGTGAACCTGTGGAATTCATTGCCAAGGATGGCTGTGGAGGCCAAGTCACTGGGTGTATTTAAAGTGGAAGTTAACAGGCTCTTGATTAGTAAAGGCGTCAAAGGTTATGGTAAGAAGGCGGTAGAATGGGGTTAAGAGGGAAAATAAATCAGCCATGATTGAATAATGGAGCAGACTCGATGGGCTGAATAGCCTAATTCTGCTTCTATGTCTTATGATCTTATGGACTAGGGAGACAGAGTGAACTTTCCACTCCCCTAAGAATTACAATTAAACTTATTACCCCTGAGAAACAGTGAAGTTCCTGTGAAAACACTTCAGGGCGGGTGAGGATTGATGAAGCAAGGGTCTGGCAGGCTCCTAGTGAAAGAGAGTAGTGAGGGAAACATAACAAAATAAATTAAGCAATATTGTAAGGAAGCTTTCTGCTTGAACCATTCAATAAACTCGGGACTTGTGTACAAGGCTTTTATCACGTCACTGTATGCATGATCACTTGGCTCTGCTAATACATCATGAGCCTTACAGCCCCACGGACAAGCAAAGTACATTTTCCCTGCTTTACTACTGACCTCCGAGTGAGGTCACTTGGCCTCTTCAGGGGCCAAGTGACCTGCAGTTATATCAATATCATTAAACTCAAGCAGTTAAGCAGTTCAGCAGTTTCCCGAGGGAACATTTTGTTTAGCTGGAGCAGCATGCAAAATGTGCTGGAGGAACTCAGCAGAGTAAGCAGCATCTACGGACAGAAGCGAACGATCGTGATCTAAGGCTGAGATCTTTCAAATAAGCGACGTCTTAGCCTTCTGGAGAAAGTGGCACGATAATGTAGCAGTTAGAGTAACACTTTACAGCATCGGCGGTCAGTGAGAAGGGTTCAGTTCTGCCACTGTCAGCAAGGAATTTGTATATTCTCCATGTGACTGTGGGTTTCCTCTGAGTGCTCTGATTTCCTCCCATATTCCAAAGACCTGATGGTTTAGTAAGGGTTAATAAGTTGTGGCCATGCAGTTTTGGCTCTGGAAGCATGGCGATACTTCCCAGCACATCCTCAGACTGCGTTAGTCATTGATACTAACAACACATTTCACTGTATGTTTTGATGCTTCAATGTACATGTAACAAATAAAGCCTTAAAAAAAACTTTAATTTTTAACTCCAAATCCTTAACTTATTAGTTTCCTCTAGCTATGACTGCTCAGCTTGGCTAGAACGTTACATTGTCCACGTATCATCTCAGCCAATCTTTCCCTGAACAGGGAGGATGTCAGGTGACGAGAAGGCAAATACGTGAGAAGGAGAATTCTCTTATTAACTGGAATCCGTTCAAGTCCGCAAGGATTTCAAGATTCAGGGAGGGTTTCTAACACCTAATAAGGTGCAGAGTGACATGAGACCAATTCACCTCGAGGCCGTGATGACTCACAGCATTGCTGAGCTCTGAGGCATGAAGACACGGGTTCCAAAGACTTGAATGCAAACTCATCACCGGTGTTCTGCTAATGGTTTAACAATGCTGTTCTGCTAATGATTTAGCAATGGTGTTCTGGTAATGGTGTTCTGCTAATGGTTCAGCAATGGTGTTCTGGTAATGGTTTAGTAATGATGTTCTGCTAATGGTTCAGCAATGGTGTTCTGCTCATGGTTCAGTAATGGTGTTCTGTTAATGGTTCACTAATGGTGTTCTGGTAATGATTCAGCAATGGTGTTCTGGTAGTGGTTTAGTAATGATGTTCTGGTGATGGTTCAGAAATGGTGTTCTGGTAATGGTTTACTGGTTCTGAGGCATGGAGATACTAGCTCCAAAGACTTGAATGCAAACTCTTCACCGGTGTTCTGGTAATGGTTTAGGTTACACATACAGTATGATCTCTCACACACTTGAAACACTTCAATATCATATGATCTCCTCTTAATCACACAAATTCACATGTGCTGTGGATGAGGGAACTTACAGAGAGTGGTAAAAACAGTCCATCCATCATAGGCTTGTCACTCCTTTCCATCCAGTCCATCTTCATGGTGCGTTGCTTCAGGAAGGCGTATGGTATCGTCAAGGATGCCTGCCACTCTGGCCATTCCCTTTTCTTTCTTTTACCTTCACGGAGATGATACAGGAGCTTGAAAGCCTGGGTGACCAAACTCCTTCCAAACTGCTGTCGGACCATGGTATTAACCATGTCTCTCACAACCCCTTCCTGATGGTTCTGCCATCTTCTTGAACCTCTTTGGTTATTCACACAAAATCCTGGAGGAATTCAGCAGGCCAGGCAACATCTATGGAAAAGAGTACAGTCGATATTTCGGGCCGAGACCCTTCGGCAGGACTGGAGAGAAAAAGCTGAGGAGTAGATTTAAAAGCTGGGGGAAAGGAGAGAGAAACATAAGGTGATGGATGAAACCGGGAGGGGAGGGATAAAGTAAAGAGTTGGGAAGTTGATTGGTGAAAGAGGTACAGGGCTGGAGAAGGGGGAGTCTGATAGGAGAGGACAGAAGGCCATGGAAGAAAGAAAAGGGGTGGGGGGGAGGAGCACCAGAGGGAGACGATGGGCAGGCAAGGAGATAAGGTGAGAGAGAGAAAGGGGGGGATGGTCAATGGTGAAGCAGGGGGAAGGGGGGCCATTGCCTGAAGTTTGAGAAATCGATGATCATGCCATCAGGTTGGAGGCTACCCAGACGAAATATAAGGTGTTGCTCCTCCACCCTGAGTGTGGCCTCATCGTGACAGTAGAGGAGGACATGGATTGACTTTTTGAAAGGAATGGGAAGTGGAATTAAAATAGGTGGCCTCCGGGAGATCCCGCTTTTTCTGATAGGTGCTTGGTGAAGCGGTCTCCCAATCTGCATCAGGTCTCACCGGTATACAGGAGGCCACACTGTGAGCACCGGACACAGTAGATGACCCCAATAGACTCACAGGTGAAGTGTCACCTCATCTGGAAGGACTGTTCAGAGCACTGAATGGTAGTGAGGGAGGAGGTATAGGTACAGGTATAACACTTGTTCCACTTGAAAGGATAAGTGTCAGGAGGGAGATCACTGGGGAGGGATGAATGGACAAGGGAGTAGCCTAAGGAGCAGAAAGTGTGGTGTGTGGGGGGTGAGGGAAAAATGTGTTCAGTGGTGGGTCCCATTAGAAATGGTGGAAGTTACTGAGTATTATGTGGTGGATGCGGAGGATGGTGGGGTGGTAGGTGAGAACAAGAGGAACCCTACCCCTGGTAGGGTGGCAGGAGGATGGGGTAAGAGCAGACGTGTGTGAAATGGAAGAGACTTGGCTGAGGGCAGCATTGATGGTGGAGGAAGGAAAGCCCCTTTCTTTGAAAAAGGGGATATCTCCTTCGCTCTAGAATGAGAAGCCTCATCCTGAGTGCAGATGTGGTGGAGAGGGTGGAATTAAGAGAAGTTATCACCATTCACTTAGATAACCACAATAGACTTGCAGAAGAGCAGAAAGGATGTGTAAGGGTATGAAAGGATGTAAAGCACAACTGATAATAGATTCTGTAATTCTAAATCAAGCCCGGCAGAAAAACAGAAAGCTTTCGTATTGCTATATTAACTACCAAAAAGCATTTGATTCTGTCCCACACTCATAGTTAATAGAAGTTCTTATCATGAATAAGCTACACCAAATACTCGTGAAATTCCTACAACATTTGATGAAGGACGAGAAAATCTACAGATGCTGGAAATCCGAGCAACATACACAAAATGCTCGAGGAATTCAGCTGACCAGCCAGCATCTGTGGAAAAGCGTACAGTTGACGTTTCGGGCCAAAAGCCTTGATCCGAATTGGAGAAAAAAAGATGAGGAGTCAGAGTTAGAATGTAGGGGGTGGGGAGGAAGAAACACAAGGTGATAGGTAAAATGGCAGGGAGGGCGTGAATTACGAGGATGATTGATAAGTTCGTGGCCTAAGGTAGAAGGAGTCAATTTTAGAAAACCTAGCACATTTATTTTTCAACATAGTCCCCTCCTACATTTACACACTTAGTCCAGTAGTCGTGGAGCATACGGTCTTGGACCTCCAGGAAGTGTCCACAGCAGGGGTAATTGATAAGTTCGTGGCCTAAGGTAGAAGGAGATGAGTTATTAACTTCAATCTTTCTGCATTTTCAGTCAAAGAGTTGTGCAACGTGCAAGTAGCAAGAGCGTCTTGGACCTCCAGATGGACAACAGCAAGGGTGATTGATAAGTTCATGGCCTAAGGTAGAAGGAGATGAGTTATACCACTCTTGTTACATGCACGTGCAGTTCAACTCTTTGAGTGAAAATGCAGAAAGTTTGAAGTTAATAACTCATTTCCTTCTACCTTAGGCCATGAACTTATCAATCACCCTTCTGTGGACCACTTTCTGGAGGTCCAAAACGCCAACTTCTACAAAGAAGGGATCCGTATGCTCCACGACCGCTGGACTAAGTGTGTAAATGTAGGAAAAATAAATGTTCTAGGTTTTCTAAAATTGACTTCTTCTACCTTAGGCCACAAACTTATCAATCACCCCTCGTAAAGATCTGGGAAGCCGATTGGTGAAAGAGATACGGGCTGGAGAAGGGGGAGTCTGATAGGAGGGGACAGAAGGCCATGGGAAAAAGAAAAGGGGAGGAGCACCAGAGGGAGGTGATGGGCAGGTATGGAGATAAGGAGAGAGAGAGAGAGAGAGAGAATGGGGAATGGTGAAGAGAGGGGGGAGGGGAGGGTAATTACCAGAAGTCAATATTCATGCCATCAGGTTGGAGGCTACCCAGACGGAATATAAGGTGTTGTTCCTCCAACCTGAGTGTGGCTTCATCACGACAGTAAAGCAGGCTCTGGAGTGATATGACAGAATGGAAATGGGAAGTGATAATAGACAATAGACAATAGATTCAGGAGTAAGCCATTCAGCCCTTCGAGCCAACACTGCCATTCACTGTGATCATGGCTGATCATCCACAATCAGTATCCTTTTCCTGCCTTATCCCCATATCCCTTCACTCCGCTATCTTTAAGAGCTCTATCTAACTCTTTTCTGAAAGAATCCAGAGAATTGGCCTCTACTGCCTTCTGAGGCAGAGTATTCCACAGAACCACAACCCTCTGTGTGAAAAAATTTTTCCTCAACTCCGTTCTAAATGGTCTACCCCTTATTCTTAAACTGTGGCTTCTGGTTCTGGACTCCCCCAACATCAGGAACATGTTTCCTGCTTCTAGCGTGTCCAATCCCTTAATAATCTTATATATTTCAATCAGATCCCCTCTCATCCTTCTAAATTCCAGTGTATACAACCCCAGTCACTCCAATCTTTCAACATATGACAGTCCCGCCATCCCAGGAATTAACCTTGTGAACCTACGCTGCACTCCCTCAATAGCTGGAATATCTTTCCTCAAATTTGGAGACCAAAACTGCACACAGTACTCCAGGTGTGGTCTCACCAGGGCCCTGTACAACTGCAGAAGGACCTTTTTGCTCCTATACTCAATTCCCCTTGTTATGAAGGCCAGCATGCCATTAGCTTTCTTTACTGCCTGCTGTACCTGCATGCTTACTTTCAGTGCCTGATGAACAAGGACATCTAGATCTCGCTGTACTTCCCCTTTTCCTAACGACACCATTCAGATAGTAATCTGCCTTCCTGTTCTTGCCACCAAAGTGGATAACCTCACATTTATCCACATTAAACTGCATCTGCCCACTCACCCAACCTGTCCCAGTCACCCTGCATTCTCATAACATCCTCCTCAATTTCACACTGCCACCCAGCTTTGTGTCATCTGCAAATTTGCTGATGTTACTTTTAACCCCTTCATCTAAATCATTAATGTATATTGTAAATAGCTGTGGTTCCAGCACCGAGCCTTGCGGTACCCCATTAGTCACTGCCTGCCATTCTGAAAAGGACCCATTAATTCCTACTCTTTGTTTCCTGTCTGCCAACCAATTTTCTAGTCATGTCAGTACCCTACCCCCATTACCATTTGCTCTAACTTTGCCCACTAACCTCCTATGTGGGACCTTATCAAAGGCTTTCCGAAAGTCCAGGTACACTACATCCACTGGCTTTCCCATGTCCATTTTCATAGTTACATTCTCTGTTTTAAGTGGAATTAAAATAGGTGGCCACCAGGAGATCCTGCTTTTTCTGGCAGACGGTGCTCGGTGAAACAGTCTATCAATCTACGTCGGATTTCACCAATATACAGGAGGCCACGTTGAGAGCACTGGGCACAGTACATGACCCCAACAGACTCACAGGTGAAGTGTTGCCTCATCTGGAAGGACTGTTTGGTGCTCTGAATGGTAGTGAGGGAGGAGGTGTACCAGCAAGTGTAGCACTTGTTCTGTTTGCAACGATACATTCCAGGAGGGAGATCAGTGGAGAGGGACAAATGGTCAAGGGAATCATGTAGGGAGTGATCCCTGTGCAAAACAGAAAGTGGGGGGAAGGGAAATATGTGCTCGGTGGTGGGATTCTGTTGGAGATGGTGGAGGTTACAGAGAATTCTGTGCTGGATGCGGGGGGTTGGTGGGGTGGTAGGTGAGGGCAAGAGGAATCCTATCCCTGGTGGGGTGTTGGGAGGATGGGGTAAGAGCAGACATGTGTGAAATGGAAGAGATGAGGGTGAGGTCAGCATTGATGGTGGAGGAAGGGAAACTCCTTTCTAAGAAGGAGAACATCTTCTTCATTGTGGAAAGCTTCATTTGAGAGCAATTCAGTGAAGACGGAGAAATTTAGAGAAGGGGATGGTGTTTTTACAAGTAACAGAGTGGGAAGAGGTATAGTCCAGGTAGCTGTGAGAGTCCATGGGTTTATAATAAACATCTCACTGTCTCCAGAGAAAGAGACAGTGAGATTGAGAAAGGAGAGGGAAATGTTGGAAATGGACCAGGTAAATTTGAGGGTGGAAGTTGGAGGCAAAGTTGATGAACTTTGATCAACGAGCTCAGCATGGGTGCAAGAAGCAGCACCAATGCAGTTATTGATGTGGCGTAGAAACGTTGGGGAATGACAGCAGTGTAGGCTTGGAACATAGACTGTTCCATGCAGCTGACAAGAAGGCAGGCATAGCTGCGACCCATGCGAGTGCCCGTGGCTACACCTTTTGTTTGAAGGTGATGAAGCACTGACATACTATAATCACCCTCTCTACTAACAACCAAAGAAGAACAACTATGTTATCAAAATAAACTGAGGCATTTTCCAGTGCAACTCTTTAAGCCCACTGTGGTTTTGTCTAGCTTTAAACCACTCTCTGATTTACTGAATCAGACAAAAATAGGGCATCAAACAAATTGTACTTTGACACATCTATACATGGATGATTTGAATTATGTGCTCTTTCATCAGTAAAGGTAAAGCAATTAATTCAAATAGTAGAACTATTTTCTAATGATACCAACATGATCTTTGGACTAGATAAGTGCAGAACATTCATTATGGGCTGGCCAGAATTGATTGGAAAAGAACGCTGGCAGGAATGACGGCAGAGCAGCAATGGCAGGAATCTCTGGGAGCAATTCAGCAAGATATGCACATCCCATAGAGAAAAAATGATTCCAAAGACAGGATGACACTAACATGGCTAAAAGGAAAAGTCAAAATCAACAGTTAGAGAATTGGGAAGCTTTTAAAAACTAACAGAAGGAAACTAAAAAACTCATAGAGAAGGAAAAGATGGAATACAAAGGTAAGTTGACCAAAGTATTAAAGAGGATACCAAAATTTTCTTCACATACTTAAAGTATAAAAGAGAAGGAAGAGTAGGTATCAGAGTGCTTGGAGAGGTAGTAATGGGGGACAAGAAAATGCAGACAAACTGAATAAGTATTTTGCATCAGTCTTTACTGTGGAAGATACTAGCAGTATGCTGAAAATTTGACAGTGTCAGTGGGCAGAAGTGTGTGAAGTTGCCATTACTAGGGAGAAGGTGCTTCAGAAACTGAAAGATCTGAAAATAGATAAGTCACCCGGACCAGATAGTATACACTCCAGGGTTCTGAAAGAGATGGCTAACGAGATTGTGGAGGCGTTAGTAACGATCTTTCAAGAATCAATTGATTCTGGCATGTTTCTGCAGGAATGGAACATTACAAATGTCACTCCACACTTTAAGGAGCAAGAGAGGCAGAGGAAAGGAAATTATAGGCTATTTAGTCTGAACAGCAGTTGGGAAGCTATTGGAGTTGATTGTTAAGGATGTGGTTTCAGGGTGCTTGGATGCACATGATAAAAAAGGCAGTAGTCATCATGGTTTCCTTAAGGAAAAATCTTCCCTGACAAATCTGTTGGAATTCTTTGAGGAAATAACAAGCAGGATAGACAAATGAGAATCGGTGGATCTTGTGTACTTGGATTTTCAGAAGGGTGCCACACATGAAACTGCTTAAGAAGTTAAGAGCCCATGGTATTACAAGAAAGATATTAGCAGGGATAAAGCATTGGCTGATTGGCAGGAGGCAAAGAGTAGGAATAAAGGGAGCATGTCTGGTTGACTGCCAGTGATTGGTAGTGATCTACAGAAGTCTGTGTTGGGACTGCTTTTTTTCATGTTGCATATCATTAATTTGGGTGATAGCATTGATGACTTTGTGGCCAAGTTTGCGGACAGTACAAAATTAGGTGGCAGGGCAGGTAGTTTTGAGGAAGTACAGAAGTTACAGAAGGTCTCAGACAGACTAGGAGAATGGGCAAAAAAGTAGCAGATGGATTACAGTGTCAGGAAGTATATGGTCATGCACTTTGGTGGAAGAAATAAAAGGGTAGACTATTTCCTAAATAGAGAGAAAATTCAAAAATCTAAGTGCAAAGGGACTTGGAAGTCCTTTTGCAGGATTTCCTAAAGGTTAACTTGCAGGTTGAGTCGATAGTGAGAAAATCAAATACGATGTTAGCCTTCATTTCAAGAGAACTAGAAAATAAAAGCAAGGATGTAATGTTGAGGCTTTATAAAACACTGGTGAGGCCTCACTTGGAGAATTGTGAACAGTTTTGGGCCCCTTATCTTAGAAAAGATGTGCTGACATTGGAGAGAGTTCAAAAGAGGTTCATGGAAAAGATTCCAGTGTTGAAAGGCTTATCATATGAGGACCATTGGATGGCTCTGGGCCTCTACTCTCTGGGATTCAGAAGAATGAGGGGTGACCTCATTGAAACCCGTCGAATGTTGAAAGGCCTCAATAGAGTGGATGTGGAGAGGAAATTTCTTATGATGGGGTAGTCTAGGACCAGAGGGCACAGCCTCAGAATAGAAGGGCATCACTTTAGAATGGAGATGAGGAAGAATTTCTCTAGTCAGAAAATCATGAATCTAAGGAATTTGTTGCCATTGGTGGCTATAGAGGCCTAGTCATTGGATATATATTTAAGGCAAAGGTTGATAGATTCTTGATTGGGCAGGGCATGAAGGGATACAGGGAAAAGGTAGGAGATTGGTGCTGAGAGGGATAATGGATCAACCATGATGAAATGTAGAACAACCTCAATTTACCTCAAGGTTTAAGAAAATCTGCCAAACAGAGCGCAATAGTAAAAATATAATAAAGGCAATAAACACTTTCACTATACCCAGATTAACACATTGTTTTGGCATAATATCTTGATCTGAATCTGATCTTGAAAATTTACAAAGACAAATAAGAACTGCAATGACAAATTTTAGAAAATACTCTGTGCTCAAATACACTTAGAGTAACACTGCCTAGGACAGAAGGAGGACAAGGAATAACAGACATAAAAAATTTACACAACAGTCAGATAAAACTTCAAAAGATATATATTCATCAAGGGAAACAAGATTCAGCACTCCACACGAGCACAGGTAATCTTGAGAAGATGTACACACCGCTAAATTTAAATGAAAGCACAAGGCAGAAAAATGAAGACATTATCACTATTGAAGAAAACGTTTACCAATGGAAGAACATGACCCTCCATGGAAAACATCCTCATGATCTGAGCAGACTAGATGTTGCCAAGGAAGCGTCAAATGCCTGGCTCTGAATTGGAAACCTCTTCCCAGAAACAGAGGAGTTTCTTGTGGCAATACAGGGCCAGGTGATCAACACAAAAAATATCAAAAATAAATAACAAAAGACCAGGAAATTCAAGACGAATTGCAGAAAATGCCAAGAAAAACCAGAAACAATCCAACACATTACAGGATCTTGCAGCAGTTTAACTCAATCTGATTACTTTTTACTTTATACTTTATTGTCGACAAACAATTGATACTAGAACGTACAATCATCACAGCGATATTTGATTCGGCGCTTCCCGCTCCCTGGATTACAAATCAATAGTAAATATTAAAAATTTACATTATAAATCATAAATAGAAAATATAAAAATGGAATGTAAGGTAGTGTAAAAAAACCGAGATGCAGGTCCGGATATTTGGAGAATACGGCCCAGAACCCGGTCAGGATCCGTTCTGCAATCTTATCACAGTTGGAAAGAAGTTGTTCCCAAATCTGGCCGTACGAGTCTTGAGCTGAGAAAAAAAAATTAATAACTTATTTGGTTCCTAGAGGCTGTAATAGCCGGGGAAGTGATGGGGATAAACTCTCACTACTTATTTACTGCTCACCATGGGAATATATTGTATATCAAACAGCATCTATGCATGAAGGATATACAACAAATGACCCAAGGAAGGAATATTTTTTGATGGGTTGAATGCCCTGTCCCATTCAAATTTCTACTGGATTTT
Organism: Mobula hypostoma; assembly: GCF_963921235.1. Classification (NCBI taxonomy): domain Eukaryota; kingdom Metazoa; phylum Chordata; class Chondrichthyes; order Myliobatiformes; family Myliobatidae; genus Mobula; species Mobula hypostoma. The sequence continues at coordinate 82,957,119 of NC_086107.1, read as the reverse complement.
TGTGCTCATGTCTCTGCAGTGGAACAACAATTTGGCTTTGAAATGGAATCGCAGGTGAAGGCCACTAAGACGTAACTGCGATCTTTCTTGAAAAATAGTGATTGAGAAGCTGGGTAAGTATCAGGGCAGGGTAATTTGTAATTGATTATTCATGCAGCAAGATACATGCTTGCTGTAGTGGTAGTTAATAGTGGTATTCCTGTGCTTTTCAGTTAGCCACTCTCACATGGGAGGAGTTCACCTTCTGTACAAGCAAGGTTATCAATAAAGTTCAGTGAGTATCCTGCAGGCTGGTGGCCTACTGTGTGCTCTGCACTATTCCTCATATCGAACACAACACTTGCCGTCCAAACAGATTGTTCCAAATGTAAGCACATCGAGGTAGCAGAAAAGGAAAAGTAATTACAACCCGGAGTATGTGGAGGACGTGCAGTGCAGGAAGACCACTAAAGTGTGAGAGCTGTGCCCAGGCTGATAGAGAATGGGATAGAAGCTGTCCGATGGTGTGGCAGTACGTGTTAGAGTCATAGAGACATAGAACACTACAGCGCAGAAACAGGCTCTTTGGCACATCACATCTGGTCCATGCCAAACCATTTAAGCTGCCTAGTCCCATCGACCTGCACATACACCGTGGCCCTCCATATCACTGCCATCCATGTACCCATCCAAACCACCTAGTATGCCGAAATTGAAATTGCATCCATCACTTGCACTGGCAGCTCATTCCACACTCTCACTACTCTCTGAGGGAACCCTCATGTTCCTCTTCAACTTTTCACCTTTCACCCTTAACCTATGACGTCTAGTTGGAGTCTCCTTGAACCTCAGTGGAAAAAGCCTGCTTGCATTTACCCTTCCTATACACCTCATAATCTTGTATAGTGTACCTCCCCTAAATCTTCTATATTCTAGAGAATAAAGTACTAACCTATTCAATGTTTCCTTATAACTCAGGTCCTCCAGTCCCAGCAACATCCTTGTCAATTTTCTCTGTACTCTTTTAATCTTATTTACATCTTTCCTGTAGGTAGGTGACCAAAAGCCTCATCAATGTTTTATACAACTTCAACATAACATGCCATCTTCTCTACTCAATACTTTGCTCTATGAAGGGCAATGTACCAAAAGCTTTCTTTACGACCCTATCTACTGTGACGCCATTTATGGACCTGTATTCCCAGATCCCTTTGTTCTACCACATTCCTCTCTGTATAAGACCTACCCTCACAGTTCTCAGAAATTCTGGGCAGTATAGTTGCCATAGGTCCTGATCCCCCAAAACAACTGGGGCAAATGCCTGAGAGACTTTGTTTTTAGATATATTTATTGCCCTGACAACCAAACATTTGCTCAAACATCTTTCGGGTGCTTGGTGTCTGTGGCATTGGACATCACATGCAGGGTAGTTTCCTTTCCCTGAAAGATGTAAGAAAACTAGTTTGGTTTTTCTCACACTCCAGCAGCTTCCCTGAATATTTTTTTACTCATACCAACCACAAGTTACTGTTCACATGCACAACTTGGCACAGAGGGATTTGAACCACTGGCCTCTGGCCTTGCACCATAACCACTACTCTAATGTACACATTCACCGAAAAAATTGTAGGTTGAACCTGACCAAAAAGCTTTGAGATTGATCCTAAAATTCTTTGTGACCTCAGGGTAATCTTTAAAGGGCCACTGACTGACATCAAACAGTGAAATGGAACCACTGCATAGAATAGAAAGTCAATTATAGTGCCTTTCAAGAACAAGGAAACAGGAGCAAAGTAGGCCACAAAGCTCCTCAAGTCTGCCCCACCATTCAATATGGTGGCCTCAACTTGGCTTCTACGCCATTTCCCAATCTGCCTTGAAAGTTCTTCAATCTTTCAAGTACTTATCTAGTTCTATGTTATATATGTCAAATAATCTGGACTCTATCACTCTCAGGGGCAGAGAATTCTTGAGATTCACTACTGACTGAGATAAGAAGTTTTATGCACCTGCATATTAAATTATTAGACTCTTGTTTTGTGGCTCTGTCCTCTTGTTTGTGACTCTCCTTCTAGTGAAAACTTGTCGAGTTTAGTCGAACTCCCTTGGAATCTTATTTGATTGGATAAGGTTATTCCTCATTCTGCTAAACTGCAAGGAATACAAACCCAAACTGTCTAGTCTTTCTTGATAGAGCAACATTCTCATCCCAGGAATATCCTCTGCATTGTCTCAAGTGCTGCTATCCTCTTTCTTAGGCGAGGGGAGCAAAACTGCGCAGTTTTCTAGATGTACCAGCACCAGTGGTCTACATCTGGAAGAAAACTTCCGCTTTTTAACTTCAACATTGCCTTCTTAACCTCTTTATGAGGATCGTGATTCTTCTAACTTTTTAAGATTCGTGTACCAGAACACCTGCTGATCTGTCTATACTTCACCCAATTGCAGTCTCTCTCTATTTAAAGATTGAAGATGAGTTTTATCCTCACAAATGCTTTGAAACATACAGTGAAGTTCACCATTTGTGTCAACGACCAACACAGTCCAAAGATGTGCTGAGGGCAGCCCACAAGTGTTTCCATGTTTCCTGTGCCAACAGAGCATGTTCAAAGTTTACCCTTACTAACTGGTATGTTTTTGGAATGTGGGAAGAAACTGGAGCAGCTGGGAGAAATCCATGCTATCACAGAGAGAACGCACCAACTCCCGACAGACAGTGGGGGGATTCAATTGAACCCCAATTGCTGGTGCTGTAAAGAGATATGCTAGGCGCTACCATGCCACCCCATGTTCTCAGGTAATAATCCAGCTTTGGATTTCTATTACCTCACACTTCCCCAAATTAATCTCCATTTGCCATAATTTTGCTCAATAACTTAATCAATCTATATCCCATTGGAGAATCACTATCCTCATCATGAACTGCCTTTCCATCTTTTTTGATGGCATTGACAAACTTAAAACTTACATTTTGTTCACTCTTGCAGATCGTTAATGTAAATAGTAAACAATTGAAGACTAGGAACCAGCCTCTATGGTACTCCACTAACTTCACCTCACAAGCCTGAAAAGGACCCACTTATTCTAACTGTGCTAGTTCAGTGCCTATACATTTCTATCCCCCATCAAGAAGGCCTCAAAGCACTCTGCTTCTTTCTTGATAAAAGAACCAACCAATCCCCCTCCACGCCACCCTCCTTCGTCTGGCAGAACTGGTCCTCACCCTGAACAGTTTTCCCTTCGGCCCTTTCCACTTCCTCCAAACTCGAGAGGTTATCTATGGGCCCTAGCTATGCCTGCCTCTTCACTGGCTACATAGAACAGTCTATGTTCGAAGCCTTCCCTGGTTATACTCACCAACTCTTCCTGCATTACATTGACAAATACATTGGCACTGCTTCATGCACCCATGCCAAGCTTGTCAATTTTATGTCTAACACCTCTCTCCCCTTACTCAGTCTCTCTATATCCATCTCTGGAGACAGAGTCTTTTATAAACCCGCTGATTGCCACGGTTGTCTTGAGTATACCTCTTCCCATCCCGTCTCCTGTAAAAATGCTATTTATTGTTTTCAGTTTCTGCACCTCGGCTGCATTTGTTCCCAGAGCACGGCTTTCTATTCCAGGCATTGGAGATGTCCTTCTTCCTTAAATAACGGGATCTCCTTCCCTCCAATATTGATGCTGCCACCAGTAATTCCTCCATTTTCTGAACATCTGCACTCACCCCATCTTCCCATCAACCTAATACTGATAGAGTCCCTCTTCTCCTTACCTACCATCTCATTAGCTCCCACATCCAACACATTATCCTTCACAACTTCCGCCATCTCCAAAGGGACCCTACCACTAATCATACCTTTACCTTCCTCCTCCCTCCACTTTCCACAGGGATCGCTTCCTCTGCGATTCCCTTGTCCATTCCTCCCTCCCCACTAATCTCCCTGCAGGCACTGATCCCTGCAGGCAGCCTATGTGCTACATCTGCCCATTCACCTCCTCCCTCACCTCCATTCACCTCCTCTCTCCTCCCATTCACCTCCTCCTTCACCTCTATTCAGGGCCCCAAACAGTCCTTCGAGGTGAGGCAACACTTCACCTGCAAACCTGCTGGGGTTGTCTATTGTGTCCGGTGCTCCATATGTGGCCTCCACTACATTAGTGAGATCGTCGTAAGTTGGAGGACCACTTTGTTGAGCTCCTCAGCTCCATCTGCCACAAGTGGGACTTCCCGATGGCCCAACATTTTAATTCCAATTCCCATTCCCCTTCCGACATGTTAGTCCATGGCCTCCACTTGTACCAAGATGAGGTCACCCTCAGGGTGGAGGAGCAACACCCGATATTCCTTCTGGGTACCTACAACCTGATGGCATGAATATCGATTTCTCTTCCCAGTAAACAAATTTAACCCCCCCCCTTTATTCCTCACTCTGACCCTTTACTTCTTCTCAGCTGCCTACAACTCCCCCCAGGGTCCCGTTCCTTCCTTTTCTCCTATGGTCCACTCTCCTCTTCTTTCGGATCCTTTCTTCTCCAGCCTTGACCTCTCCCACCCACCTGGCTTCAGCTATCACCTTCAGGCTAGCCTCTCTCCCACCCCACATCTTTTTATTCTGGCATCTTCCCCCTTCCTTCTCAGTCCCGGAGAAGAGTCTTGGCCCGAAACAAGGACTGTTTACTCTCTTCCGCAGATGCTGCCTGACCTGCTGAGTTCTTCCAGCATTTTGTGTGTGTTGCTTTGGATTTCCAGCATCTGCAGAGTTTCTTGTGCTTCTGTTTTCTATATGACGGGCAGATTTTATTCTGTGCCAACATACTTCCCCCAACCTCTTAGGCACCTTGTCAAGTACCTTTTACAAATCTAAATACACTACATCTACAGGATCCCCTCTATCAATGCTCATTAATGACATCCAGAAATAATTCAAGCAAATTTGTCGAACACGATTACCTTTCAGAAAAGCTGTTGACTTGGTTTGAGTACATACAGCTGAATGATTAGTTATTTTTGCTTTGATTATTGACTATAGCATCTTGCTGTTGTGAAATGTCAAACATAGATCTCTCCTTCTGCCTTTCTCCCTTTCTGAATAAGAGCCACATCTGCAGATTTTCAGTCTTTCGGTACCCTGCCTCTGTCCTTCGAAGCAGTACCAAGGGCTCTATTGCATCCACGTGAGAGGGTGGTGCATCCAGTACAACTGCTGCTTACAGCTCTGGGATCCTGGGTTCAATCCCGACTTGGCCTGTTGTCTGGGTGGAGATTGCACTTTCTCCCTGTGACTGCACATGCTTCCCTGGATGCTCTTGGTGCTCATACGTTCCAAGAATGAGCTGACAGGTTAATTACCCCTCGGCATAGCTTAACATTAGCATTCACTTTGAGAGGACTAGAATCTAAAGGCAAGGATGTAATGCTGAGGCTTTATTAAACATCCACCAGACCACATGTGGAGTATTGTGAGCAGTTTTGGGCCCCTTATCTAAGAAAGGATGTGGTAGCATTGAGGAGGGTTCAGAGGAGGTTTACAAAAATGATTCTGGGAATGAAAGAGTGAATGCATGAGGACAAATTGGTGGCTTTGGGCTTGTAATCACTGGAGTTCCGAAGAGTGAGGGAGGATCACATTGAAACCTACCAAATATTGAAAAGCGGAGAGAGAGTAGTTGTTGAGAGGATTTTTTCATGATGGGTGAGTTTAGGACCAGAGGGCACAGCCTCAGAATGCAAGGATATCCCTTGAGACAGAGATGAAGATGAATTTCTTTAGCCAGTGGGTGGTGAATCTGTGGAATGCATTGCCACAGACGGCTGTGGAGGTCAAGTCATTGGGTGTACTTAAAGTGTAGATTAATCGTTTGAAACGTGCCGCATCGAATGACGTGGACACTCACGGCCATGATTGTTCTTGGAAAATATTTCTACAGAAGTGGTTCGCTATTGCCTGTTCCTGGGCAGTGTCCTTATAAGATGGGTGACCATAGCATTATCAATACTCTTTGGAGATTGTCTGCCTGGCGTCATAACCAGGACTTGTGATATGCACCAGCTGCTCATACGACCATCTACCACCAGCTCCCATGGCTTCATGTGACCCTGATCAGGGGCTAAGCAGATGCTACACCTTACCCAAGGGTGACCTGCAGGCTAGCAGAGAGAAGGAGTGCCTTACACCATCTTAGTAGAGACGTATCTCCACCCTGCCACTTTTTGATTAATAAGGGTGTCAAAGGAAGGCAGGAGAATGGGGTTGAGACCAAAATAAATCAGCCATGATCAAATGGTGGAGCAGACTTGATGGGCTGAATGGCCTAATTCTGCTCCTATGTGTGGTCTTATGGTCTTAACACCCTCAGCAATTTAGAAACAGCTTCTTCCTTTCCACCATCTGATTCCTGAATGGACATTGAACCCATGAACACTACCTCACTTTTTTATTATTTCTGTTTTTGTACTAATTTTAATTTAACTATTCAATATACATATACAGTATATACTTACTGTAATTGATTTACTTATTTATTTTTTAATTATCAAATGTTGCATTGCAATGCAGCCAATAAGTTAACAGATTTCATGACATATGCTGGTGATGTTAAATCTGATTCTAATTCATGGCATAGAGAATCAATGGGAACTGATGGGAGTGTGAGAATGAATTACAAAGACACAGGGAAATGGCGGCGAGCGGGGAATGGAACTGGTGTGATTACTCTGCAAAGAGCCAGGCAGTCCTGATGGGCAGATTGTCCTTTTTGTGTATTGTTATAAGAATAAAGTAAAAGAATAGATGGGTTCATGGTTTAGTTGGCTTATTTGAAAGATAGTAGCCTACTCCCTCAGTGCTTCATTAAGCATCAGTTATTTAAGCAGTGTAATAAAAGCAAATCAGTAATGAAAAGGGCAGGGAGGGATTGGAGAGCTGACATATATGGAAATCATTAATTATCAATTGTGTCATGTGAGTGAAGAGATGACACGATGTGATTCACTTACATGCGTGTTTTGTGAATGTGATCATGAGTAATAAACATGTCAGTAAAGTTTCCCCTGTCATAGGCGTTTAATGACTTTTAGTTTATTAAGTGGAAGCTGGGTAAACACATGTGGGAGAAAGGAACAGAAGAGCATGCCAATGAGATTAGATGGGGATGGTGGGAGAAGGTTATTTGGAGCATAAATTTTTCACTGCCAGGTTGGAGTAAATGTGACTGTCCATAAAGCCCCTGTTGCATTAAAAGATAATTGAATCAATTTCTAGAGGAGAACTTAAAAAAACATGCACTTGATTAGCTTGCACAGAAAGAGCCTGGATACACACAATAGGCCAAATGGTCTTTTTCAATGGTGTGTGATTTTATTGCTAGCTACCATTGGCTCAGCCAAAGCTACACACTGACGTAATATCCCAGATCTTTAAACATCTCTCTGTTTGATGTTGTTGTTGTTTTGTACATTGTTGTGATTGCATTTGTGTCTTAGCTCCTAACAAAACAACAGCTGGGAATGCAGGAAGGGAACTAGAACAAGTGTGTTGTCCCACTGAGGGCCCTGGGCTGTTTATCAGGAACTAATAATCCCAGGCTGTGGATTCCTCCAGAGTATTTCATAGAGAAGTGTACAGTCACTTCCAGAGTGGAGATCGTGCCCTCTCCTCACCTTTCCTCCCATTTTTACACAAACCTGACCAAACATTATATTGTCATTCTGTTGCTGACTCTCTGGGTGACCCAGAGACAGAAGATTGGATATGGATGCAAGCAATTCCACACAGAAGGAGTAAAAAAAAATGGAAGAGCTTTCCTTTGTATTTACTTTTGAAAACTTTTTGATTATTTACTGTAAAGTTTTAGAGGTGGGGAGATACTGCTGCTGTCTTGGGTCTTACTAACCCTAAAGTGGAGCACCCAGAGGAAACACATGCGGTCACTGGAAGATACTGATGATCATATTGACAAAATCAAATGATGATATTGATAAGGATATTGATGATAATGTTGTCAAGTGTGAATGATGGGGACTGATGATTACGTTGATTATATTGATGATATTCATGTGGCTGATGATGATATCAAAGATGACGGTGATGGTGAAGCCATGACTCATTATAGATGGTGGTGAATGATCATAGGGAAGCTTAGAGTGATGTGATGAAACTCTTGCTGATTTTGATGATGAGTTAACGGAGAGCCATAAGATCATATGATGTAGGAGCAGAATTAGGATAGAGGGGCACCCTTTCAAAACAGAGATGCGGAGAAATTTCTTTAGCCAAAGGGTGGTGAATTTGTGGAATTTGTTGCCACAGGCTGCTGTGGAGGCCAGGTCGTTGGGTGTACTTAAGGCAGAGACTGACAGGTTCTTGATTGGACATGGCATCAAAGGTAACGGGGAGAAGGTCAGGAACTGGGGTTGAGGAGGAGAAAAAAAGGATCAACCATGACTGAACGGCGGAGCAGACTTGATGGGCCAGATGGCCTAATTCTGCTCCTATGTCTTATGGTTTTACGGTATAATTAGGCAATTCGGCCTGTTGAGTCTACTCCACCATTCGATCATGGCTACTTTTGTAATGCAAGATGTCATCAAGCCTACCCATCTCACAATAGCCAGGTCCTATGGAAGGCCTCTCCTGTGGCTGAGAGCTAACTTCCCATGCTTGTGGACTGGGATCATATTTTAGAAACAAGAAAGCGAGACTTACTTCACTGTATCCCACTCATTTTTCCACCACATTGTTTTCCTGTCATGTCATAGGGCCAAAGCGACAGTCTCCCTCTGGCTGTGTTGCACATCAGCGGACAGGCAATCTGGTTAAGGAACTTTTGTCTTGACATCTCCGAGCGTCCAAGGGCTGTGGCCTCTTCCTTCCTCTGGTTATGTCTACATGGTTCCATGGGCACCAGGGAGTCGGTAACATCATGGGCCACACATCCTGTGCCCCTTCCAGTGGTCTACTCCTGTTCCTGGTTTAGTTCTGGCCCCTTTAGTGTAAACATTTAAGGATTCCCAGGAGACATCACCAATCCCCACCCACGGATTCTCTTTGACCCTCTTGGCACCATCAGTTCTCCCAGTGGTTCAGATAATCAACATTCCCATAAACAGTATGTAGGCTGAAACCTCACAAAATACAGATTAAATCTCCAGCCAGAATCTCCCACGTATCTTACAAGTTACTTAGTGACAGGAAAGGAAGACCTAGCTTTCGACATGTTCGGAGTCAGAATCCGAATCAGAATCAGGTTTAATATCACCGGCATATGTCATGTAATTTGTTAACTTTGTGGCAGCAGGAAAATGAAATACGTAATAATAGAGAGAAAAAACCTGTAAATTACAGTAAGTATATATTATTAAATAGTTAAATTAAATAAATAGTGGGAAAAAATAGAAATATGAATGTAGTGAAGGAGTGTTCAATGTCCATTCAGACTTTGCATGGCAGAGGGGAAGAAGCTGTTCCTGAATTGTTGAGTGTGTGTCTTCAGGCTTCTGCACCTCCTTGCTGATGGTAGCGATGAGAAGGGGCTATGTTCTGGATGATGGGGGTCCATGGTACATCTATAGAAGTTTTCGAGTGTTTTAGGTGACAAACCAAATCTCTTCAGACTCCTAGTGAAATATAGCCACTGTCGAGTCTGACCATGGATTCCTAGTTCTTTCAGCAATTTGATGGTGGATATAAACCCCCTACAACCCACTTCCACAGGACAAACTTTGGTTCTCCGTCGCTGAGCTTCAGCTGCTAGATCTACATAGCGTAGCCTCTTGTGCTCATATGTTTCAGCCACTGAAGCCTCCCATGGGGCTGTGAGTTCCACGATGTAGATGATCTGTTGTGAATTGGACCAGAGAACCAAGTCTGGCTTAAGGTTGGTGGTGGTAATTATCGGTGGAAAGGTGAGTTAATTATTGACATCTACCAGTTTTTTCTAGTCATGAGCCATGTTTATCTGTCCTGTTTTTTAGTTTAGGAGGGGGATTATTTGGTCTTTTCCTTCCTTCCTGGATGAATGCTGCTGGTGTCAGAGTGTTAGTTGTTTTAGGGGGCAAGGAGTTGGTCTTGATTGCTGCTGCTAGACTCTTCAAGGCCTGGTTATGGCACCACGTGTATCTGCCTTGTGTGAGGCTGGTTTTGCAGCTTGCCAGGATAGGCCTGAGGGTTTCCGGAATCGGGCGCAGGGCGCAAGTTGGGTCTTCACCGAACCACTGGTGGAGGTTTTTTTTGTGAAGGAAGCACATCATATGTAGCTCTGATGAGAAAGCTAAGTCTGTTTGCTGCCATCTCCCATATGTCCTTCCAGATGATTTCCCTCCTCTCAGTGCTTTCCTACCACATCTATCACCCCCGCTTAGCCAGGGAGTCAGCCTTTGCACTTCTGTTGTTGCCCCATGTCATATGACAAGGCACAAAATGATAATGATGAGCCATTGAATAAATCCAGTGCCTTCAAATTGGTGCATTAGATATTGGAGACTGCAACAAGCCCAGAAAGAAGGTAAAATTAGAACCGTGTAAGAGGGACAGACAGACGCATCAGAGCAGGACTTGGATGGACAGTTGAAGTGACCATCCCGGTCCCACATCTGCTGCCTGTGTCCTGCAGCATGGCTGAAAGACACAGAGAGCAAATGGAGTTATCTGTGTCCTCCGATAAAGAAGCCTCATTGTTGAAAATGACAGCCAGCACTTTTCTTCCGCCAGGATATGCAGCAGCCTTTGACACAATATCAAACTATGCACATACATGTATTGATGCTTCTGGACACATCTTCAGTGATGTTCCTAGAATCATCGGGTATTTCGGGTCTTTCAACATCATACAACCTCCTCCAGGTGACCCAGCCGGGGCTGATCAGACCCCAGGTTGTGTCCAGATGGCTAGCTACTTATGACTCCATGGCTCCCCTCTTTTGAGCCACAGCCATCTTGAGGCCCTCTCTGCCACATCGGTGGTACTGCGGATGGCTCTCCTCTTCCTCTCTCCCTCGATGCCCAAAATGCTGAAGGCTCTAACTAAAGAACGGGCTACGAATCCCCTACAACTAACCCCCACTGGGAGACAACTCGCTCTCCATCCAGCCTGCTGATAGTTGCTGACCAGTCCTGCGTACTTGGAGAGCATCCTTTCAAAGGCCTTTTCCAAGCTATCTTCCCATGGGACTGTCAGCTCCAGCAGCACCACTTGCTGTAGACTCAGACACTAGGACAATGTCTGGTCGCAGGTAGAGGTGCTGCCATGCTTTCTTCATAATTGCACTAATGTGCTGGGCCTGGGACACGTCCTCCAAAATAATAATGATGAAGAGTTTATGGTTGTTGACCCTCTCCACCTCTGATCCTCTGATGAGGACTGGCTCATGGACCTCTGGTTTCCTTCTCCTGAAGCCAATATTCAGCACCCTGGTGTTGTTGCTGTTGTTGCTTGATTCATTAAGTTCTTTCAGTAACTAGTTTTATGCTTGAAGCTGTTGATGTTTCTCACAAAGTTGAAGGAGGATGTAGTTATCCAGGACAATGGCAGACATTGTGGTAGACGTGGAGGTCAAGGGGTATTAGTGCAGGTAGAACTCAGTATCCCAGCTCTTGACCTCTCAACTCTTTCCATCATTTACAATCAGGTCACAACTGGAACAGGTACTAGTCTCCTGGAAGCACTCAGTAATCAGGTTCTTTATTACTGACATATATCATGAAATTTGTTGTTCTGTGACAGCAGCAAAGTGCAATACGTAAAAAATACTATAAGTTACAATAAGAAATATGGTGGCTTCTGGTTAATTGGGACACATCAGGACTAGTACATTTTAGCCCAATTAAGTGGCTGCTCCAATTAGCTGAAGTTTCATGAAAATAGTTGAAAAGGTATAAAAAACACAAAGTGAACAACAAATTATGTATGTAAATGGAATGCAGAATAAATTAGAACTACTAATGGTTCTAGAGTACTATAAAACAGTGTATTAGTTCTTATAGTTATCAATGGAGGAGTTCAAACAGAGTACACAATGAAGAAAATCATCGCAGACACCTAGTACAGATGATAGACCGTCTTCATACAATGCTGTCAATAAATGCGTCCTACAGATCTTAATTTTTATTGCAACATTCACAATGATTGTTGATACCTCCAAATTCTTTGTGGTTCCTAATTTGTTGAAGTAGTGAAATCATTTCATTTTCACCCGCGGCTGTTTCTGACATCTCCAAGCCTGAATACTTGAAACTGCAGTAAGCAAAACAGTTTGGAATTGGCTTACTGCTTATTTCTCAACCAACTATCAGTGAGAAAAATCTGTTTCTTGAACGCAAACACACACAATTGACACAATCTGTTCACTCTAAGCAGGGGTAGCATCCAATGGCCACACAGTGCGTGCGACTGGTGCTAGTTAGAACTTGTTCAGCAAGTCTCCTGCCCCCAATTAAGCTGCATAATCTCCCAAATAAATGAAAGGAATCCCGGTAATTTTCTTAATTAGTTTTTGCTCTTTAAGTGTTGTTCCAAGTAAACAGCTGCTCCAATTAACCAATGGCCCAATTTAGTGGAACCCGCTGTATCTAAAAAAGGTGGGCACCATCCAGGACAACGTACCCAGCTTGAGGTGCATGCCCTCCGCTGATAGTGTACCGATCCCGAGTGCTCTGTTGTCACTCACTGCCACCTTGACAAAAACTCTTCCTATTTTAAGGTTGATCAGCGCGAATAGCAAAAGCAACAGAGGTCTGGGAATACCAGCACCTTCAAACCTCACACTGTGCTGATAACAAATCCTTTGCAGTTTTTGGTTTGGAATCCAAGAACAAAGCAGCAGTTCAGTAAAGTAGTTCATTATTACCTTCCCAAGAGCAACTAATAAACGCTGGTCTGACCATAAACATTCACATGGGTAACTGTGACTCCATCCGTCAAAGCTAAGAAATGATTAAACACTCTAAAAGTGCAATGGGGGAATTCATCTCTGTGTTCAGTAAAGAAAGTGTTATCATCTCTGTTGTGGATTTGAGTCCAACTAATGTCAGATACAACGTAGAACAGAACTGAACACAATGTCAAACTCAACGAAATCTCTTCTGTCTGCACACGATCCATATGCCTGTATATTCATATCTGTCCAAAAGCCCCTTCAATAACACTATCACATCTACTTCACCACTACACCTGGCATCTTGTTCCGGACACCCACACTCACTGTGTGAAAAAAAACAAGCCAACAATCTCCTTTAAGCTTTCCTCCTCCCACCTTAAACACATGCCCTCTAGCATATGACATTTCTACCCTGGGACAAAGATTCTAAAAGACCATAAGACCAACAGATATAGAAGCAAAATTAGGCCATTTGGCTCTTTGAATCTGCTCTGCCATTTCACCATGACAGATCCATTTCCCTCTCAGCCCCAATCTCCTGCCTTCTCCCTGTATCCAGTCATGCTCTGACTAATCAAGAATCTATCAACCTCTGCCTTAAATATACCTAGAGACTTGGCATCCACAGCTGACTGTGGCAATGAATTCCACAGATTCACCACCCTCTGGCTAAAGAAATTCCTCCTCATCTCCATTCTAAATGGACATCCCTCTATTTTGAGGCTGTGTTCCTTACTCTTAGACTCCCACACCAAAGGAAACTCCCTCTCCACATCCACTCTATCGAGGCCTTTCGACATGAGATCCCCCCCTCATTCTTCTTAATTCCAGTGAGTACAGGCCCAGAGCTGACAGTCTGCTGCATCTATTATCTCTTGCATAATTTTATAAACTTTCATCATGTCTCCCCTCAGCCACTGAGGTTCTGAAGAGAACAACTTGCAAACAATACTGGTCACCAATAGGGAATTTCTCTCTCTTTGAGATTTGAGCTACAGATCCTGGCTCCCGTCAGAGAACAAGAAGTCCCCTTCTGGGCTGGTTAGTCCACTCATTGGCAAGCCAACCATCTTCACACATTGCAATCATTGGCTAATCTCTGTCCGGAAAAACTTCAGGGTTGACGAATAATTGAGCACACCATTCACTACATAACCACCCTTTTGTCAGGTTGCAAAAGAACTTTAGTGCAGTTATAAGCGGATTAGCACTTGGCACTTTAAAACAAATCACTTGTTTGTTTTGGCATTAGGAAGAGAACAGCAGGGAAGGATCAACCTATTTGTAGAGGCTCGTTTTTGGCCACATCAGCACAGCCCTTGTGGAACCTGACAACAGATCCAGGCAGTGGTTCAAACCTCATTCCGGAGTTCCTGTGCCCTGTAGGAGATGTACTGGGGCTTTACACACCCAGAATGCAAGGCAGAGCCATTTCTGCTCCAATCCTGGACCCAGTCCTTTCCTTCAAGGCAAGTTCAAGTTTATTGTCATCTGAATGGACATATCCACAACCAAACGGAACAATATTCTTCCAAACCATGGTGTACTCACAAAACATATATAACACACAGCACATAAAACAAAATATTATGACAAATATGTTAATAAAAATAATTCAAAATGCATCTAGTGCACAGCACAAGTAGACAGTAAATTTACCCCTGATTTTTTTACTTCTTTGCCTGAAACTTGATTACATCCTTGCCTCTGATCCCATTCCTCAACCTCGATCTTACCTCAAACAGACCACACTCTCATCTCTCTCAATCCCCTACTCCAAAATCTTTTCAAAAAGTCAGCCCTTTCACATGAACCATTCCTCATGTCAGACCCCTATTTCACCTGCAAACTTTCCATTACCCAGACTCAGATTCAGATTTATTGATCACCTGCAAATCAAACCATGAGTGAAATGTGTCATTTGTTGTACTAATGGCAGGCCACTAGTGTTGCCACACATTTCACCTTCCTCCTCAATCCAAACCCTTCTTCACTGTGGCCTCTTCCTCACCTCTGCCCTTCTCCGTAGTCTAGAGTGATGACAAAGCTTTTTGTTGGATCGAAGTCTGATCCAACGACTGCTTTAAGCAATAACACTACCACATCCTCTCATCCTCTTCTCAGATTAGAGGTTAGAAGATCACTAGGTTGGGTTAGCTGTTTAGGGAAAGATTGAGTAGACTGAATTGGTATTTTTTGGAACAGGAAATGCCGTTAAAATCTACAAAAGACCTTCATGAGTTTGACAGATTAAATGCAATGATAAGGTTTCCCTTGACTGAAGCTCTGCATTGATTCCTCAACCAATGGACTGACTTTGAAGAATTCTTCAACTCATGTTCTCAGTATTATTTACTAATGTGTTTATTTTTTATATTTGAACAGATTGTCTTCTTTTATTTATTTTTTATTTAGAGATTCAGGATGGAACAGGCCCGTTCTGGCCCAACCAGCCACTCCGCCCAGCAACCTAATCGCAGGACAATTTACAGTGGGCAATTAACCTAATAACCGTCTTTGGACTGTGGAAGAAAACTGGAACACCTGGAGGGAACCCCTCCCCCCCCAACACACGCGATGAGAATGTAAAAACCCTTTACAGACACCGCTGAAACTGAACTCCGAACCCCAGAGTTCAAAGTTCAAGGTGTAATAGCGGGCGTCCCGCTAACCACTACAGTACTCATGTTCTCAGTATTATTTATTTACTTATCTATTTTTTATATTTGAACAGACCAGTTTGAATTCAACAACATTGGAAAACTAGACTTTCTAATTTGTGTCAGAAATGGCTGGTTCTGATTCCAGGCCATTAATGTGTAAAGTTACCTCAGTTATTATCTTTCCATAGATGCTGGGTTCTCTTTCTTTCCCCCCTTCTCTGTCTCTTTGTTGCTGTTTCTCACTCCATCGTTGTCTCTGCCTCTCTCCTTGTCTCTCTAGGAGTTGGTGGCAGGGGTAAATCTGGGGTGGAGAGCCAGACATAATCTCCAGCTGGAGGTCTGGCTGGGCTTGGCGACAGTTGGCCTGACAGCAGCGGGTGCAGTTGGCAGATGGGATGGCGCTTGATGCCCTCTTTCAAGCATCCCGGCAGCGGTGAACCAAGGTCTTGGCAGAAAGGACCTCCACTGTTGGGGAATAATGGGTACTGGCAGCCATGAAAACTTCAAAAAGTAACATATCCATGGATGAGGAATTGTGAACGTTGTGGGACAGTTCAGCATAGAGGAGATACTTCTTCCATGTAGAAGGGTTAGAAGCATCACAGAAAATCCTCTATTTGTGGACTGGCTTTCCTGACTGACCACGTCATCGGATGATAGCCAGAGAACAAACTTACTGCGGTGTGGAAGAGGGAGCAGGAGGCTTGCCAGAAGTGAGAGATGAATTATGGGCCCTAGTCTGACACAATGTCCTGATGGAAACTGTGGAGATGATCTACATGTTGGAGAATCTGTTGTCTCAGGGAAGTTCGGCGAGGGCAATGAGGTGGGCTGCCTTGGAGAACTGGTCCACCCGCATCATGATCACCATGGCAAAATGGAAGGAGAGAAAGCCATGTTGAAATCCAGGGCATTGTGGGACCGGTAGGGGCCACAGGAGCTGGCGCTGGGCACATTGAAGGCAGCCATCTGACATATAGCTGTGACCATGGTGTGCCACCAGATCTGAGGTCTGTTGTGCACCTGAATGGCTGGAGAGAGGTGAGGAGTGGGCCCGCAGGAGTGCTTTGGAACACACAGCGTTGTCATGTACATGTGGTCATCAGGCATGTTGGCCAGAGCAAGCTCATGCTGTCAGGCCTGGTGGATCTGGTTCTTAAGACTACCGACAATCAGGGCAAGGATCTTTGAGGATGTAGTGATGGGCTGAGGGACGATCTCCATTTCATCAGTATTGAACTGTTATGACAGGGTGTCTGGCCTAGTGGTCTTGAAGAAGAGGGCTCAACCCTCTTGAGTTGGCGGGTCTGCTGAATTGATATGAGGTCTGACGGTCAGTTCAGATCAGGAAGGTTTGGTGTTCCCCAGCAGCCAACATCGCCTTTCCTTCAAGGCCCATTTAATGGTGAGTAGCTCCCTGTCTCCTAGTCCATAATAGTGCTGTTGCTGGTGCTGTTTGGGGGAGTGTGGTCAGGTCCATTCAATGACCTTCTCTGGGTCCATGGTTTTGCCTTGGAGTGAATGGAGGGAAATGACTGGGGTGTGGAACTGACATTTTTCTAACTTGCAGTATATTTGATTATCAAAGAGATGCTGCAGGACTGAGCGGATGTGACAGATGTGGTCTTGGGTGTCCCTGGAGAAGATGAAGATGCTGTTGAGGTCGATGAACACATACCTGGGCAGCATTTTTTGGAGGATTTCATAAATGAAGGCTTGGAAAGTTGTTGGATTATTGGAAATTCTGGAAGGCATCTCCAAGAATTTGTATTAGCCAGAGGGAGTTTTGAACGGTGTCTTCCACTCATCCCCCTGGCAAATGTGGATCATGTTGTATGTGTTCCTTAGATCTAGTTTGGTGAAGGACTAGGCCCTGCAGAGTGTTTCGAACATGTTCTCCATAAAAGGGAGAAGATAATGATTCTTGATAGTGATTTTGTTGAGTCCATGGTAGTCGATGCAGGGCCAAAGACCCCCACCTGACTTTTAGACAAAGAAGAATCCTGCGTCGGCTGGAGACTGGGATGGTTGAATGAAACCGTACAGTAGCACTTTGGTGATGTTGTCATTCATGGCTTAGGTCTTAGTAGGGGAGAGGGAGAACAGATGACATCAGAGAGGGATGATGTCCAGGAGGAGATTGATTGTGCAGTCATGCAGTCTCAGAGCTGGCCTCTCTTTTGCTGAAAGAGATGGCTAAGCCATGGTATTCCTATGGGAGTTTGATGAGGTTGCGGGACCCATGAATCTACAAAGTGAGGTCAACTGAGGCTGCAGGCAGATTGCCTGGTATGTATCCAACTCAGCAGTGAACCGGATGACCAGGCAATGTGAGGGTCTTGAGTAGAGAGCCAGAGTGATCCAAGGTGAGAGGAATGTTGTGTGAATCGATAAGGAGGAAATGAATGAATGCATTTGAGGTCCTCTCAATGCTCATGTGTACAGGCTCCGTGTGTGTCCTGACCATCCCAGACCAAAATGATGTCCATTAATGGCTGTGATGCAGAAGGGGTGAGAGATGGGCTCGGTAAGGAGCCCGAGCTGCACACACAGAGTCCGGTCCAAAAAGTTGTCTGCCGCACCAGAATCCACCAGAGCTTTGTGCGCACGTAGAGCTGTCAGGGTGTGGAGGAGGACAGGGAGAATGAGTCAAGTTATGTTGCTGGAATGAGAGGCTGGGGGAGCTTACCAGGTAGAAGGCCCTCACCTCTACCTGCTGGTGCCCTTTTCATGGAAGCAGTGGGCACTTGATGCATGGGTGACTGGCTGCTCCACAGAAAGTACCCAAGTTGTTTCTCCACTGACACATACGCTCTTGGGAGCCCTAAGGATTCTGGAGGCTTGCTGATGCGGGTCCTACAGCTTGAAATGATTCTGGGTATAGAACTGAAGTCCTGGCTGGAGATCTGGATGATAAGATGCTTCTCAATATGGAGGGCCAGAATAATGAGGCTTTCGAGGTCTGTGGGCATCTCCTGGGTAGACTGCTTGTCTTTCAGGAGACTCCAAGAGCCCGTGATAGTAATGGTCCAGAAGTGTTTCCACATTCCAGCCACACTTTGCTGTGAGGGTCCTGAATTCTACAGTGTAATCCAGCACTGAGCGTAGACTTTGGTGCAGGCGAAGTATCTGATCCATTGCCTCCCTTCCACTTCCTAGATGGTCGAAAACCTAATGCACCTCAGTGGTAAATTCCCCGTACTTATTGCAGATGGTGGTTTTATTGTCCCAGTTAGTGACGGCCCAGCTGCTACTATCCGTGAAATGGTTCCGCAGCATAAAAGCCAGGACCAACGGGCTCTGGGACAGCTTCTCCCACCAGGCCATTAATTCATGCTGACACAACTGTATTTCTATGTTATATTGACTGTCCTGTTGTACATACTATTTATTATAAATTACCGTAAATTGCACATTGCACATTCAGACAGAGACGTAATGTAAAGATTTTTACTCCTCATGTATATGAAGGATGTAAGTAATAAAGTCAATTCAATCTAATTTAATTCAATAATGTTACAGGAATGATTTGGAAGCTTTAGAGAGGGTGCAGAAATGATTTCTCAGGATGCTGCCTGGATTAGAGAGCATGTCTTATGAGGAGAGGCTGAGCGAGCTAGGGCTTTTCTCTTTGAAGTGGATGATGAGAGGTGACTAGAGAGAGTTAGATAAGATGATAAGAGGATGGATAGAGTAGACAGCCAGAGACTTTTTCCCATGGCAGAAATGGCTAGTATGAGGGGGCATAAATTCAAGGTGCTTGGAGGAAAGTATAGGGGAGATGACAGCGGTAGAGAGTGGTAGGTGCATGGAACCTGCTTCCAGGCTAGGGGCAAATACATCAGGACATCTGAGAGACTCTTAGATAGGTACATGGATGATAGAAAAATGGAGGACTATGAGAGAGGGAAGGGTTAGATTGATCTTCGAGTAGGTTAAATATTCTGCACATCATCTGCCAGTCATCTTCAATCTCTATCTTCCACATATCAACACTTCTCCGTTCACGGCCAGCCTTAGCCTTTGCTGGCAGAGCTAACCTTCAGAAGAAGAGGCTGAAGGCATTACTTAAACTGCCAAGTAGAGTTTCAACAGATGGGGGGATGAGACCTGAGGCTGATTGGCCATGATTATACTGAACAGCAAGAGAGTCTTGAGGGGTCGTGTGGCTTACTCCTTTTTGTTTTCTTATGCAGATGGACAGACAGGAAGAAAATAGACCACATGAAGATTTGCTCAAGATGGACCAATGGAATTTCTCCATTCAGGCAGAATTCCTACAGACCAACCACTAGATATTAGCTACGTTAGATATCGGTCACTCATACAGATGCAGGTAGCATTTATTCTCTGTGGTTAACCAACTCTATTCATCTATGTAGCCTCGACTTGTCAGTATATGTCCCGTTGTAAGAGTCCTACATGTCCATTGGAGCTCCAGCTTTCTATCTAGAGATGAAGTGGCCTCTGTCTATCTGAGGGAGAGAGGAGGATCCCGGTCTGTGCATCCCACTATGGGACACAGATTGTGCTGGATAGGGAACCATAGAGCCCCAATGAGTGAATGTATTGGAAACATTAACTGAAGTGAAGCTTTGGCAAAAACAATAGATTTATATTTAAAGCACTTGTCTGGTTTGGAAAAAATAGTCTGAGTTTTTTATTTGCTTGGTAGTGTCTGCAAATTTCTCATCTGGGATAATGCAGTGGGTAACCTACATCAGGTTAACCACAGGGTTGAAATGCAGGATTTAACCAACATATTCATTTTCAAAGGCTGATATTTTTGAACTTTAGCACAAATACTTGTTTGGCTCTGTAGTTAATTTCTGTCTCGTGACTTCAACTAAAATGTTTTAATCAATATCATAAGAGATTCTTCAGATGCTGAAAATTCATAGTAATATGCAAAAAATGTTGGAGAAACTCAGCAGGTCAGGCAGTATCTATGGAAAGGAGTAAAGAGCTGACGGTTCGGGCCGAGGCCCTTTATGAGTGTTTTAATCAAAAAGATGGATGCCTTGTTTTAAGACATGGGCCATGACTCTGTGACTCCCCAACTCCCCCTCCCTGGATGGAAGAATCTTAACAAATAAAACCATCTGGTTGTCAACTACTTGGGAATTTCCCCGTTGTTCCTTTGGGAAAACCTCTTTACACAAAAAAAAACTTGAGAACTTTGTAAAGACTTAGGGGAGGGTTTTTGCTAAACTAAATGAAGAGGTTTGGTCATGTGGAAAATGTTGGAGAGAGGGGATATGATAGAGCTACTTAAAGCCACAGAGGGGGAGTAATTGAACCACAATGGCAGAGGGGTCAAGAACCAGGGAAGCAGAATGACACTGATTGGTAAACGAGACGAAAGAGAAATGGGGAAACAGTTTCCCATGATGAGTGGGGTGGGTACGGGCAGGGTAAACAAGTTGTAGTTAGCAACGTATCAATCACTCCTTGAGCTTTTATAGGAATATGCACCCGATGATCGACCCCAGGGCCTGCCGCTGTGGTAAAGCCTGGCCACACCCCATTTCCTTTTCGTGAATGCCCTGTGTACAGATCCCTCCGCTGGATCCAATCTGACTTTGAGCAAAATTTAACAGGAAACCAACCAGAGAAGCAATTTTAGAAATATGGTCCGAAGGAATTTCAGCCAAATTATATTATTTGATAAATTTCTGAGTGCAACAAATTATTAAAATACAAGTCTAGTAAGAGTGGACATTAATATAACTCAGCACCATCTTGAAGAAGTGAAAATAATCTTTCACCAAAGATTAGTAATAATAATTAGTAGTAATAATAATACCAATTAGTAATAATATTGATTCTAGTGCAACTTTAAATGTAACTTTATTATTGTAGCTAAATGTTTCCTTTACAATTCAAATACTTGTTAAAGATTTTAGATTTTAATTGTGATTGGCACTGATGTGGCGTGGACTTTAACCTCTCACTCCTCCATTCTCATCTAATCTCAATGATCACATATACCTGGATATTGAACAATATCCAACCTACTTTTCCAGTAATACTCCTCAAATATGTTTATCTCCAAATTTCCCCAGTTCTGATGTAAGGTCAGTCCCCTGAAACATTAACCTTGTTTCTGTACGCATACCATGCTGCCTGAGCAGATTAGTGTTTCTCAGGCATTGACATGTTTATCTGCAGTATATTCCTGTCATCATAGAGCCTGAAGTAAACTGCAGACCATTGGAATCTGAATGATTACAGCCATGGGATCCTCCTGCAGCACTAGCAAAACACGGTTCAGTGCAAAACACTTCCCTCACACACTGACCCTTACCCATTGACCCTCTCACACACACTAACCCCTTTTTTTATACATCTGTAAAAGTTTATTTACACAACAAATACACAAAGTGCAAGTGTTAAGAATTTACAAACCAGTACATAAATTCAAATTAAAACATGATTATTACTGTCTGTAAAACAGTCAATTCCCTGCGGGGCCCACCGCACCCAGAAAACACCCACTGTACCCATTGTGACCGCATGCTGCCTCTCCAAAGACAGCGGAGCATGAATGTATCCTCGGAGGAGGGCAGGCAGTTGGCCTTGGCGGAGTCCTCGACGTTCCGCCCCCGGACCTGTGAAAGGCCATGTTGGCCAAGCCCAGGAGAAAGCCCACTAGTAAATTCTCCAAGCGAACTGAAATGTCGACTGTACTCTTTTCCATAGATGCTGCCTGGCCTGCTGAGTTCCTCCTGCATGTTGCCTGTGTTTGGATTTCCAGCATCTGCATCGTTCCTCACTTTTGTGATTGGACCCTGTACAAGAAACGCTTTGGAGCATCACGGAAGGGCACGGTGGGCATCCCTGCCAGACATCTCACCGCATTCTCCCTCTCCCACGTGGTATCCTGAGGCCTGAGTCCAACGAGCAATTCTGGCTGATCAGGTGTTGATGCAGCTGGAACCCCTCCACTTCCCTGAGCCCCCTCAACACCTACCATCAGCCCCACTCACAGCTACAGCACCACCCCCATCGGCACAGGAGCACCCTGTCTGGATGAGTCTAGACCCCACACCCTCAGCAGCTCTCGGTAAAACCGAGGCAGTTCCCTCAGAGCGGCGCGGCTGTTGCTGTCTGCTGGACGTCATGTGCCCTCTTGCAGGCAATGTCCCTGCCGGAGAAAGTGCGTCGCCAACCCATGCCATCTTGGAGGGTGGTCAGTATACAGGTACCTCTGCAGGATCCTGAGATAGAGAGCCACCAGCTGGGTGCACACACACACCAAGGACTGACCACCCTCCACGATAGGAAGACTCAGAACCACAGCAGAGACCCAATGCCTCCGTTTGCCCCAGAAGAAGTCCACCAGCCTCTCCTGGGTCCTGAAACAAAAGCAGTGGGCGGGACCAAAGTACCATATCACAGATGTGACCAGCTGAGTTAACTAATGCCCTCCCCGGTATGAGGTTACAGGAATGAGGCCTGACCAGTGTCCTATCGGGGTTGAGATTTTTGTCTCCAAGTCCCGCCAGTTTGCCGGCCAGGCCTCCTCTGTCGAGCTCAGGTCAAGCCCCAAGTAGGGGAAGTGCCTGGTGCTCCACGCAAAGGTCTTAACCTCTCTGGTAATGAGTCCATCTGCCACTGACTCAAGAGGCCTGCACATTTTTCCCAGTTGGCCCTTGCAGAGGACACAACCAAGAAGATCTGTTGGCAGTCTGGCATCCTCTGTAGGTCAACAGGGTCAGTGACCGTGAGGAGGACGTTATTGGCGTAACTGAAAGGATGACTTCCATGACTGGTTCTCATAGAATCAAACCCGTCAATGTCTTACGGAAAAAGCACAGGAATGGCTCCATACACACAGAGTACAACAGCTGTTGACACACACTCCTCCCAAAGCACAAGGGCACTGTGAAGGGCCCATTAACCTTAATGAAGCCCTCAGCAGCAGTGTAGAACAGTTGGACAGGGGCCACAAAACGTGGCCCAAACCCAAACGCTCGCAGAGTCCCAAAAAGGTGCTCACGGTCCACCGTGTCAAATGCCTTCTGGTCAAGGGAGTGAAAGGCGACTGTTAGCCACACTGACCCTTGGGTTACCTGGAGAAATTGGTGGTAATAGAACACTACATTTGCAATGGCCATAGGGTTGACTTCAACAACACAAAACTACTGTGCTGCACCAATGGTTTTTGGGACCTTATAGTGAAGGAAGTCATTGAAGTAAAGCCAGAGGAAAATGATTTTAATAAAGATGAAGGTCTTGTTCTCATAAGAACTGGAAATTGATTGTAAACAAGGTGGGACAACGGAAAGCGTGATTGGATGAGGACTAACCAATCAGGAGGGACAGATGAAAGGGGTATTAATAACACCAGACTAGACACGCCCAGGCATCATCCCTGATGAAGATGGCAGAGTTTGGCATCAAAATATTAATATTATTTGCCCTTACTGTAACTGAGATGCGAGATGTTTGAAATTTATCTTGCAACTTGTGTTTAAATTGTGCCATAAATAGTGCAGTGGTTAATGTAACACTCTACAGCACCAGTAAAGTGGGTTTGATTCCTGCTCCTGGTTGTAAGGAGTTTGTATATTCTCTCTGTGGCTGCATGGGTTTCCTCTGGGTGCTCCAGTTTCCTCCCACATTCAAAAGATATAGGGATTAGGGTTAGCAATTTGTGGGCAGGCTATGTTAGCGCCAGAGGCATGGTGACACTTGCAGTCTGCCCTTCTAACACATCCTTGTACTGTGTTCATCGCTGAAGCAAAACTATACATTTCACTGAATTTTTCAATGTTTCAATGTACATGTGACAAATAAAGCACATCTTAAAAGATCTCTTTAAAATTCTCCCTAAGAAAATGTTCAGCAAACAAGCCTTGGCACAGTGGCATAAAGTGACGACAGTTCGGGCAACTGAAAGTCTGGCTTTAGTAGGAAACTGCAGAGTCAGTGTGAGCACTAGGAAATTGTGTATCTCTTTCAGAGAATTTCATTTGTTCAAATCTCTAACTCAAATGAGGACTGACTCCCGGAATAGTCTCACTTGTAATTTCCTGATGTAAAATTTCCCCTGTAAATTCTGCTTCCTGTTTTTAATTTAATTATCTATGCTAACATTATTTCATAACTTCCTGCTTTAATCACTAACCAGAGATGTCAGATGGTTTCTGGAATAGCCGGTATTGACGTGCAGGTGCTATCTTGCCAAGAGCAGCATTAATCTTTGTGCCACCAGGAGTTTGCAATCCTTTGTATTTGCTGAAAATTTCCAGCATCTCTTGTGTCCCAGGAAATCTTTTCTAAGTTTCTCTGCAGGCATTGGTAAACTTGCAATTTTCAGCCTCATCTTTGTTTCTGTTTCTTGGCTCACAGTTTCATCTCTCATAATTTCTGCACTTATCAAAGCATCTGTGAGACATTAAATGCTATTTTATTGCTGCATTAAAGAGACGGTCCATTACCTTAACTCTGGCAGTAACAGTGATATTTAAAGCAACCCTGTATGTCACCTTCTGATTAATCTTGCAAACTCACCATTGGCTTCAATGATTTATAACCATGGTATGGACAGCAGCTGATGGCACTCTTTTCTATAACTCCCCCTTCCTCTGACTCAGAGAAGATGCTTCAGGATCTGCTGAGTGTTTCCAGTATTTTCTTACAATTCCACCAAGAAAAAAAAAGAAAATACTGGAAACACTCAGCAAGTCTTGAAGCATCTTCTCTGAGAAAGAGAGGTAATGTTCTGTGTCAATGACACAACTATTAGCTCTGTGTCTCCCCCTATGCAGACACTTTGAGCATCACTACAGATTTCTCCCTGCTTTTAAGAAAGAAGAAGAAAGCCCTTAACTCCGAGTGGAGTCATCGGCTTTCTTATTTTTATGAGGCAGAGTTGCTAGCTCGACACACAATCTAGCACAGATGGAAAGTGTGTAAGGGATCTGGCTGGATTTGAACTCGGGAGATTCCGCTCTGAAGCCTGGTGCTGATGCCACTACGCCACCAGCCGGCAGCTTTTAAAGAGATGAGCTTCTTATCTGTTCTCTTCCTGCTAGCTTGGGCTGAATTAGTCAAACTTGGCATCGTACTCTGGATTTCCAGCATCTGCAGAATCTCTTGTGTTGATAATGTCTCCAAGGAATTCAATGGTTGTGGGCACTTGGTCTGGTGGTGTATGGGTCTGGCAAGGTCCATCCACACTGAGAGTCACTACATCAGGAGCCAGTCTGAGTGAAGGGTATTGACCCAAAACATCCACTATTCTTTCCCCTGGCCCACTAAATTCCTCCAGTGGTCTGTTTTGCTTGCTTCAGATTCTAACATCTACAGTCTTTTGTGACCACACAAATTCCGCCTGGTTTTAATACTTTAATCAATTCAGAGGTTTCCAACGTGTTGCAAAGTAAAGGCAGTTCTCTAGACACTCTTTCAGAAATTCTCCCAATTCAGGGTAGCAATGTCCCACTAACTCAGCAATCACTCACTGAAAAGCCCTTTGCCTCGAATCACATCCAGGGTTTTGAATGAAACAGCCCACCCAACCGCGTGGACTCAGCTATCTGCATCAGGGGCACAAGTCTCCTCACCATTGAAGACATCTTCATGAGATGGTGCCTGAAGAAGATGGCATCCGTCATGAAGGCTCCCCACCATACGGGACATGTCCTCTTCGTGTTAACACCATCAGGGAGGAGCTTCAGGAGCTTGAAGACTCACACTCCATGTTTTAGGAGCGGATTATTTTCTCTACCATTAGATTTTGTAAACATTAAGCTGCTATTCCTCTTTGGAACTTCTTAATTTTTATTGTAAGCTGAGTATGCCATATGCTTAAAGCGGATGTTGATAGGTTCTTGGTTAGTAAGGACATCAAAGGCTATGAGAAGACAGGAGAATGGGGTTGAGAGAGATAATGAATCAGCCATGATGGAATGGTAGAGCAGACTTGATAGGCCGAATGGCCTAATTCCTTTGCCACAATGCACAACAAATTTCACAACTTATGTCAGTAACAATAAACTTGATCTTGAATACCGCAGTGCCGTACTGAAAGAGTTCCACACTGTCTGAGGCGACACCTTTCCAAGGAGACATTTGCCACCTCGAGTGGGCTTAGTGCCCCGGAGGCATATTCTTAAAGCCCTGCAGACTTGCTCTCTCTGGGCTCTTTGCACCCTGGCAAATGTCTCAGCTCTGCAGATTGTGGGAGCTTGCTGTGCTCAAAATGACTGCCAGGCTTCCAATCCTGGCCATAAGGTTGCTGGCTGGAGTATGATTTAGGCTAAGGTGAAAAGTGTTAAATAAATAATAATTCTTCAGTTAATGAGTCTCTGGGGAAGGTGCAAGGTCTTTAGCCGAGGTAGTAACAAGAAACTGCTTTGCTTGCTTTAATAACCGGTAGTCTTAAAATAGACTCCCCCCCCCCACCTTATCAAGAACAGGATGTATTTAAATTCTTGGCAAGAGGAAGAGCTAGTGAGGTTACGTATGTGGGAGGCAGTCCACGCCCTCTTTCAAAGACATAAAGCTTTTAAACGCCAGTACACAGCAGCAGAGTCAGTGGAGCCCTCTGGTCCTTGGCAAGTGCTTGGATTGGATATTGGGAAACCAATCATCAGAGAGAGATTAGTGTACTGAAGCTCTGAAGTCCCAGTTCACCAGGTCACACTGGGTAGGTGCCTTGTGTTTATCTCTTATTTGAACGGTTTGATTAATGCCTGTGTTTCTGAGATGCTTTGTTGACATTCAGCTGCCAGAGTCATTATAGTGATGGTTGATGATTCAGAAATTAAGGTGGGAGGGCAGTTTTGATGTTCGCTGGAGCATTCCTCTCACTTCCCTGGAGTTCATAAATGTTTCTAGGAAATGGTTTCTCTAGGGCAGGGTGATCAACACTTCAACTAACTGGCTCTTTGATTGTGTGAGTGGGCACAAGTGTCAGCTGGCTTTTCACCTGGTGATAGGAGCCTGTTTTCCTGGTTCCTGATGGTTGAGTGCTTTAGGGATAGGTGTGGCAGAAGATAACAAAAGGAAACAGGAGGCTGTAGGAACTTGCTTACTCCCCATCCCTGTGACATACCTGCCGAGATTTTATATCCAATCCCAATCCCAATCCCAAATGGACATCTCCTAGTTAAGTTATTCAACAGCAGTGTACCTGTGTTTTTTTATGCTGCATCAGATCCGGAGTAATGCTCATTTCGTTTTCTTTTACACTTGTGTGCCGAGGAGTAACAATAAACAATCTCGAACCTGAGCCCAAGCTGATGAAGCAGCCAACCACGGTGCAGCTTACGCGAGCACATTTGGCCACTCAGCAACGGGGGCAGTTCACATCGACACTCACAACCTATGGCGCCGCGGTAGCGCAGTGGCTGGCGCGATGCTATTATTGCTCAGGGCATCAGAGTTTGGAGCTCAATACGTCCTCCCCTGAAATGTGTGGGTTTTCTCCGGCTGCTGCTGTTTCCTCCCATAGTCCAAAGACTTACTGGTTAGTAGGAGTCCCGCGATTAGATTAGGGCTAAATTGCGGGTTGTCGGGGGATTGCTGGGCAGTGCAGCTCAAAGGGTTGGAAAGGGCCTATTACGTGTGGTATCGCTAAATAAATAACTAAATAACCTACTGGATTTCTCAATTATGGGGCACCTTGCAGCTTTGACTGATCCTGCCCTGAAACACTCACAAATAAAAGCCTCTGGTCTGCTGTCGGACCCTAGCACTGTGGTACTGAGGTCAAAGTCCAATATACTTCCTCAGTACAGCCATGCCACCAAGTACTGGTGTGCAGGGGCAACACAGCAACTGCCTTTAGCTTGGCAGATCTCCAAACATTCCTTGTGATTGTGACTGCACAAAGCCAATCCCTCGTTCGGTTGATGAGTAATACACGGCGAGTCAATAAATGCAAATAAATCAGTCATCAGCCGGCACAAACCTGCAGCCACAGCTGTAACTGCTGACAAGGATATTCCTCGAGGAAGAATGTTCCTAATCCTTCATTTGTACACGGTCATCAATCGGCAGAAAACCTGCATTTCCTTCCATTCACTTCTAAACCTAAACCCAATATTCTCTTCCTTAATGCCTCGAAGCGCTGACACATTCTGAGTCACATTTACAAAATTTTGTTCTATCAGTCCCGATGAAGTGTCACAGATGGAAATATCGACCATTTATTCCTCTCTCTGGATGATGCCTGACCTGCTCAATTCTTCCAGCATTTTGTGTGTGGCACTTAGAATATAAATTGGTTTCAATTGTAGAGATAGATGGCTAAAACAAACAGAGTGTCTCTGATAGGGTGAGAGCCAGTAAGTCCAGATGAGGGGTCTTGACCTGAAACATCAACTGTCTATGCTGCCTGACGTGCTGTTCCTCTAGCATTTTGTATGTGTTTCCAGCATCTGCATGATCTCTGGTGCCTTGTTCTATAACCCAGCTTCTGCTGACAGAGTCACAGTCATGTACATTTATAGAGCTCCTCTGAACACTGTTAAGAGTGTGACCAAGTTACAAGGTATATCCCAAGATTATTGAACATGATGTACCCAAACAGGGAAGGCAAGTTTCCATGGGCTTGGTTCATAACTTAGTTTGTAAAGAATGCCTTAGGGAATGAGGAGAGGGAGGTTGAGAGGAGGATATTGCAGAACTTGAGGTCTTAATAGCTGAGGACAAGGTAGAGCAACATAACTTGGGGTTAGTCAAAGAGTGAAGAGTGCAGAGATCATGGGTAGGAGTGTAGGAGTTCTCCAATAGGAGGTCATGGAGGTTCAAATCTGGCTGCCCCTAACCAGGGGCTGGGATCTAAAGGAGCGAGGAAGATATTTAGTGTCAGGACGGACACAAACAGCCACAGTTTGGATGAGTTTAAATTTACTAGGACTGGGAACTGCCATTAGCACATTGCAAAGGGTGAATCTGGAGGAAACAGAAGGCAGCAGTGTGGGCCGGTTCTCTCCTTAACTATGCATTTCAGCATAGGCTCCAGTAAGGAAGACTCACTCATTCCTGTCGGTAAGTTATCGGGTGTTAGAAACTGGAATACCACTCCTGGCTCAGACTTTATTGCCTCACACCATGATTGAATGATTTTGAGCCACTCACAAGGCATGTGTAACCATTGGTAATGGCTGCCTGGGAATACAGCCCTTTGGAAATGGTGCAAAGGGTTAGGGATACAAGGTAAGATGAGACTTTGACAGTTCTGACTTATGTGTCCACATGCAGTCATTTGCTGGCTGGTTAAACATTGACCCACTTGGATTGGCTCACACTTTACATAACATACTGATTTAGAACACTTCCAGTCTGGATAAGTAGTAATCTGTCTGAGTTTCCAAAGCAGCTTCCGAGAGTCTCTGCAGGAACAGTGCCCAGTGAGTCGAGGTGAGGGGACGGGGAGATCCACCTGGCACTAGACCAATTGCATTGAGAAGCTGGCAGACTCAATCCAAGGACGTACGGGTTGGGGTTAGTGAGTTGTGGCGTGCTGTGTTGGTGCCGGAAGCATGCCAACACTTGCAGGCTGCCCAGCATAATCCTCACTGATTTGATTTGATGCAAACAATGCATTTCACTGCTTGCATTGATGTACACGTGACAAAGAAAGCTAATCTCTCTTTTTTTCTTTCACCCCTTTTTAGGTTCCTCAACCCCTGCTAGCATTAACCAGCACTAAAACTAGCCCTTTCTGACTGAGGGGTCTGAGGGGTCTGAGGGGTCTGAGGGTCTGAGAGGTTTGAGGGGACTGAGGGGACAGAGGGGTCTGAGGGGTCTGAGGGGACAGAGGGGTCTGAGAGGTCTGAGGGTCTGAGGGGTTTGAGGGGACTGAGGGTCTGAGGGGACAGAGGGGTCTGAGGGGCCTGAGGAGTCTGAGGGTCTGAGGGGACAGAGGGATCTGAGGGGTCTGAGAGGTCTGAGGGTCTGAGGGGACAGAGGGGTCTGAGGGTTCTGAGGGGTCTGAAGGGACAGAGGGGTCTGAGGCATCTGAAGGATCTGAGGGGTCTGAGTGGTCTGAGAGGTCTGAGGGAACAGGCGTCTGAGGGGACTGAGGGGTTTGAGGGGGTTTGAGGTGCTTGAAGGCTCTGAGGGGACTGAGGGGGCTGAGGGGTCTGAGGGGTCTGAGGGGACTGAGGGGACTGAGGGGTCTGAGGGGACTGAGAGGTTTGAGGGGGTCTGAGGTGTTTGAGGGCTCTGAGGGGACTGAGGGGGCTGAGGGGTCTGAGGGGACTGAGGGGACTGAGGGGTTTGAGGGGACTGAGGGGACTGAGGGGTTTGAGGGGGACTGAGGGGTCTGAGGGGTCTGAGGATGATATCAGAGATCCATCATGCAGTCACAAAATAAAAATATACTAATTTTTTTTAATGGTTCCAGCTGCCAGAGGTGTGAGAGCTTTATTCTCAATCAGCCTGCACTGCCTACTACACTGGGGGTCATTAGAAAGGGAATTCTACTGTGTGTCTAGTCCATGCCGTCTCTATCCAGACATTGTGTTTTGGGTTTTGTCAAGAGACTTTTGTCCTGTCGATAAAGATAAAGATAAAGATTAGTTTTAGTTGCCACATGTACATCAAAACATATTGTGAAATGCACCATTTGCGTCAACAAGCAAAACAATCCGAGGAGTGTGCTGTGGGCAGCCTGCAAGTGTCACCAGAGCCATTATTGCAGGTTCACAATTTACTAACTCTAACCAGTCTGTCTTTGAACTGTGGGAGGAAACCAGATCTCCCGGACGAACCCCACACGGTCATGGGGAGATTGTAAAAGTTTGCAGACAGTGTTGGGAATTGAACCCTGATCAGTGATCACTGGTCCCTGTAAAGCCATTGTTCTAACCGTTGTGCTACTGTGCCATATTGAACCGAAGCACTCCCTGATTTTAGAGTATAGTGTAGAGGGAACTTTGCTCTTTGTGTAATCTGTCCTGTACCCTATCCGGGGTGCATCTGATGGGAATTCATAAAACAGAGCTTAACGCTGGATCAACACATGTTGTGTCTGATCTGGAAGCACTTGGGGCTGACCCTGTGTACAAAAGCAAAAGAAAGCAGGAAATGTTCCCAGACCTGGGCATGACATCCAGTACTTTAAAAATACAAGATTCACCAGAATTGAAAATCATCCGACAAAGCTTGTCATCCCAGAGCATAAAGGCATAAAGGTGAGATTTTGTCCCTGTAGATAATGGATGCAAATAAAAGGCTTTATCCATTCCAGCTGTAATCTAATACTTAAAGTCAGTCACCAAACTCACGGCTAGAAAGTCTGATGGGAGTAGCTGATCCTGATTGTCTTTTAGATAGATTGATTTTTGCATACCAGGGGAATTATTGGATGTGGGGAAAAGGCACTTGGGAGGAGCTGAGTCCCAAATGGCCGAACAGGCTTGACGGGCCAAGTGACTGACTCCTGCTCCTAGCTCTTATTTTTCATACTCTACATATCACTGGGCACAGGTTTCAGCTGGATTGGAGAATACGACTAAAGTCCTCAAGGTGTCTCAAAGCTTGTCACGTTCCTCAGCTCAAGCTATTCAGTGTCCTGCACCTTTGGACAGATGGATCATGTCCCAGCTGAAAGCTTTTGCACAGATGAAACCATGACGCAGTGTTAAACACTGACACTGAGGGACTTTTAAAGCAAGTACGGCTAAAACTTTCAGAGAGGAATTGGAGAAACTCAGAGGGGAATTGGAGAGAGATTAATAAAACTCACAGGGCAAAATGTGGCCCCATGCTGGATTGAGACAAGTGCCACATTACATGGATGCCAGGCAATGAGTGTAGGACCTAGTTCAGGTTATTAGTGATATGGCAGTATCCCAGATTGGATTCCATCCCCCCGTTAAGATACAGAGTAAAGCTCCTTCCACACTCTCCCATTCAAAGCTGCATCAGAAATAAGATAAAAGTTCCCTCTACACCCTCATCAAATATTTTCAAGGGCACTGAGATTAATCCTGTATATTCTGCATTTCCAGCTCCGAAGATGAAGATGACGGTATTTGCTTTAGTTGCCCTTGTCTGCTTCAACATTGGAACTCCTGGAGAAGGCCAAGTGAGAGAGCCGTTAAACAGGTGAGCTATCGCTGTACTTCGTGCACCTTGATTTCTCAACAACAGCAATCATCGTGCATTTGAAGTTGGGCCTCAGGAGCACGAGGGAAGAAATCTCCCGACTGGTTACAAACACAAGGGGTTCTGCAGATGCTGGAAGTCCAAAGTAACACACACACATACACACTAAATGTTGGAGGAGCCCAGCAGGTCAGACAGCGCCTACAGAGAGGAATAAACAGCCAACGTTGGTCTTGACCTGAAATGTCAACTGCTTATTCCTCTCCATAGATGCTGCCTGACCCGTTGAGTTCCTCCTGCATTTTACGTATGTTACCAACATAGACGCATGTAAGGAATCAGAGAACCGTAGCTATGGTTTTCTGGGAAGAACTTTTAATCTGTAATGTTCTAAGTAGCAATTTAGAGGAAGAACACAAGGGTTCTGGTCAAACTAAGACCAGGATGGTAATTCATTCAACATAATTCAATCCAGAGCAAAATCTAACTGCTAGAAAATCAAGCTAGGTGATACCTACAAGAATTCTCCCTTCTTCCCTGTCAGATGTTCTGTATTGCAGGTAAATGTATATGTGACGGCTGAGTCTGACATTAGCTCTCCCCTCTCTTATTTCTCTAAACCCAGTGAGCAGGGACTGTCAACTTCTGACCTCCTCATGTACCTGCGTCAGCTGGACAACACCAAGGAGGCTGGGATGGACCAACAGGAGCAAAGCATTCTGAAACCTCGCACTTTCTCTGTCGGTGATCACCCATTCATGAAACTAAGCGGGGACAGCATGGAGAGCAGGTATCCAAAAATTCCAGACCCTGGTCAATGGCTTAGAGTACTGTGTAACGACCAGACCTCCATGTGTCTTAGAGTACTGTGTAATGACCAGACCCCCATGTGTCTTAGAGTACTGTGAAACGACCTGACCCCCATATCACAGGAAGGTTCTGGCTTTCTGAAGAGTGACGTTGGTGTATTAAATGACATTGCCAATGTTCCAATGGGAAAAGGTAGTTCTGTACTATTACCCCGGGGGGGGGGGCTCATTTCCCTTAGGTGCTCGGGCACTCTTCTCAGGTGGAGGCTGAGAGGGACAGAGAGGGAGAAAGAGACATCCAAGGGGAAGGGAGAAATAAAGGGACAGAAAGGAATGGCAGTAGAGAAATAATGGAGAGTGAGGGAGGCAAGATGGAGAAAGAGAAATGAATTTTTCGGCGGGGAGGGGGAGAACACAGAGTTAAGAATCTTTTCTAAAGAGCCAGTAAGGTATGAGGAGCATTTTAGCTTTACACTGCAAGCTGCTGTGATCTGGGATGTGTTTCTTGAATGGGTGGTTGGAGAAGATTCCCCTTGAAGGGAAACTTTCAAAAGCTGAAAGGGTAGTAAGTACTGGGAGCTGGGAACAGAGCCCCGCAGAGGAATGGTATCGGGCATTGTAACATGCAATCAATTTGTCAAATGGCCTGTAGATAATTTATTAAACTCAAACCTGGCCCAATGGGATATCAGGAGAAAACTTTGTTTGTTTTTTTGATAATTATGAGCGAGCAGAGCGGAGAGATACAGGGAGGGAGTTCCAAAGCTTGAGACCTGCATTGCTAATCGTTTTAGGCACAAGTTTAAGCTCTTGGACAGGTACGTAGATTGGGGTTAGGGGCTGTTTAGAGGGATATTGGCCGACCGAAGGATATTGGGACTAGCTGGGTGAGCACCAAGGGTTGACATGGAATCAATGAGCCAAAGATCTGATGTCTCTATGATGGTATCTGAAAGTATAGGCTGGTAATGGTACAATGGGCAGAATGGCCTTGGTAATTATGCTGACTGTTTTGATTCCAGCACTGTGCCACACGGCAGGGTGAAGAGGCACAGACATAGCCTGGGGCAAAAGAAATACCTGCGGCACAGCTCCTGGGGATGTACCCTCACCACCTGCCAGACACACAACCTGGCCAACTGGCTCTACCAGATGGCAGCAAACAAGGGCAAGGACGGCACTGCCCCCAAGAACACTGCGGATCCGCACAGCTATGGCAAGAGGCGACGGAGGAGATCCATCTTCCTTCCAGGCTATTCAACCAGGGTAGCTCAGTAACGAAATCCCACCCTGTGACATTCAACTGCATCAGGGGCCTAAGGACAGCTAGGAAAGATGAGGAACAGGTGGAAACAAAACCCCAATAAGTATCATTGAGAAGATACAACAACCATCACACTACACTCCTCCCTCTTTTCTGTTTGTGTAGTGAATGAGAGCAAAGGGAGAGGGGGTGGGCAAATGGCAGGAACATTCCGAAATGAAGTCCTTCTAATAACTGTTACAGGATTTTCCGAATGAGAAGTAGATGGAGACAAATAAATAAATAACCAAGCAAGTTACCTTCTCTCTGTAATTCTATCGGCTCTCCAGTCCTATCTACTTCATATTTATTAACCATATTTTGTTTAGTACTTGGAGCTTGTCAGGTCTATGGAATGGGGCATCTCACCTGGAGCCCGTCTCAGTGCCAGAATGAAGGTGAACTGGAATGATCAGCTTTGGTGTTGCCCAGATGTTGGCACCTGAAGCGGGACGCTAACCAGTGAATGGGGATAAACTTATGGATCCTCTCCCTCCGGCACAGTCAAGCTCTGTCTAGCTTCTGTTCAGCTTCTCTGCCTTGTTCCTCCCCAGCTTCCATCACGCCCACACAGAAGCCAAAGTCGCTTATGACTGGGTAGAACACGATACTGAACCTTCTGATTAAATAGCAGTTGCTTGCTAAGTATATAAAGGCACACAAAATGTATAAATGTATAAATACCAAGTGTGTAAACACACATTTTGTGTGTGTGTGTGTGTGTGTGTGTGTGTGTGTGTGTTACTCTGGATTTCCAGCATCTGCAGAATCTCTTGCGTTTAAATGTATAAATACAAGTGAAAAGTCAGGAATGGAAAGGTTTTGATGGCTTGGTTTTGTACAAAGATGTCACCAAATTCAAACTGAGAGATTTATTTTGTTGTTCTTGGGTTAATGGAGCAGCTCTGCCCCCAGGAAGCAATGACAAGAGTAGCAAGAGATGAACTTCTGCACCACGGGCTGACTCGCTTTGTACCAGCAGCGATGACGTCCTCACCAGCTAGTTCTCTTTCTCCATGAGGAATGCAGATGATCTGATGAGAAAATGCTGTTCTTTATACAGTGCATCCATATTTGAAAGTGCATGTGTGTATAAAGGTGTGTATCTGAATATATATGCACCTATATACATATTGTATTTACATTGAATGTGCAGTGTAATATACATGTACGTATGTATAATGCACCTATATATTAATATATTATATGTAATGCACACACACATATGTAAGTTTGTGTGTGTGTGTGTGTGTGTGTGTGTATATATACTGTGTAAATAGTAAAACACTGGTGTGCACTAAGAAGAACTGGGTTTAGGGCTGGTTCCAGATGTCATAGAGACCAGAATAAGAGTCCATTCCATAATGTTTCAGTTCTGAGATAGATGCTACAAACAACACAAGACATTTCTACCCAGTCATCCACAGTGGTTGGTAATTCCTGCAGAGTGACTGTCAGAGGGGATTTGGAGAAGGACAGTATTATTAATTAGCTCAGGTTGTGAGACTCCCTTGAATGTTTTAAGAGTAAACAAGAATTTCTTTCTTAAATGATCAACAACAATTCTAAGCAATGCACTAAATACTTTCACTTTAATACTTGAAACAAGGAGAAGACTTAAATTAATGAATAACTTAAACAAAGTTGCATTTTGTGTACTATGATGTACAAACAAATAATGTAAGTGTTATGTGGATAGCGTGCTGTACATTTTTATATCACTGATTAAGATCTACTATTTAATAAAGTATAATCTTTATACCAGGATGCTGGTTTTGTTGATTATGTCAAAGGGAAGAATGGAAGCTGTATTACAATAGTACCTAAGAACTAAGAAGAGGAAGAAACATGGTGATAAATAAAGAAAAAAGCAGTAGATTAAAAAGCAGTCATGGTCTTCTACAGATAACAACATTCATTCATTGATAACAGTCAGCCAATAACATAGGCAGACTCAAGTGATATGACACCCACCACTGAAACCAAGAATTTTCCAGGAAAATATAGAGGCAACTGCAAACACTAGATAACTTATTGAACAATCCATGTACACTGATGGTTATATAAAAATATAAACAAGCATAAGAAAGTTAAATTACAAAAAGAACAATTTTCCACCCTAATCCAACAACTCTGACATAATCACTGCTACACTTCTTTGCTGAAGGGCTTTGGGCATGGGAAACAGGCATGCATTTCTAAAGCATTGTTTTGATCTGTAGGACCTCTCATAGTGCTCAACAGACAGTGATGTAAGCTGAAAGCGAAGTCATTGATATAGTGTTTGCAATCAGGCATATAATTTATGCCAACAAGTTCCCACAAACTACAATCTGAGAATGCCAGGACTGATGCAAAGAACCTTTATAGTCCAAAGAACCTTGTAAAAAATACATTATTTCAATGCCTAGTTTTAAAGGTAAAAACTAGTTATCTCTCATTCTTCTGAACTCAGGCAGAGACAAATCTCCCCAGCCAATCTTCCCTCAATGACATTCATCACATCCATGTACTGGTCCTGTAAACTTTTTCTGAGCATCCAATACTTGTACATATTCATCAAAGGAAGATATCCCAGGGAGCAACTTGCTGCCTTTGTTTCTTATCCTTTGACTTTATATCCAGCATTCCACTGAGCTAATTCCATTTTTATGATGATTAGGTTAGATTAGATTAGATTCAACTTTATTGTCATTGTGCTGAGTACAGATACAAAGCCAATGAAAAACAGTTAGCATCTAACCAGAAATGCAAAGAATAGTGTTATTTACAAAATAACTGCGAATAAAATGTAAGTGCTACAGCACACAAATATAAAAGTACTGAGACAGTTCAATATGGGTGCAATACTGCTTAGCGCTATGACGTGAGGCTCATCAGGGTCACAGCCTCAGGGAAGAAGATCTTCCTGTGCCTGCTGGTGTGGGAGCGAAGGCTCCTGTAGCGCCTACCGGATGGGAGGAGAGTAAAAAGTCCATGGTTAGGGTAAGATGCATCCTTGATAATGCTTTTCGCTCTGCCCAGGTAGCGTTTATGGTAGATGTTCTCAATGGTGCCGATAATCCGCTGGGCAGCTTTCACCACACGCTGGAGTGCTTTAGCCTCAATATCTGTCCAATCGTGAAGGAGATCGTGAGTGAGACTTTAGCCTCAATATCTGTCCAATCGTGAAGGAGATCCATCTGTCTTTTGTAATTTCTGTATCCTTTTTCTCACTCAATGTCAGCAAAACCAAATGTCAGAATATTGACTAGGATTTAGGTCTATACCGGGGTTGGCCAGCAGGGGGCAGACATAATTCCCGAAGGATTATTTCCAGAAGTGATTGGACTCTTTTGTTATTGATCATTGACTGCACATATTCCCCATTAACATCTGTGTATTTAAACCCTGCTTCCTGTACCTTACTTTGATCAGTTTTAAAATATGATCTTGTAAGTAGCAAGAGCTCTGGTGTGTATGTATGTATGTATGTATGCATGCATGCATATCTTTTCTGTGCTTTTTGATGTCTGCTTACTGCTTATCATTTCTGGATCTTATTTGTGCACCAAGATCTTGGATTACTGAAATTATGTTAAGATTACTACATTTTTGAGTTGAACTCGTTGCCTGTTTTTTCCCCATCTTGGCTAAAATAAAGTAAAACTTGCTTTTGAATCTGCACATCAGCTCCTGTCTGCATTGTGGTTTCTGCAATCGGATTCACTCACAGTCCTTAATGGTAAGATGCTGGACTTTCAACCCAATGACCTGAGTTTGATTCTTGATTGAGCCATTTTCTTTACAGTGAGACAGTGGACCCAGTGGAGACAAGCCCACCTCATCCAGGCCCTTCTGATTTTGACGATCTCCTTCCTACTATCCCTAGTCAAGAAACTACCATGGGGAGACATGAAACACACGTAAAAGTTGCTGGTGAATGCAGCAGGCCAGGCACCTCTAGGAAGAGGTGCAGTCGACGTTTCAGGCCGAGACCCTTAATCAGGACTAACTGAAGGAAGAGTGAGTAAGGGATTTGAAAGTGGGAGGGGGAGGGGGAGATCCAAAATGATAGGAGAAGACAGGAGGGGGAGGAATGGAGCCAAGAGCTGGACAGGTGATTGGCAAAGGGGATATGAGAGGATCATGGGACAGGAGGTCTGGGAAGAAAGACAAGGAGGTGGGGGGGGGTATATTCAGAGGGACAGAGGGAGGAAAAGGAGAGTGAGAGAAAGAATGTGTGTATAAAAATAAGTAACAGATGGGGTACGAGGGGGAGGTGGGGCATTAGCGGAAGTTAGAGAAGTCGATGTTCATGCCATCAGGTTGGAGGCTACCCGGACGGAATATAAGGTGTTTTTCCTCCAACCTGAGTGTGGCTTCATCTTTACAGTAGAGGAGGCCGTGCATAGACATGTCAGAATGGGAATGGGACGTGGAATTAAAATGTGTGGCCACTGGGAGATCCTGCTTTCTCTGGCGGACAGAGCGTAGATGTTCAGCAAAGCGGTCTCCCAGTCTGCGTCGGGTCTCGCCAATATATAAAAGGCCACATCGGGAGCACCAGACGCAGTATATCACCCCAGTCGACCCACAGGTGAAGTGATGCCTCACCTGGAAGGACTGTTTGGGGCCCTGAATGGTGGTAAGGGAGGAAGTGTAAGGGCATGTGTAGCACTTGTTCCGCTTACACGGATAAGTGCCAGGAGGGAGATCAGTGGGGAGGGATGGGGGGGACGAATGGGCAAGGGAGTTGCGTAGGGAACGATCCCTGCGGAATGCGGGGGGGGGGGAGGAGGGAAAGATGTGCTTAGTGGTGAGATCCCGTTGGAGGTGGCGGAAGTTACGGAGAATAGTGTGTTGGACCCGGAGGCTGGTGGGGTGATAGGTGAGGACCAGGGAAACCCTATTCCTAGTGGGGTGGCGGGAGGATGGAGTGAGAGCAGATGTATGTGAAATGGGGGAGATCCGTTTAAGAGCAGAGTTGATAGTGGAGGAAGGGAAGCCCCTTTCTTTAAAAAAGGAAGACATCTCCCTCGTCCTAGAATGAAAAGCCTCATCCTGAGAGCAGATGCGGCGGAGACGGAGGAATTGCGAGAAGGGGATGGCGTTTTTGCAAGAGACAGGGTGAGAAGAGGAATAGTCCAGATAGCTGTGAGAGTCAGTAGGCTTATAGTAGACATCAGTGGATAAGCTGTCTCCAGAGACGGAGACAGAAAGATCTAGAAAGGGGAGGGAGGTGTCGGAAATGGATCAGGTAAACTTGAGGGCAGGGTGAAAGTTGGAGGCAAAGTTAATAAAGTCAACGAGTTCTGCATGCGTGCAGGAAGCAGCGCCAATGCAGTCGTCGATGTAGCGAAGGAAAAGTGGGGGACAGATACCAGAATAGGCACGGAACATAGATTGTTCCACAAAGCCAACAAAAAGGCAGGCATAGCTAGGACCCATACGGGTGCCCATAGCTACACCTTTAGTTTGGAGGAAGTGGGAGGAGCCAAGGGAGAAATTATTAAGAGTAAGGACTAATTCCGCTAGACGGAGCAGAGTGGTGGTAGAGGGGAACTGGTTAGGTCTGGAATCCAAAAAGAAGCGTAGAGCTTTGAGACCTTCCTGATGGGGGATGGAAGTATATAGGGACTGGACATCCAAGGTGAAAATAAAGCGGTGGGGGCCAGGGAACTTAAAATCATCGAAAAGTTTAAAAGCGTGAGAAGTGTCACGAACATAGGTCGG
This sequence comes from Mobula hypostoma, assembly GCF_963921235.1. NCBI lineage: Eukaryota > Metazoa > Chordata > Chondrichthyes > Myliobatiformes > Myliobatidae > Mobula > Mobula hypostoma. The sequence goes on along the minus strand of NC_086107.1, from coordinate 82,916,700 downwards.
AAGGGATTGAACAAGGGGTGATAAAACCGTGTCGAGGTATGCAGAAACGATTTTGGTGGGGCAGGAGCAAGCTGAGACAATAAGTCTGCCAGGACAGGCAGGTTTGTGGATCTTGGGTAGGAGGTAAAAACGGGAAGTACGAGGTGTGGGAACTATAAGGTTGGTAGCAGTGGATGGGAGATCCCCTGATCGGATAAAGTCGGTGATGGTGTGGGAGACAATGGCCTGGTGCTCCTTAGTGGGGTCACGATCGAGGGGTAAATAAGAGGAGGTATCCGCGAGTTGTTGCTGTGCCTCGGCAAGGTAGAGGTCAGTGCGCCAGACTACAACAGCACCCCCTTTATCGGCGGGTTTAATAATAAGGTTAGGATTAGTGCAGAGGGAGTGGAGAGCAGAGCGTTCCGAAGGAGTGAGGTTGGAATGGGGACAAGGTGCGGTGAAGTCGAGACGGTTGATGTCCCGTCGGCAATTAGCGATAAAGAGATCCAGAGCAGGCAGAAGACCAGAGCGGGGTGTCCATGAAGAAGAGGAGGGTTGAAGACGGGAGAAGGGGTCATCGGTGGGGGTGGAAGAGTCCTTGCCGAAGAAGTAGGCTCGGAGACGGAGACGGCGGAAGAAAAGTTCCGCATCATGGCGAACACGGAACTCGCTGAGGTGTGGGCGAAGGGGGACAAACGTGAGGCCCTTACTGAGAACAGAGCGTTCTGCCTCTGACAGTTGAAGGTCGGAGGGGATGGTAAAGACCCGGCACGGATGAGAGCTGGGATCAGAGGGGGGAGGGGGGAGGCTGGGGGTGTCAATGGAGAGGGGAGGGTTGCGGTGAGAGGAAGATGGAGCCTCTGAGGGCCCAGGAGCTGACGATGGGATCTGAGGGAGACGGGATTGCAGAGTATTGGTGGGGGAAGGGGAGACGGGAGTCACAATAGTAGCACATAAAGACCCGGCCTGGAGTTCAAGGCTGGAATCTTGAGAGCTGGGATCAGAGGGGGAGGGGGGAGGCTGGGGGTGTCAGTGGAGAGGGGAGGGTTGGGGTGAGAGGAAGATGGAGCCTCTGAGGGCCCAGGAGCTGACGGTGGGATCAGAGGGAGACGGAATTGCAGAGTGGTGGAGACATGAGCAAGCTTTGTCCATACAGGAAGCTGAGGTTACTAGGCATGAACAGCTGTTCTCCCAAGCTCTACACTCTTTGGAGACTCTTTAGCAGTCCAATCCATCACCTGGATTGCCAGCTCCTCAAGGGGCATCTCACCCTAGTCAACAGGTTTCTGGATCTGAGCCGTGCCTGCCAGCTTCCCAGGGGTATAATGGGAAGTGGAATGCTAAGAGTTCCACATTAAATGGCCCCCTCACATTAAGCTTCAACCAGCTACTTCCCCACAGACAGGTCTAAGATAGCCTACGTGGTCACCTTGCTTACTGGGAAAGCACTAGCTTGGGCTACCACCGCATGGGGACAACAGAAACTTCAGTTTTTGAGCCTCCATGGATGAGACATGGAGGGCTTTCAATCATCTGGTCTGCAGTCGTGAAGCAGCCAGGTGACTCCTCCAGCTTTGTCAGGGCAGCCTCAATATCGCTGATTGTGTCATCTCCTTTCGCATCTAGCTGCAGAGAGCCAATGCAACTCAGAGGCTCTCATTGCTGCTTTCAACATGGACTTTCAGATGCCAGAAAGATGAGTTAGGATTTAGAGATGTGGTGAGCAATCAGGGCACCCCGATAGACCTTTCCCTTTGTTCTTCATGAGTAATGGAGGGAATGTTGTCTGCTCCTAATATCCCCTGAGACCAGAGCATGGACATTACTACCGCCACCAGAAGACCCTCATGTTTCCACTGCCTTGGGAATGCCATTGTGGTTAGAGGAATATGACTCTCTCAGGCTGAGTGAAGTCATAGGATGAGGACAAAGTGTTGCTTGTACTGCAGGAGATATGACCTCTTTGACTCAACCTGGCATGAGCTATTGTGAAGAACACAAGCATGTCCAGAGGAGGAATGTCTGTGATGGGATCCTCCCTCACTCCCTAGTCCTCAGTCACTGGTTTCCTGCTTCCTATCTCCATAGCCTGGGAGAGCCAACAGCATGCTCTCCAGGCCCTGGTGGACTCTGTTGTAGCAGGTAGTTTAATGGACATTTCACTTGCGAAGAATCTTCTCATCCCTCTTACCAGTCTGGAGTCCCCATTAGTTGTAACTGCCCTAGATGGCAGACCTCTGAGTAACGGCAGTGTTCGTCACCTTACTGTTCCCTTGTGGCTGTCCATTAACAATCATCATGAAGATATCTGGTCTCATCTCTTCCACTCCCCCAAATTCCCTGTTGTCCTAGGATTCCCACACATTGACTGGTCTACCAGAACTGTGATTGAGTGGGGCCATACGTGCCATGATACCTGCCCCTTCTCCGCACTTTCTACATCTGCAGAGTCTTCTGATTCTCCAGAGCTGTTCCAAGTACCAAGATCTGCAAGAAGTGCTCAGTAAGAGAAAAGCCACAACCCTTCTTCCTCATCACCTATTTGACTGCTCCATTGACCTGCTCCCTGGTGCCTGTCCTCCTTGGGGTAGAATATTCTCTCTCTCTGGTCCTGAGTCCTGAGATGGTAGCAATGGAGGAGTGCATTAAGGAAGCCTTCACTGTTGGTATCATCTGACTATCTACTTCCCCTATAGGAGCAGGTTTATTTTGTGAGGAAGAAAGATGGAGGCATTAACCCTGTATTGACTATAAGTCACTGTCGAGAACTGTTACCCACTCCCACTGATGTCACTGGCATTTGAGCTACTCCAACGAGCCACAGTTTTCACCAAGTGGGATCTCCGGAATGCCTATCACCTGCCTCGCATCCGAAAGGAGATGAGTAGATGACGGCATTCAACACCTCTACAGGCCACTATGTGTACCTGGATATGGCCTTTGGACTTACTAATGCTTCATGCCTATTCCAAGCCCTCATCAACAATGTCCTGCGCGACATGTTAAACCACTTTCTTTTTGTCTACCCCAACAATAGTCTGGTGTTCTCCAAGTCATTCTGATGTTCTCCATGTTCATCGTGCTCGACTAGTCCTCCATTGCCTCCTGAAGAGCCACCTCTATGTGAATTCCATGCATCTAAATTCTCCGTCTTTGAGTTCATCTCCAAGGATAGAAGCCAGATGGCTTCCAGGAAGACCAAAGCAATCGGGATCTGGCCAGAACTCTCCACTGTCAAGCAGATACAATGCTTCCTTGGTTTTGCCTAATGATTGACTTTTACTAATGATTCGTCTGTAACTGCAGCTCTCCAGCTGCCCTTCTCGCAGGCCTGACCAAGAAGTCTACCACCCAGTTCACCTGGACCTCTGAAGCAGGACTCATGAAATGTTTTACTGTCACCATGCGGTCGCTGGGAACAGAGATGGTGTTCCAACTGGCACAACGGTCGAGGTCCAGATCTGGGAAATGGCTGACCTTTTGTTCCAGTTGCTGTCTGATCCCATGTGCTGCAACTGGGACAATGCTCTCACCTCACTGGCCACTCAAGGTCCTCCCGGACACTGGACTTACTCAAGAGATGTTTTTGGGTGGCCCAGCATGGAGGCAGACATTGATGCTTTAGTTGCTGCCTGCTCCATTTGTGTTCAGAGTAAGAACTCCTGACAATGTCACCCACTATCAATCCCTAAACGAACCTGGTCCCTCATATCCATGGACCTCATTATGGGACTCCCATACACACAAGGTAATACAATTAGTCTTGTGATTGTTCGATTTTTCTAAAGCCCACTGTTTCATTCCCCTGCCCAAATTTTCCTCGGCCCATGAGGTTGTGAAACTGATATGTCAACATATTCTTTGAGTTTTTGGTTTTCCACAGGACTTTGTTTCAGACCGTGGACCACAGTTCACTTCTCAGTTCTAGCAGGCATTCTGTCGACTGATTGGGTCATCAGTCAGCCTCTCCTCTGGCCTTCATCCCACGTCCAATGGCCAGACGCAGAGGATTAACCAGGACCTCGAGGCAACTCTGCGATGCTTCGCTTCCACCAATCCCACCTCCTGGAGCAGTTGCATCCTGTGGACAGAGTATGCTCACAGCTCCCTGCACTGCTTCTCCACAAGAATGGGCGCCAGTTTGGGTACCAGCCTCCACTGTCCCAGGACCAGGAAATTAAGTGGCCATGCTCTCAGCACAGAAGTTCATTCAATGCTGCCGGCAGACTTTGAAGAATGTCATCTTATCGCACTGGACAAAAGGTTTGGCTCTCTATAGACAATAGACAATAGAAAATAGGTGCAGGAGTAGGCCATTCAGCCCTTCGAGCCAGCATCGCCATTCACTGTGATCATGGCTGATCATCCACAATCAATACCCTGTTCCTGCCTTCTCCCCATATCCCTTGACTCTGCTATCTTTAAGAGCTCTATCTAACTCTTTCTTGAAAGAATCCAGAGAATTGGCCTCCACTGCCTTCTGAGGCAGAGCATTCCACAGATCCACAACTCTCTGGGTGAAAAAGTTTTTCCTCAACTCTGTTCTAAATGGTCTACCCCTTATTCTTAAACTGTGGCCTCTGGTTCTGGACTCCCCCAACATCGGGAACATGTTTCCTGCCTCTAGCGTGTCCAATCCCTTAATAATCTTATATGTTTCAATCAGATGCCCTCTCATCCTTCTAAATTCCAGTGTATACAAGCCCAGTCGCTCCAATCTTTCAACATATGACATTCCCGCCATCTCTGGAATTAACCCAGTGAACCTACGCTGCACTCCTTCCATAGCAAGAATGTCTTTCCTCAAATTCTGAGACCAAAACTGCACACAATACTCCAGGTGGGGTCTCACCAGAGCCTTGTACAACTGCAGAAGGACCTCTTTGCTCCTATACTCAATTCCCCTTGTTATGAAGGCCAACATGCCATTAGCTTTCTTCACTGCCTGCTATACCTGTATGCTTACTTTCTGTGACTGATGAACAAGGACACCCAGATCTCGTTGTACTTCCCCCTTTCCTAACTTGACACCATTCAGATAGTAATCTGCCTTCCTGTTCTTGCCACCGAAGTGGATAACCTCACATTTATCCACATTAAACTGCATCTGCCATGCATCTGCCCACTCACCCAACCTGTCCAAGTCACCCTGCATTCTCATAACATCCTCCTCATATTTCATACTGCCACCCAGCTTTGTGTCATCTGCAGATTTGCTAATGTTACTTTTAATCCCTTCATCTAAATCATTAATATATATTGTAAATAGCTGCGGTCACAACACCGAGCCTTGCGGTACCCCTCTAGTCACTGCCTGCTATTCTGAAAAGGACCCGTTAATCCCTACTCTTTGTTTCCTGTCTGGGAACCAATTTTCTATCCATGTCAGTACCCTGCCCCCAATACCATGTGCTCTAATTTTGCCCACTAACCTCCTATGTGGGACCTTATCAAAGGCTTTCTAAAAGTCCAGGTACACTACATCCACTGGCTTTCCCATGTCCATTTTCATAGTTACATCCTGAAAAAATTCCAGAAGATTAGTCAAGCATGATTTCCCCTTCGTAAATCCACGCTGACTCGGACCTATCCTGCTACTGCTGTCCAAATATGCCACTATTTCATCTTTTATAATTGACTCCAGCATCTTCCCCACCACTGATGCCAGACTAACTGGTCTATAATTGCCTGTTTTCTCTCTCCCTCCTTTCTTAAAAAGTGGGATAACATTAGCTACCCTCCAATCCGCAGGAACTGATCCTGAATCTATAGAGAATTGGAAAATGATTACCAAAGCGTCCATGATTTCTAGAGCCACCTCCTTCAGTACCCTGAGATGCAGACCACCAGGCCCTGGGGATTTATCAGCCTTCAGTCCCATCAGTTTACCCAACACCATTTTCTGCCTAATGTGAATTTCCTTCATTTCCTCCGTTACCCTAGGTCCTCTGGCCACTATTACATCTGGGAGATTGTTTGTGTCTTCCCTAGTGAAGACAGATCCAAAGTACCTGTTCATCTCGTCTGCCATTTCCTTGTTCCCCATTATAATTTCACCCGCTTCTGTCTTCAAGGGCCCAATTTTGGTCTTAACTAATTTTTTGCTCTTCACATATCTAAAGAAGCTTTAGCTATCCTCCTTTATATTCTTGGCTAGCTTACCTTCATACCTCATCTTTTCCCCTCGTATTGCCTTTTTAGTTATCTTCTGTTGCTCCTTAAAAGTCTCCCAATCCTCTGGATTCCCGCTCATCCTTGCTATGTAATACTTCCTCTCTTTTATTTTTATACTGTCCTTGACTTCCCTTGTCATCCACAGTCACCCCTTACTCCTCTTACAATCTTCCTTCCTCTTTGGAATGAACTGATCCTGCACCTTCTATATTATTCCCAGAAATACCTGCCATTTTTGTTCCACTGTTATCCCTGCTAGGGTATCTTTCCAGTCAACTTTGGCCAGCTCCTCCCTCATGGGTCCGTAGTCCCCTTTGTTCAACTGTAATACTGACAATTCCGATTTTCCCTTCTCCCTCTCAAATTGTAGATTAAAATTTATCATATTATGGTCACTGCCTCCTAATGGCTCCTTTAACTCGAGTTCCCTTATCAAATCTGGCTCATTACACAACACTAAATCCAGAATTGCCTTCTCCCTGGTAGGCTCTAATACAAGCTGCTCTAAGAATCCACCTCTGAGGCACTCCACAAACTCCCTTTCTTGGGGTCTAGTACCAACCTGATTTTCCCAGTCTACCTGCATGTTGAAATCCCTCATAACAACCGTAGTATTACCTTTGCGACATGCCAATTTTAACTCTTGATTTAACTTGCACCCTATATCCAGGCTACTGTTTGGGGTCTGTAGATAACTCCCATTAGGGTCTTTTTGCCCTTACAGTTTCTCAGTTCTATCCATACTGACTCTACATCTCCTGATTCTATGTCCCCCTTCGCAAGTGACTGAATTTCATTCCTCACCAACAGAGACACCCTATCCCCCTCTGCCAACCTGTCTGTCCTTTCGATAGGATGTACCTCCCTGAATATTCATTTCCCAGCCCTGGTCCTCTTGCAGCCATGTCTCTGTTATTCCCACAATATCATACTTGCCAATTTCCAACTGAGCCTCAAGCTCATCCACTTAATTTCTTATACTCTGTGCATTCATATATAATACTTTTAATCCATTTAAAGTAATACTTTTACTCCCTTCACCTTTCACATCGATTCATTGCACTTGGCCATACTCTCCAATCCCTTCCTGAGCTTTCTGACCCGTTAATTCTGTTGTCTTTCTTAACTTTTCTTATTCTGTTTTTCCCTTTAACTCTATTCTTATATTTCCAGTTCATCCCCTCCCCCCCCCCACTACTTAGTTTAAACACACCCGTGTAGCAGTGGTAAACCTGCCTGCCAGAATGCTGGTCCCCTGTCTGTTAAGATGCAATCCGTCCCTTCTATACAATTCATCCTTACCCCAAAATAGATCCCAGTGGTCCAAGAGTCTAAATCCCTGCCTCCCGCACCAGCTCCTCAGCCACACATTCAGATCCCCTATCTCCCTGTTCCTGTCCTCTCCAGCACGGGGAACTGGAAGCAAACCCGAGATAACCACCCTGGAGGTCCTGCTTTTCAGCCTTCTTCTGAGTTCTCTGAAGTCACGCTGCAGAATTTCTGTCCTCTTCTTCCTGACGTCATTTGTGCCGACATGCACCACCACTTCCAGCTGTTCACCTTCACCCTTGAGAATGCCCTTCAATCGGTCTGTGACGTCCTGGATCCTGGCACCAGGGAGGCAACACACTATCCTTAAATCCCGCCTGTTGCAGCAGAAACCCCTTTCTGTACCTCTCGCTATGGAGTCCCCTACTACCATGGCTCTGCCTGACTTCTGTCTCCTCGGCTTTGTTTCAGCGGCAATTTTTGACTCGCAGACCTGTCCGCCTCTCAGACTGGCACTGTCTTCTGTCCCGACAGCTTCCAAGAGGGTGAACCTGTCTTCAAGAGGTACATCCCCCAGGGTCTCCTGTACTCCAAGCATCCATCCCTTCATCGTCACCCCCCTTCTCTCTTCCGGTATCTTCGACGTAATGATGTCGCTGTAGGTTCTGTCCAGAAAACTCTCGGTTTCCTGGATGAACCTGAGGTCATCCAGTTGCCTCTCCAGTGCCTCAGCACGGTCCTTCAGGAGCTGAACCTGGACACAATTTTCACACTTGTAGCAACCAGAAGCACCATCAACGTCCCTGACCTCCCACATCATGCAAACAGTACCTGTCAGTTGACCTGTCATTACTTCACCACTTCTCACCCTCTCCAACTGTGGCGTAGTTCCTCCCTCAGCCACCTCGCCGAAGACTCTGGAGACAAAGACTGACACTTTTCTCACAACGCACTTCCCTCAACAAGGCCGCTCCCCTAGAGCAAACCTTGATTACATTAGCTGATATTTTGATTATCTGAGATCTTCCTCTGCAAGTGGAATCTGGCAAGCTGGCTCCCTGGTTTATTGGCCCCAAGGTGTTGGAGAAGGTCAGTCCTGAGTCCTATCACCTTCAGCTCCCCCAGTCGATGTGGATTACCCCCTCTTGCAGGGCTTTTGCTGGAGCAAGTGGGGGGAGGAGAGATGGATGGTTGATGCTCTTGCCGCCATTTGTGTGAAGGAGAGGGCCTTCGGCATTCCAACCTTCCTGACATTCATTCTTTGGGAATTTTCCTGTTTCGTGGATGTATGCAAAGAGTAAGAATTTCAGGTTGTATACTGTATACATTCTCTGATATTAAATTGAACCATCTAACTACATGAACTCAACCTGTTCTTTTGAAACCATCAAAGCTCGCCTTGGGGAGAATGGTTTAATGTGGGGGGAGGGGGATCTACAGTTTGCCTGTCCTCATTGATACAAGCTCACACCAATCTGGATAAGAGAAAATGTTATACTGTATAGAGGTGATGGTTATAGGTGCTGAGTTGCATATTAACTCAATCCATCTACCTGCAACTGTTGGTGGTGAGCACTTATGCCAGGACTGATTATTAGGTATGAGTTCTTCAAAAGTATCCCACTGTGTCCAAACAGGTCTTGATTCTTTTCCAAGCAACATAAGTGTTGTGGATGGTGAAGAAGGTTGTCATATGTTACGATGGGGCATTGACAGGATGCAGACGGGTCTGGGCTGAGAAATGGCAGGTAAGAGTTCAATCCAGAAAAGTGTGAATTGGTACAATTTGGCAGATCAAACTTGAAGGCAGACTACGGGGTTAATGGCAGGATTCTTAGCAGTGCGGAGGAACAGAGGATCCTTCCGGTTCACATAGATCACTCAAAGTTGTCACAAGTTGACAGAGTGGTTAAGATGTAGTTGATCATCATTATTCGGCGGATTTAGTTCAAGAGCTGTGAGATAATATCGCAGCTCGATAAAACTCTGGTTCAACCACACTTGGAGTATTGTGTTTCGTTCTCATCTCTTCATGAAAGGAAGGATGTGGAAGCTTTGGAGAGTGCAGAGTAGATTTATCAGGATGCTGCCTGGGCTAGAGATCATGTCTTACGAGAACGGGCTGAAAAATCTGGATACTGTTGGGCGGGACAACCCATGGAAGCTGCAGCAACCAGGTTTTTGTCACTGAGTCTGGCCCTGTGGCTTAGAAGGGAAGCGGGGCTGGAAGAGAAGTGCAGTAGTGTAGGAGATTCTATAGTTAGAGAGCAGAAAGCAGATTCTGTGGACATGAAAGAGACACACGGATGGAATGTTGCCTCCCAGGTGCCAGGGCTATGGATTTCTCGGATCAGGTCCATGGTGTTCTATGAGGGGAGAAAAGACAGATTATGGTACACATTGGTACCAACAACATAGGTAGAAAAAGTGAGGAGGCCCTGAAAGGAGAGTATAGGGAGATAGGCAGAAAGCTGAAAAGCAGGACATGCAGGGTACTAATCTCTGGATTGCTGCCTGTGGCATGTACCAGTGAGGGTAAGAATTGAATGATTTGGCACAGGAATGTGTGGCTGAAGAATTGGTGCAAAGGGGTGGGTTTCAGATTTCTGGATCTCTTCTGGAGAAGGTATGACCTGTACAAAAGGATGAATCCAAGGGGAACCAATATCCTCACGGGCAGTTTTGCTAGAGCTGTAGAGGAGGATTTAAACCAATTTGGCAGGGGTGTAGGAAAAGGAGTGATATGGTTGAGGATGGGGCAGTTGGTATACAACTACAAACGTAGATGCAGTGTGTAGTGAGAATGTGAGGAAGGGCAGTCAAATAATAGGGCTAAAATTGTTGTCAGTAGGATGAGCTGAAGTGTAATAGGGGGCCAAAATTAAAAAAGGGTGACAAATACAGGACAGCAGGTGTCATATTAGAATGCACACTGTACACAGAATAAGGTAGATGATCCTGTAGCACAGTTAGAGATTGGCAGGCATGATGTGGGCAACTGAGCTATGGCTGAGAAAAGAACTTAGTTGGTAACTTAACATCCAAGGATGCAACTTGTATCGATAGGACAGGCAGGTGGTGAGAGGGGTGGGGTGGCTCTGGTAAAAAAATGAAATCAAATCCTTAGAAGAGGTGGCATATCTGGCAAGGAAAGAAACCTAGAATCCGATCTAACACTTTACAGTTAGGAAAGGAAGGAGGAGGTATGGCACTTCCTTGCTTGAGAAAAAACTTTTTTGCTTCACAGATAACCCCTCTGTTATATTGGTGTAATGGGGAATACAAGGCTTGATGGAAGGAAATGGAATTTGGATTGATTGACAGTTTTCCTCTACAGGCCTCAATTGTGGACAAATGATTGATGGCACAATTGGAAAAGATTAAAAACAGCTGGATAAATCTCACACTAAAAGTATGGCAGAAGGTGGCTAATTCATGTGGAATCTACAACATGTTAAAACTTTTCAGATGGTGTGCTTATGATACCGAATTCCTTCCCAGCAGAGGAGATAAAAGATTTGAACTATGGATAAAGAAAGATCTCACAACCTACCTCTCATTCACATATAAGGGTACATTACAAAGTTTTCAATCCCTGCAGGATAAATACGGCTTAGAACACAATGATTTTTTTAGGTACCTTCAAGTACAACACTACTTTAACCAGAGTTGTAGATACACAGACTTATCAACAGCAGAATCAGAATTTTTCAAGATTCTGAAATTAGCTAACAGCTTAATACCAAGTAAATCAATTTCCCAATTATATAATGCCCTCTCTCATGCCAAAAATGAAAACACATTGTATATTAAAGAGAAGTGGGAGAAAGAAGCGGGGTTGGTGCTTTCAGAGGAGGCCTGGAGGAAAAATATGCAGCTTTCAGTGGTCTTCGACTAACTCTTTGGTTTGGAGAGAACATTGTTGGAAAAATGTTATAAGATACTTCAAGACCCCATACCAGGAAAAATATAAAGACACAAATGTGGCGTGTTGGAGAAGGATGGACTCCAAGGAGGCAAATCACTTTCATATTTTTTGGGATTGCCCTAAATTAAGTTTATATTGGAAAGATATACACAGAGCATTAGTTAAGGTATTTAAGACTCAGATACCTCTGAGCTTGGAGACTCTCTATTTGGGGCATGTATTGTTTTTGGAGTAGAAGAAAGATATAAAACCGCCGCAGGCCCTTTTAGCAGCAAGTAAGAAATCAATCACCAGAAAGTGGTTAAATCCAACACCTACATTAGAAGATTGACCTGAAATTATTTTGGAAATATTTAAAATGGAAAAGATGACTTACTCTCTGAGAATTCAAAAAGAAAAATTTTATCAAATTTGGAATGAATGGATTGAATTTATAACCCCAATGCGAGCAGACTTTAGATGACTCTCCTAAAGGTTCATACTGATTTCCTCATCAATATAGTTATAGTGTTAACGTAAGCTCCCTTGGTTAGAATGTTCACTATTTTATTTATGGAAAACATGGAATTAACACAAGTAAAGGAAAAGATTTGGGAAAAATGATAAAATGAAGTAAATAAGCACACAGGGATTGGATAAGTATGTCTGTGAGTAGAAGCGAATATGAACGTTAACTTGTGAATGTATAAATATATACAGATGTATACATAAATAAAAAATGGAAAAGGTTTTTATATGTAAAAAAGCTTGTGTAATACCTGTGAGTACCTTTCCCAAATAAAATAATAAAATATAAAAAAAAAGAAGAGATGACATAAGATCAGAAGATGTAGAATCCTTGCGGGTACGGTTAAGAAACTGCAAGAATAATGGGAGTTGTATACAGGCCTTCAAGCAGTAGCCAAGATGTGGGCTACAAGTTAAAGTAGAAAAGGCATGTAAAAAGGGCAATGTTGTGATAATCAAGGAGGATTTCTATATGCAAGTAGATTGCAAAAATCAGGTTAGTCCAGAACATAGAGGGAAACCTTTTAGGACCGAGATTAGGAAAAACTTCTTCACACAGAGAGTGGTGAATCTGTGGAATTCTCTGCCACAGGAAACTGTTGAGGCCAGTTCATTGGCTATATTTAAGAGGGAGTTAGATATGGCCCTTGTGGCTACGGGGGTCAGGGGGTATGGAGGGAAGGCTGGGGCGGGGTTCTGAGTTGGATGATCAGCCATGATCATAATAAATGGCGGTGCAGGCTCGAAGGGCCGAATGGCCTACTCCTGCACCTATTTTCTATGTTTCTATGTTTCTATGAATCGAAGAGGGAATTTGTAGAATGCCTACAAAATGACTTTCTAGAGCATGGTAATTCTGGATTGGGTGTTATATAATGACCCAGATTAGGAAGCTTAAGGTAAAGGAACTGAGGGGACAATGGCCATAATATGGAATTCAGCCTGCAGTTTGAGAGGGAGAAACTGAAGTCACATGTATCTATATTAGTGGAGTAAAGTGAATTACTGAGGCACGAGAGAAGAGCTAGCCAAAGTTGATAGGAATGGGAAATTAGCAAGGATGATGGCAGAGCAGCAGTGGCTAGTGTTTTAGGGAACCTTCAGAAGGCACAGGATAGGTATCCTCCCTTTAGAATGCTTTTTCATCTTTGGAATGTGAGACAACGGTGGCTGATAGGGGATATCAAAGACAGCATAAAAGCAAAGGAGGGCATAGAATATTGCAAATATTAGTGGGAAGCATTTAAAACCAACAAAAGGCAACTAAAAAGTCATAAATGAAAAATATGGAATGTGAAGGTAAGGTAACCAATAACATAAGAGGATACACATTTTTTTCAGGTATATAAAGAGTGAAATACCTATACAAATACTGTACCAATATCAGGATGCTGTTCATTGACTATAGCTCAGTGTTTAACACATCATTCCAACAATCCTGATTGAAAAACTAAGGGAACTTGGCCTCTGTACCTTCCTCTGCAACTGGATTTAATTTATTACCTAAAACACCCAAACTTCTACCAATGCACCATGGAGAGCACTCTGACTGGCTGCGTCACCGTCTGGTATGAGGGTGGGGGTGGCTACTGCACAGGGTTGAAGTAAACTGCAGAGAGTGGTAAAATTAGTCAGCTACATCATGGGTACTAGCCTCTGTAGTATCTCCAAGGAGTGGTGCCTCAGAAAGGCGGTGTCCATCATTAAAGACCCCCAACACCTAGAACATACCCTCTTCTCACTGTTACCATCAGGAAGGAGGTACAGGAGCCTGAAGGCACACACTCAGCGATTCAGGAACAGCTTCTTCCCCTCTGCAACCCAATTTCTGAATGGACAATGAACCCGTGAGCACGACCTCACTGCTTTTTATTTCTGTTATTACACTACTTATTTTAATTTAACTATTTAATATACATATATACACCTACTGAATTCAGTTTTTAAATATTTATCACGTATCGCATTGTACTGTTTCTGGCGTGTGCCATACTTCATGACATATGCCATTGGCATTCAACCTGATTCGGATTCTGATTCTAAAATAGACGAGAGTGGATATCGGACCACTGGAAATTGACGCTGGAGAGGTAGGAATGGAGGAGAAAGAAATTGTGTATGAACTGAAGTATTTTCCAGCACTCTTCACTCTGGTAGACACTAGTGAAATGCCAGAAAAGTCAAGGCCTCAGAGGGCTGAAGTAAGTACCATTGCTATCCCTAAGGAAAAGGAGTTTGGCAGTTAAAGAAGAGGTAGAAGAGGTTCTTGGACCAGATGGGCTACGCCCCAGGGTTCTGAAAGAGGCTGAAGAGATTGCGGAGGCATTAGTAATGATTTTTCAAGAATCACTAGATTCTGTAATATTTCTAGAGGACTGGAAAATTGTAAATGTCACTCCACTCTTTAAGAAGGGAGGGAGGCAGAAGAAATGAAATTATCCGCCAGTTAGCTTGACTTCAGTGGTTGGAAGGATGTTAAAAGTTCATTATTAAGAATGAAGCACATAATAATATAGGCCAAGGTCTCATGGCTAGCTAGGAGAGGCTGATGATAGGGCAAAACTGAAGTCAACTAGATGAGTTGAAATGTAAAAGGTGGACAAAGTTGAAAAGGGTGCATTCAGAACTGAAGGTGATATAGTTGAATGCACGCAGTATGTAGAATAAGATAGAGGAACTTGTAACACAATTACAAATTGGCATGTATGATGTTGTGGGCATCACTGAATCATGGCTGAAAGAAGATTATATCTGGAAGCTTAATATCCAAGGATACACATTGTATCGAAAGGACAGGTTGGTCAGCAGAGGAGGGTGGCGTAGCTCTGTTGGTAAAAAATGAAATCAGACCATTAGAAAGAGGTGACATAGGGTCAGAAGGTGTTAAATCGTTGTGGGTAGAGCTAAGGAACTGCAAGGATTAAAAAGACCCCGATGGGAGCTGTATACAGACCCCGAACAGTTGTGAGGATGTGGTCTACAAATTATTGCCAGAATGCCTATGAGATAGCTTTTAGAGCAACTTGAGGCTGAGCTCACCAAGGGGTTAGCTATTCTGGACTGGGTGTTGTGCAATGAACCAGAAATGATTAGAGTGCTTAAGCTAAATGAACCCTTAAGGGTAAGTGATCATAATATGATAGATTTCACCCTGCAATTTGAAATGGAAGAGCTAAAGTCAGATGTATCAGTATTACAATGGAGTAAAGGAATTGGGGGCATGAGAGAGGAACAGGCCAAAGTTGATTGGAAGGGGACACCAGCAGGGATAACAGCATAACAGCAATGCTGGTATTTCTGGGAGCAATTCGGAAAGCGCACGATGTATACATCTCAAAGTGGAGGAAGCAGAGACTGCAGAAAGACTTATTCAGAATAGGAGAATGTATACCATCTGCCATTTCTTTGCTCAGTGCCGAGAAGTGTATGGTGGTGCATTTTGGTAGAAGAACTAAGTGTCGACTATTTTCTAAATGGAGAGAAATCCAAAAATCTGAGATGCAAAGGGACTTGAGAGTCCTCGTGCACAATTCCTTGAAAGTTAATTTGCTGGTTGAGTCTGTGGTGAAAAGGCGAATGCAATTTTGACATTCATTTCAGGAGGTCTAGAATATAAAAGCAAAGATGTAATGTTAAGGCTTTATAAAGCTGTGATGAGGCCTCACTTGGAGTACTGTGAGCTGTTTTGGGCACCTTATCTAAGAAGGATGTGTTGACATTGGAGAGATTTCAACGAAGATTCACAAAAATGATTCTGGGCTGAGAGCCTTGTCATATGAGGAGTGTTTGATGGCTCTGGGCCTCTACTGACAGGAATTCCAAAGAGTGAGGGTTGACCTCATTGAAACCTATTGAATGTTGAAAGGCCTTACTGGAGAGGATATTTCCAATGGTGAGAGAGCCCAAGACCAGAGGACACAGCCTCAGAACTGAGGGGTGTCCTTTCAGAATGGAGATATGGAGGAATTTCTTTAGCCAGAGAGTGGTGAATTTGTGGAATTCATCGCCACCAGGTGGCTGTGGAGGCCAAGGCATTGGTTATATTTAAGGCAGGGGTTAACAAATACTTGATTAGTCAGGGCTTGAAGGAATATAAGGAGAAGGCTGGAGATTTGGGCTGCGAGGGAAAATGAATCATCCATGATGAAATGAAAAAGCAGATTTGATGTGCCAAATGACCTAATTCTGCTCCTATATCTTATAGAATGAAAGGGTTAACAGGTGAGGAGCATTTGATGCTTCGGAGCCTGTACTCACTGGAGTTAGAATGAAGAAGGATCTCATTGAAACCTATCAAACTTTGAAAGGCCTAGATAGTGGATATGGAGAAGGTGCTTCCAATAGTGAGAGTCTAGGACTGGGGAGCACAGACCCAAATTTGAGGGATGTTCATTTTGAACAGAGATGAGGAAACATTTCTTTAGCCAGAGGGTGACGAATCTGTGGAAATCATTGCCACGGACAGTTGGGTAGGCCAGTTCATCGGGTATATTTAAGGCGGAGGTCGATAGGTTCTTGATTAGTCAGCGTGTCAGAAGTTATGAGGAGAATGCAGTTGTGAGAGATAATAAATCAGTCAGGATGGATTAGCAGAGCAGACTCAATGGGCCCAATGGGCAAATTCTGCCCCAATGTCTTATTGCTTTTCTCTTTGGAGTGTTGACTTGATAGGGATGTATAAGATAAGATGCACAGATGGTGTGACTCTTTATTTTCCAGCGCAGAAAAGGCTAAACAAGGGGGCATAATTATAAGGTGACTGGAGGAAAGTGTAAGGGGGGTGGCTGAAGTGAGCTTTTTTTACAGTGTGGTAGGTGTGAGGGATAGGTTGATACATTAGGGACATTTAACAGACTTAGATGGGGGCACAGATGAACGAAAAATGGAGGGTTATGTTGGAGGGAAGAGTTTAGTTGATCAGAGTAAGTTAAAAGGCTGACGCAATGTGTGCTGAAGGTATGATGTTGTTCTGCTAACATTCTACAGTACTGTGCAAAAGTCCTAGGCACATATATATAGCTAAGGTGCCTAAGACTTTTGCAGAGCATTGTAGAAATTTTACGCATTGCACTGTACTGCTGCCGCACAGAAAAAAATAAATTTCATGACCTATGTGACTGATGATAGACCTGATTTTGATATGGGTTTCTATTGTGGACTGAGAGTGGGAAGAGGGCAGGGAGCGGAGATTCATGGTTGAGGGTGCAGGAAGCACCAGAGAGACATTCCGTAATGATCAATAAAATAATTTTTGGAATCAAATGTCCCTGCCTGGTGTTTCAGGCCTGGATGTGTCTGCACCCACACCATCCCCCTGCCCCTGGCATCCTTCCCTAACACGTCCCACACCTCTCTCACAACATTCCACTCTGCTCATTTGCTCCTGCCAGATTTACAGACTTGCTCTCCGCTCCATATTGACAAATACAGTACTGTGCAAAAGTCTCATCTTAGGCACTCCAGCTATATATTCACCATTCTCTGGCTAAAGAAATTCCTCCTCATCCTCATTCTAAAAGGACGCTCCTCCATACTGTGTCCTTTGGTCTTCGACTCTCCCACCATAGAAAACATCCTAACCACATACACTCTATCAAGGTATTTCACCATTCGATAAAGTTCAATTAGATCACCCCTTATTCTTCTGAATTCTAGTGCAAACAAGCCCAGAGCCATCAAACACTCTTCATATGACAAGCTGTTCAATCCTGGAATCATTTTTGTGAACCTCCTTTGAATTCTCTCCAGTTTCAGCACATCCTTTCTAAGATAAGGGGTCCAAACCTGTTCACAATACTTCAAGTGAGGCCTCATCGGTGCTTTGTAAAGTCCCAACATTACATCCCTGCTTTTACAGTGCCTATAAAAAGTATTCAGCCCCTGTGGAAGTTTTCACGTTTTACTGTTTTACAACATTGAATCACAGTAGATTTAATTTCACTTTTGTTGACACTGATCAACAGAAAAAGGCTGTCTTTCATGTCAAAGTGAAAACAAACCTCCACAAAGTGATCTAAATTAATTACAAATGTAAAACACAAAATAATTGATTGCTTAAGTATTCACTCCTTTTAATATGACACAACAAATTATCGCTGGTGCAGCCAATTGGTTTTAGAAGTCACATAATTAGTTAAATGGAGATCTGTTTTTGGAGATCAGTGTGTAGTCAAGGTGTTTCAAATGATTATAGTAAATATGCACTTGTATCTGGATGGTCTAACTGTTGGTAAGTCAGTATCCTGGCAAAAACTACACCATGAAGACAAAAGAACACCCCAAGCAATTCCATGAAAACATTATTGAAAAGCACAAGTCAGGAGATGGACACAAGCAAATTTCCAAGTCACTGAATATCCCTTGGAGTACATTTAAGTCAATCATCAAGAAATGGAAGGAATATGGCGCAGCTGTAAATCTGCCTAGAGTAGGCTGTCCTCAAAAACTGAGTGACTGGGCAAGGGGACTAATGAGGGAGGCCACCAGGAGACCTATAACAACTCTGGAGGAGTTATGAGCTTCAGTAGCTGAGATGGCAGAGACTGCGCATACAACAACTGTTGCTCAGGTATTTCAGTAGTCGCAGCTTTTTGGGGTAGTGGCAAAGGGAAAGTCATTTTTGAAAAAAAACTCACATGAAATCTTGGCTAAAGTTTGAACGAAGGCATGTAGGACACTCTGAAGTCAGCTGGAAGAAGGTACTATGTCTGATGAAACCAAAATTGAGCTTTTTGGCCATCAGACTAAACACTATATTTGGCATAAGCCAAACATTGCACATCGTCAAAAACCCACCATCCCCTGCTGTGGTGATAACACGTGTAATGATGTGCCAGTACATGATTGGACAGAGCATTGAGCATGCATAGGATTGCCAGAATGTTCCAGCACGTGGCTGGGTTAAGACGTGTTTGTTTATTACTGTAAATAAAAGTTCTAATTCTTCCAGAATATGATTCTTTGCTGTTAACTCCAGTATATTTAAACAGAAGTAACATAACATGGTGTCAGAATAAATCCACATAAATCTTTCCCGCACTCTTTAAAGATTAACTACTTCTTTCTTGCAACAGGATGAGCAGAACTGTATACAGTACTACGAGTGTGACCTTCCCAACCACTTAGACAACTGCAACATAATGTCCCAACTCTTGTACACAGAGCTTTGACTGATGATTAGGTTCCTCTGCTCCATGATACAGGTGTCCCCTGCTTTTCGAACGTTCGCTTTACAAAACCTCACTGTTACGAAAGACCTACATTAGTTCCCTGTTTTCGCTAACAGAAGGTGTTTTCACCGTTACGAAAAAAAAGCAACGCGCGAAAGAAAGCAGCGCGCGCCCCAAGCAGCCGCTCTCCCTGGGATTTGGAACAGAATTCTAGCCGGCATTGCTTAAACACGTGCCTGTGAGCAACCGTTTGCAAGATGAATTCTAAGGTATCGGAAAAGCCTGAAAGAGCTCGTACGGGTGTTACACTTAGCGTAAAACTAGACATAATTAAACGTTTTGATTGTGGTGAACGAAGTAAGGACAACATGAGTTTGGCTTGTGGAAGTTGACGAAGATGATGTTGAAGAGGTTTTGACATCCCATGACCAAGAACTAATAGGTGAAGAGCTGATGCAATTGGAAGAGGAAAGGATAACAATCGAAATCGAATGCAGTAGCGAATGGACCTAAAGTGACTGCATGAAATTTTCGCTGCAATGATAAAGTACGACTTTAATTTTGAAAGGGTACGTCGGTTTAGAGCATATTTGCAGTATGGTTGAGTGCTTACAAAGAACTGTATGATCTAAAAATGCGCGAGGCTAAGCAGTCAAGCAAGCCTTCCATCTCAGCCACAGCAGACGACGAACCTCGACCTTCGACATCGAGGCGGGCAGTCATAGGAGAAGATGACCTGCCTGCCCTAATGGAAACAGACGATGAGATGACACCCCTGTGTCCCACCACCCCAACCCCTGGATTGCGGACAGATACTGATTCGTGGAGAATGCAGCGGTCCAGCAGTAGCCCGGAGGCACACAGCATACCTTTAAGAAAAAAGCCGAAATAAGCAAACCAATTAATTAGGTGCCACCCAGCACATAATTGTCGGCCCAGATCAGAGGCGATGTGTCGTCTCTGATCTGGGCCGATATTTACATGCCGGGCGGCACCTAATTAATTAGCTTGTTTATTTTGGCTTTTTTCTTAAAGATATGCTGTGTGCCTCCGGGCTACCGCTGGACCGCTGCATTCTTCATGGATCTGTATCGGTTGGCAGCCCGGAGGGTGGGGGCCACTGCACCACCCTAACCTCCGACAACTCAGCCTAACACACCATCATCAGTGTGCTTGGCTCTGTCTTCCCGATTCCCGTAAGTGATACTACACTGTACATACATTATTTCTACTTTATATAGGTTGTGTATTTTTACGTGTTATTTGGTATGATTTGGCAGCTTCATAGCTTAAACGTTACTGGAGAGAGTGTTTTTGCCAACTGCACTTGCGTGAGATTTTCTGCCGAGAGCGCTTGCATGAGATTTTCGCTAAATGATTGTGGAAAAGTATTTCTACTTTGTATAGGCTGTGTATTTATCATATCATTCCTGCTTTTACTATATGTTACTGTTATTTTAGGTTTTATGTGTTATTTGGCATGATTTGGTAGGTTATTTTTGGGTCTGCGAACGCTCACAAAATTTTCCCATATAAATAAATGGTAATTGCTTCTTTGCTTTACAACATTCCAGCTTACGAACCGTTTCATAGGAACACTCTACCTTCAGACGGCGGGGGAAACCTGTACTTCCTAGTACTCTACCATTTATAGTGTAAGCCCTACACAGCTTTGACTTTCCAGAATGCATCACCTCACACTTACCTGTACTGAAATCCTTTCTCCATTCCTCAGTCCACTTCCCTCGCTGATCAAGATCCCCTTGCAATCTACAATAATCTTCCTCACTATCAACAATACCTCCCAATTTCATATCATCCACAAACTTACTACTTAGCCTTGTGTATTTGCATCCAAATAATTTATATAAATAACAGAGAACAGATGTCCCAACATAACAAGTGGTATACTAGTACTGGCCTCCATTCCAAGGAGCAACCTTCAACCACCTGGTTCTGCTTCCTATCCGCGAGCCTATTTTCAATCCACTTGAATAAGCTCTGTTAGGGTAGGGGTGAACTTGACAAGTTTAGGAAACATTGTAAATGTCATATCATATGTCTCATTGGCCAATGTTCCTTGCCATGATCCTTGCTCCATATTATCTATCTGCAATACATTTCTGTAACTGTAACACTACATTTACAATATAAAACATTCCTCACTCACTAATCTCACCCTCTGTCTTCTCATCTGTCAAAATCCAAATAAATTTGCCTTCAAAGTATGTACAGGTATACAGTATGTCATCATATACCACACTGAAATTCATTTTATGTCATTTAAATTTTTTTATTTAAAGATACAGTGCAGAATAAGCCCTTTCAACCATCTGGGCTGAGCTGCCCAACTACCCCAGCACTCCTAATTTAACCCTTACAGGCATTTATAGGAAAATAAAGAAATGCAATAGAATTTATGAAAAACTATACATAAAGATTGACAAACTACTAATGTGCAAAAGAAGACAAAATGAGCAAATGAAAAACAAATATTACTGACAACATGAGCTGTAGACTCATTCGTCTTTGAAAGTGAATCTGTAAGAGGCGGAATCAGATTCGAACTGAGGTGAGTGCAGTTATCCATGCCAGTTATGAGCCTGATGGTTGTTGGTGATTAACCTTTCCTGAACCTGCAGGGGTAGGTTGCAGTGCTGTTTGTCCCACCCTCTCCGTTCATCATCCCACTCTGCCTGTTTCCTCCTGCTATGTTCTCTCCCCTGCTCTAGCTGAGCTGCAGCACTTTGTAAGTGAAGGGACAAGATATTACAGTTGTTGCAATTACCGACGTACCTTTAAACAAAACATTTTGGTCACTATTTCAAGAACAAAACATGGATAAGTTCTTAGCAAGCAGCTGAATTGGTGAGGTCACACATATGAGAGGAAAACTATGCTCTTTTCCAAACACGTTAACCAGCAGCACACCTCAGACGAGTTCTGTAGGGAAGCCCGTCAACGGACAGGAACGTTATTGCATGGATTATACTGTAACACTGAGACTCAAATCCAGGTAGTTTGTGTTTCTCATATATTTAAATGACTAGATCTTGTCTGTGGTGTTTAATATGTGTTAATGATCTAATGAAGAGTATCAGCCTTAAACACTGAATGTTTATTCTCCGCCATAGATGCTGCCTGACCTGCTGTGTTCCACCAGTATTTTGTTCAGGTTTTCTAACACCTGCAGAATCTCTTATGTTTGTAATGTTTGTGTTGCTCAGATGATTCAATTAACCCTCAGCTTCCCTGATGTGTCACTTCAGTGACGCTGAACGACTTCACAGGAGCTTTCCTTCCTCTCCCACGGAGCTCACCTTTTGCCTATTTTTCAGCTGGCCTCTTGTTTAGTGGGACTGAGGACAGAAACTAATGTCAAACTATTACCTCAGTGCAGCCAAGCTACAAATCGTCAGCTCGGCACAGTTTTGTCTTGGAAAGGAACCCGCATAAGGCAGAAATGCATATATCTGCTATTCCTGTTATGGCCTTGGTGGGTTACAGAGTGAATCTGACCGGATTCTTGCAGAGCAGCTCTGAGTGAACAAGGAGTTGAATGTGCAGAGGAACAGCAGGTCTCCCTGGGCTGTCAGCAGCATCACTCACCCCACTGTATGATTCCTACTCAGACTGCAGCAGGGAGTGACAGCAATGTGAGTAACTCGGTGCATTTTGCATTTCCAGAGCAGAAAGTGAAGATGATGATACTTGCTCTCATTGCCCTCGTCTCTCTCAGCTTGGCAACTCTTGGTGAAGCAAAGGAGATAGAAGATAGAATCAACAGTGAGCAGTCAATGTACCTTTAATCAGCTCCATTTCTAAGCAGCCTGATAAATGAGGAATTTAAGGATCCGTGTCTAATTAAGACGGGGGTAAAAATTCATTCAGTATAATCAGCACCAGAGCAAAATCAAGTACATATGACATACTCAGAGAAGTGTCAGGGCTTTAGGACACCCTCCATTATAGAGAGATATCAGGAATGGGACACTCTCCATTCTAAAGAGATAACAGAGCAATGGGTCATCCTTCAATATAGAACAATAACAGGGCATTGGGACATTCTACATTGTCGAGGGATTCAGTGTCTATAAAAAGGATTCACTTCCCTTGGAAGTTTTCATGTTTTATTGTTTTACAACATTGAATCACAGTGGTTTAATTTAGCTTTTGTTGACACAGATCAACAGAAAAAGTCTTTTTCATGTCAAAGTGAAAACGGGTCTCGACAAAGCAACCTAAATTAATTACAAATACAAAACAAAAAATGATTGATTGCTTGAGTAGTCACCCTCTTTAATATGACACACCAAATCATCACTGGTGCAACCAATTGGATTTAGAAGTCACATAATTAGTTAAATAGAGATTTGATTTTGGAGACCTGTGTCTGGCTGGAATAGCGGCTTGTAGATTAAAATCTAAGAGAAGGCTGGAGGTAGAGTGTGTTCGAGTGTTGGACGTTGTGAGTAGGAGAGCGGGAGTTGATTGTGGAGCTCACTGGAAAATGGCGGAGAGAGAGAACATCAAGGAAAGAGCCAAGCTGTTGAAGGAAGTTTTTGGCAAGAGTGGAAGTGAACTAGAGATTCCTTAGAAGGAGGAGAAGATGGCAGTGCGACGCAACGCGCGGCCACTCTGGTGTATGATATCTGTTATGTGTCAAGCAGGGTACCGTGCACAATTCTGATTTGATGGAGACAGACATGAGAGTATGGAGGAACATCTGGAGAAACTTCTGAAATGTCCGCTTTGCTGGCGCTGCTACTGTGTGGTCTGGAATCTCTGGAGGAGAAGGCCCCTAATCCTCGGCTTTGCTTGTTTTGGCGCCAGGGCGAGGTCGAAGGTGCTCGGAGGCTGTATCGGTGGGGCTGGTCGGAGGCTCGAAGTTTTCGGACAGATGGACTCAAAGTCGGCTGTGGTCGGGTGCTTCCAATGCATTGGCTGTTGTCGGTGCCTGGAGGTTTATGACAGAGAGTTTCTCCCTTTTTCCGCCTGCTATCAGGAACTATCGGGAGTTGATTGGGACTTTGAGACTTTTTTTTACCGTGCCCATGGTCTGCTCTTTATCAAATTATGGTATTGCTTTGCACTGCTGTAACTATATATTATAATTATGTGGTTCTGTCAGTGTTAGTCTTTGGTTTGTCCTGTTTTTCTGTGATATCACTCTGGAGGAACATTGTATCATTTCTTAATGCATGCATTTCTAAATGACAATAAATGAGGACTGAGTGTCCTCATAATCTGAAAAAGTGAACTAGAGCTGGAGGTCGGCGGGAAAGAGGAACGGAATGGAAAGAGGAAGAAAAGAAAGCAGAGGTACGGGATATCAAACTCAGAGGAGTCAGCGGATGATCAAAACAGGAAAGCAAAGCAATGGAAAGAAGATGAGATTAAAGCAATTATAAAACTAAGCGAAGACGGGGCATCTTTTGGTGATTGGAAACCGATTCGTTTGACGAAGATGCTCAACAAAATTATAGGTGAGATTAATAGAGCAAAGATTTTACGCAATGGATCGCTATTGGTGATTTGTTGGGATAGTGCTCAGCAAGGCAAAGTGATAAGATTAAGTAAAATAGATGGCAAAGCAGTACAATGCTCAATACCCAACAATAGAAAGTGGACTAGAGGAATTATTTTGGGGATACCAACAAAAAGTTACTATGGATGAGATTAAACAGAACATAAAAGCAGCAAAAATTATTGAGGCCAAATGTTTGAAAGTTACAAGGAGCGGGAAAAAGTGTGATCGTTTATCGATAATGATTAACTTTGATGAAGAAAGATTGCCATCTAATGTTTACTTAAGGCAGCGGTCCCCAACCACCAGGCCGCGGACCGATACTGGGTTGCAAAACATGTGCCACTGGGCCGCGAGGAAACAATATGAGTCAGCTGCATCTTTCCTCATTCCCTGTCACACACTGTTGAACTTGAACATAGGGTTGCCAACTGTCCCGTATTTGCCGGGATATCCCGTACATTGGGCTAAGTTGGTTTCTCCCTTATGGGACCGCCCTTGTCCCGCATTTCCCCCGCTAAGGTAGAGCGTTCCTATGAAACCTTTCGTGCCGAAATGGCGTAAAGTGAAGAAGCAATTACCATTAATTTATATGGGAAAAATTTTTGAGCGTTCCCAGACCCAAAAAACAACCTACCAAATCATACCAAACAACACATAAAACCTAAAATAACACTAACATATAGTAAAAGCAGGAATGATATAATAAATACACAGCCTATATAAAGCAGAAATAATTTATGTACAGTGTAGTCAGGAAGATTAAGCCAAAACCGATTTGTGGGAAAAAAATTGGCATATACGTGCATGTGCACATCACAAATGCGCACGTCACGCATGCGCACACAGGTGCCCACGCAAGGCTTCATGGTCATGGTAGTCTTCCTCGGGGTAAACACAAGTGTCCCGTCAGCACACACAAAAAATGCTGGTGAACGCAGCAGACCAGGCAGCATCTATAGGAAGAGGTACAGTTGATGTTTCAGGCCGGGACCCTTCGTCAGGATTTGACTGCTACTTTTGTCCCTTATTTAGGAGTGAGAAAGTTGGCAACCCTAACTGTAAAAGATACGTTGAGGTGAGTTTAACCCTACTTGAACACCACCCTCCCCACCCCCCGGTCGGCCGGTCCGCAAGAATATTGTCAATATTAAACTGATCCGTGGTGCAAAAAGGTAGGGGACCCCTGACCTAGGGTATATATGTTATGCGGTTAGAATATATATACCACCGCCTTTAAGATGCTATAAATGTCAGAAATTTGGGCACATTGTGGCGGTCTGTAGAGGAAAACTGTGGGAGATGTGCTAGGGAACATGAATATGGGAAATGTGAAGCGGGAGCTAGGCTGAAATGCTGCAATTGTGGCGAGGAACACAGTGCAGCTTATCGAGGGTGCATTTATGGCAAGAAAGCGGCTGAGATACAATATGTAAAAGTAACTCAAGGAATCAGTTATGCAAAGGCAGTGAAAGAATTTACTGAAAAATGGCTGTCAAGCAAGCAAATACAGGGAATACTAAACCGGTGTAATATGAAAAATAAAGATATACTATTAATGAGTAGAAAGAATTTCGTACTTTTTATGGTGGATGCAATTAATTGTTCAGCACAAACAAGCAAAAGAACTGAAAAAATTAAAATTATAGTCAAGTCTGCAGAAAAATATCTTGGTATTAAAGGGATTAGGTGGGAAGAAGTCAAAGAAACGCTGAATGGAGGACAGTTCATAGGCAGTCCAACAGTTCATAGGCAGGAGAGGCGGGAAATAATGGCTGTATATTTATCGCAAATGGTCAAAAATTTAAGAAATATGTTTCAGAACTTCCTCAGGAATCTGAGGAAATCTGAGGAAAATCCTCAGATTTTATGGTTGAAGCCCAGGGTAAATGTGCAAAACTCCAACAACAAATAGAAGTACCTGACAAGAACAACTGTGAGTTGGAAAAGAGATTGGAAAATGGAGGAAATTATTACAAGGATTCAAAAGGAAAAGGAATTTGTTGCAAAGTGAATTATCTACATTCAGATTATAGAATGAAAACATGGAAGCAAATGAAGATGAACTCCGGGGTCTCAGTAAACAACTGCACGCTACGATCCAAGGAAAGGGAAACCTAAAAAAGCAGATAGACTTGGAAAAACAGCAATTTTAAAAGTATAATGTGCTATAATTACTATTCCTTAACAAGACTCCATCCCTCCTCCTCCTGTCTTCTATCATTTTGGATCTCCCCCTCCCCCTCCCACTTTCATGTCTCTTACTAGCTCTTCCTTCAGTTAGTCCTGACGAAGGGTCTCAGACTGTAACGTTGACTGTACCTCCTCCTAGAGATGCTGCCTGGCCTGCTGCGTTCACCAGCAACTTTGATGTGTGTTGTTTAACAAGATGAGTTTAGTCTTACAAGTGATGTATATGAAATCAATGTAATTGGGGTAAAGCAACTACATGAAAATATGTGACAAAATTAGGAAAGAATAGCAGTTTGTGGCATTATCTAATGAGTGCATTAAGCATTCATGAGGAATTGCATCTACAGAGTGATGCTAATAGAGAATTGCAGGCTGAACTAGATTGTCTAAAGTAGAGAACTCCAGTACATATTTGGTTGGAACACCACAAGTCTAGCAGGTGGCGGTAATGCCCTGAAAACTGGTTGCCAACTGCCATAAAACAAAAAAGAAGAAGAAGAAGACCTGTGTCTAGCCAAGGTGTTTCAATTGATGGTAGTAAAAATATACCTGCATCTGGAAGGTCTAACTATTGGTAAATCAGTACCCTGGCAAAAACTACACCACAAACACGAAAGAACATCCCAAACAATCCTGCGAAAAGGTTATTGAAAAACACAATTAAGAAGATGGATACAAGAAAATTTCCAGGCACTGAATAGCCCTTGGAGTACAGTTAAGTCAATCATCAAGAAGTGGAAATAATATGGCAAGCTGTAAATCTGCCTAGAGACCATCCTCAAAAACTGAGTGAGAGTGTAAGAAGGGGACGAGTGAGGGAGGCCATGCTGGAGGAGTTGCAAGCTTCAGTGGCTGAGATGGGAGAGACTGTGCAAACAACAACTGTTGCCCGGGTGCTTCCAGTCACAGCTTTATGGGAGAGTGGCAAAGAGAAAGCCACTGTTGGGGGGGGGGGGGAAACTCACATGAAATCTCAGCCAGAGTTTGCCAGAAGGCATGTGGGAGCACGAAGTCAGCTGGAAAAAGGTTCTATGGTCTGATAAAATTAAAATTGAGCATTTTGGTCATCAGACTAAACACTAGGGCATTAACCAAACACCACACATCATCAAAAACACATATTCCTACCATGAAACATGGCAGAGGCTGTATCATGCTGTGGGGATGCTTCACTGCAGCAGGCCATGGAAGGCTTGTGAAGGTAGAGGGTAAAATTAATGTAGCAAGATACAGGGAAATCTTAGGAGAAAATGTAATGGTCTGCAAGAGAACTGCAACTTGGGAGAAGATTTATTTTCCAGCAAGACAATGACACCAAGCATAAAGCCAAAGCTACACAGGAATGGCTTAAAAACAACAAAGTTAATGTTCTGGAGTGGCCAAATCAGAGTCCATACCTCAATCCAATTGAGAATTTGTGGCTGGACTTGAAAAGGGTTGTTCACTCACAATCCCCATGCAATCTTACAGAATTTATGCAGTTTTGTAAGGAGAATTGGGAAAAATTGCAGTGTCCAGATTTACAAAGCTGATTGAGACCTATCCACACAGACTCAAGGCTGTAATTGCTGCTAAAGGTGCATCTACTAAATACAGACTTGAAAGGGTTCAGTAATTTTGCAATCAATTATCTTATGTTTAATAATTGTTATAAGTTTAGACCAATTTGTAGGTTTTCACTTTGACACAAGAAAATTCTTTTTGCTGATCAGGGTCAAAAAGCCAAATGAAATCCACTGTGATTCAATGTTGTAAAACAAAAAAAACATGAAAAATTCCAAGGGGGGGAGGCGTGAATAATTTTAATATGTACTGTATCAGGACAATGGGACTTTCTCCAGTGTAATGAGATACCAGGGCAATGGGACATTCTCCAAATTAATGAGTTATCAGGACAATTGGACATTCTCCAGTGTAATAAGATACCAGGGCAATAGGACGTCCTCCAGTGTAATGAGATACCAGAGCAATGGGATGTTCTCCAATGTAATGAAATATCAAGGAATGGGACATTCTCCAATATAATGAGATATCAGGGCAATGGGACATTCTCCAATGTAATGAGATATCAGGGCAATGAGACATTCTCCAGTGTAATGAAATATCAGGGCAATGGGATATTCCCCAGTGTAATGAGATATCGGCAATGGGGCATTCTCCAGTGTAATAAGATATCAGGGCAGTGGGGCATTCTCCAGTGTAATAAGATATCAGGGTAGTGGGACATTGCCCACTGTAATGAGATATCAGGGTAGTGGAACATTGTCCAGTTTAACGAGATATCAGGGTAATAGGACATTGTCCAGTGTAATGAGTTATCAGGGCAATTGGACATACTCCAATGTAATGAGACGTCAGGGCAATGGGACATTCTGCAGTGTAATGAGATATCGGCAATGGAGCATTCTCCAGTGTAATAAGATACCAGGGCAATAGGACGACCTCCAGTGTAATGAGATACCAGAGCAATGGGATGTTCTGCAATGCAATGAGATATCAGGGAATGGGACATTCAACAATGTAATGAGATATCAGGGCAATGCATCATTCTCCAATGTAATGAGATGTCAGGGCAATGGGACATTCTCTAGTGCAATGAGATATCGGCAATGGAGCATTCTCCAGTGTAATAAGATACCAGGGCAATGGGATATCCTCCAGCGTATTGAGATACCAGGGCAATGGGGCATTCTCCAGTGTAATGAGATATCAGGGCAATGGGACATTGTCCGGTGTTAGAAGATACCAGGGCAATTGGACATTCCCCTGTGTAATGAGATACCAGGGCAATGGGGCATTCTCCAATGTAATAAAACATCAAGGCAATGGGACAGTGTCCAGTGTAATGAGATATCACGGCAATGCGACATACTCCAATGTAATGAGTTACCAGTGCTATGGGACATTGTTGAAAGTATGAGATATCGGTAATGGGATATTCTCCAGTGTAATGATATATCATGGCAATGGGACATGCTCCACTATAATGACATACCAGGGCAATGGGACATTCTCCAATGTAATGAGATATCAGGGCAATGGGACATTCTCCAATGTAATGATATATCAGGGCAATGAGACATTCTCCAGTGTAATGAGATATCTGCAATGGGACATTCTCCAGTGTAATGAGATCTCCTGGCAATGGGACATTCTCTAGTGTAATGAGATATCAGGGCAATGGGGCATTCTCCAGTGTAATGAGATATCAGGGCAATCGGACATTCTCTAGTGTAATGAGCTATCAAGATAATGGGACATTTTCCAGTGTAATGCAATATCGGGGCAATGGGACTTTCTCCAATTTAATGAGTTATCCGGACAATGGGACATTCTCCAGTCTAATATGATACCAGGGCAATAGGACGTCCTCCAGTGTAATGAGATACCAGAGCAATGGGATGTTCTGGAATGTAATGAGATATCAGGGAATGCGTCATTCTCCAATGTAATGAGATGTCAGGGCAATGGGACATTATCCAGTGTAATGAGATATCGGCAATGGGGCATTCTCCAGTGTAATGAGATATCAGGGCAATTGCACATACTCTAATATAATGAGATATCAGGGCAATGGGACATACTACAGTATAATGAGTTACCAGGGCATTGGGACATTCTCGAATGTAATGAGATATAGGCAATGGGACATTCTCCAGTGTAATGAGATATCAAGGCAATGGGACATTCTCTAGCGTAATGAGATACCAGGGCAATGGGGCTTTCTCCAATGTAATGAGATATCAGGGCAATGGGACATTCTCCAGCGTAACAAGATATCAGGGCAATGGGACATTCTCTAGCATAATGACATACCAGGGTAATGGGACGTCCTCCAGCGTAATGAGATACCAGAGAAATGGGATGTTCTCCAATGTAATGAGATATCAGGGCAATGGAACATTCTCCAGCGTAACAAGATATCAGGGCAATGGGACATTCTCTAGCATAATGACATACCAGGGTAAAGGGACGTCCTCCAGCGTAATGAGATACCAGAGAAATGGGATGTTCTCCAATGTAATGAAATATCAGGGCAATGTTGGCATTTATTTCTAGAGGAATAGAGTATAGGAGCAGGGATGTGATGTTGAGGCTCTACAAGGTGCTGGTGAGACATTACTTGGAGTGCTGTTGGAAGTTTTGGTCTCCTTATTTAAGAACGGACGTGCTGACATTGGAGAGGGTACAGAGAAGATTCACTAGAATGATTCCAGGAATGAGAGGGTTCACATATGAGGAACGTTTGTCCGCTCTTGGACTGTATTCCTTGGAGTTTAGAAGAATGAGGGGAGACTTCATAGAAACATTTTGAATGTTGAAATGCATGGACAGAGTGGATGTGCAAAGTTGTTTCCCATGATGGGGGAGTCTAGTACGAGAGGGCAGGACTTAAGGATTGAAGGGCGCCCATTCAGAACAGAAATGCGAAGAAATTTTCTTAGTCAGAGGATGGTGAATCTATGGAATTTGTTCCCACAGGCAGCAGTGGAGGCCAAGTCATTGGGTGTATTTAAGGCAGAGATTGATAGGTATCTGAGTAGCCAGGGCATCAAAGATTATGGTGAGAAGGTGGGGGAGTGGGACTAAATGGGAGAATGGATCAGCTCATGATAATATGGTGGAGCAGACTCGATGGGATGAATGGTCATCTTCCACTCCTTTGTCTTATGGTCATATGGTCTTATGAATATCAGGGAATGGGAGATTCTCCAAAGTAATGAGCTATTAGGGTAATGCAACATTTTCCAATGTAATGAGTTACCAGGGCAATGGGAGATTCCAGAATGTAATGAGAAATCAGGGCAATGGGACATTCTCCAGTGTAATGAGATACTGGCAATGGGATATTCTCCACTGTAATGAGATATGACGGCAATGGGACATTCTCTTGTGTAATGAGTTACCAGCGCAATG
Organism: Mobula hypostoma; assembly: GCF_963921235.1. NCBI lineage: Eukaryota > Metazoa > Chordata > Chondrichthyes > Myliobatiformes > Myliobatidae > Mobula > Mobula hypostoma. Next base: position 82,885,037 of record NC_086107.1, on the reverse strand, counting down.
GGAGATTATCGAATGTAATGAGAAATCAGGGCAATGGGACATTCTACAGTGTAATGAGATATCGGCAATGGGCCAATCTCCAGGGTAATGAGATATGAGGGAATGGGACACTCTCTAGTGCAATGAGATACCAGGGCAATGGGGCATTCTACAGTGTAATAAAATATCAGGGCAATTGGATATTGTCCAGTGTAATCAGATATCAGGGCAATGGGACATTGTCCGGTGTAATGAAATATCAGGGCAATGGGACATTGCCCAGCGTAATGAGATATCAGGGTAATCGGACATTGTCCATTATAATGAGATATGAGGGCAATGGGACATACTCCAATGTAATGAGTTACCAGGGCAATGGGGCATTATCGAATGTATTGAGATTTTGGCAAGGTACATTCTCCACTGTAATGAGATATCAGGGAAATGGGACATTCTCTTGTTTAGTGACATACCAGGGCAATGGGGCATTCTCCAGTGTAATGAGATACCAGGGGAATGGGACATTCTCCAGTGTAATGAGATACTAGGGCAATGTGACATTCTCCAGTGTAATGAGATATCAGGGGAATGGGACATTCTCCAGTGTAATGAGCTATGAGGGCAATAGGACATTCCCCAGTGCAATGAGATATCAGGGCAATGGAACATTTTCCAATGTAATGAGTTACCAGGGTAGTGGGACATTCTCGAATATAAGATATCAGGGGAATGGGGCATTCTCCAGTGTAATGAGATATCTGCAATAGGACATTCTCCAGTGTAATGAGATATCAGGGCAATGGGACATTCTCTTGTGTAATGAGATACCAGGGCAATGGGACTTTCTCCAATTTAATGAGTTATCAGGACAATGGGAGATTCTCCAGTGTGATAAGTTACCAGGGCTAAACTAGAGAGCAGGCTATTCTAGACTGGGCTTTGAGCAATGAGGAAGGGTTAATTAGCAATCTTGTCGTGAGAGGCCCCTTGGGTAAGAGTGACCATGATATGGTGGAATTCTTCATTGAGATGGAGAGTGACATAGTTAATTCAGAAACAAAGGTTCTGAACTTAAAGGGGGGTAACTTTGAAGGTATGAGATGTGAATTAGCTAAGATAGACTGGCAAATGACACTTAAAGGATTGACGGTGGATATGCCATGGCAAGCATTTAAAGATTGCATGGATGAACTACAACAATTGTTCATCCTAGTTTGGCAAAAGAATAAATCAAGGAAGGTAGTGCACCCGTGGCTGACAAGAGAAATTAGGGATAGTATCAATTCCAAAGAAGAAGCATACAAATTAGCCAGAGAAAGTGGATCACCTGAGGACTGGGAGAAATTCAGAGTTCAGCAGAGGAGGACAAAGGGCTTAATTAGGAAGGGGAAAAAATATTATGAGAGAAAACTGGCAGGGAACATAAAAACTGACTGTAAAAGCTTTTATAGATATGTAAAAAGGAAAAGACTGTTAAAGACAAATGTAGGTCCCCTGCAGACAGAAACAGGTGAATTGATTATGGGGAGCAAGGACATGGCAGACCAATTGAATAATTACTTTGGTTCTGTCTTCACTAAGGAGGACATAAATAATCTTCCAGAAATAGTAGGGGACAGAGGGTCCAGTGAGATGGAGGAACTGAGCGAAATACATGTTAGTAGGGAAGTGGTGTTAGGTAAATTGAAGGGATTAAAGGCAGATAAATCCCCAGGGCCAGATGGTCTGCATCCCAGAGTGCTTAAGGAAGTAGCCCAAGAAATACTGGATGCATCAGTGATAATTTTTCAAAACTCGTTAGATTCTGGACTAGTTCCTGAGGATTGGAGGGTGGCTAATGTAACCCCACTTTTTAAAAAAGGAGGGAGAGAGAAACCGGGGAATTATAGACCGGTTAGCCTAATGTTGGTGGTGGGGAAACTGCTGGAGTCAGTTATCAAAGATGTGATAACAGCACATTTGGAAAGCGGTGAAATGATCAGACAAAGTCAGCATGGATTTGTGAAAGGAAAATCATGTCTGACGAATCTCATAGAATTTTTTGAGAATGTAACTAGTAGAGTGGATAGGGGAGAACCAGTGGATGTGGTATATTTGGATTTTCAAAAGGCTTTTGACAAGGTCCCACACAGGAGATTAGTGTGCAAACTTAAAGCACATGGTATTGGGGATAAGGTATTGATGTGGATAGAGAATTGGTTAGCAGACAGGAAGCAAAGTGTGGGAATAAACAGGACCTTTTCAGAATGGCAGGCAGTGACTAGTGGGGTACCGCAAGGCTCAGTGCTGGGACCCCAGTTGTTTACAATATATATTAATGACTTGGATGAGGGAATTAAATACAGCATCTCCAAGTTTGCGGATGACGCAAAGCTGGGTGGCAGTGTTAGCTGTGAGGAGGATGCTAAGAGGATGCAGGGTGACTTGGATAGGTTGGGTGAGTGGGCAAATTCATGGCAGATGCAATTTAATGTGGATAAATGTGAAGTTATCCACTTTGGTGCCAAAAATAGGTAAACAGATTATTATCTGAACGGTGGCCGATTAGGAAAAGGGGAGGTGCAGCAAGACGTGGGTGTCATTATACACCAGTCATTAAAAGTGGGCATGCAGGTACAGCAGGCAGTGAAAAAGGCGAATGGTATGCTGGCATTTATAACAAGAGGATTCGAGTACAGGAGCAGGGAGGTACTACTGCAGTTGTACAAGGCCTTGGTGAGACCACACCTGGAGTATTGTGTGCAGTTTTGGTCCCCTAATCTGAGGAAAGACATCCTTGCCATAGAGGGAGTACAAAGAAGGTTCACCAGATTGATTCCTGGGATGGCAGGACTTTCATATGAAGAAAAACTGGATGAACTGGGCTTGTACTCATTGGAATTTAGAAGATTGAGGGGGGATCTGATTGAAACGTATAAAATCCTAAAGGGATTGGACAGGCTCGTTGCAGGAAGATTGTTCCCGATGTTGGGGAAGTCCAGAACGAGGGTTCACAGTTTGAGGATAGAGGGGAAGCCTTTTAGGACCAAGATTAGGAAAAACTTCTTCGCACAGAGACTGGTGAATCTGTGGAATTCTCTGCCACAGGAAACAGTTGAGGCCAGTTCATTGGCTATATTTAAGAGGGAGTTAAATATGGCCCTTGTGGCTATGGGGATCAGGGGGTATGGAGGGAAGGCTGGGGCGGGGTTCTGAGTTGTATGATCAGCCATGATCATAATACATGGCGGTTCAGGCTCGAAGGGCCTAATGGCCTACTCCTTTTCTATGTTTCTATGTTTCCATGCCCTCCAGTGCAATGAGATACCAGAGCAATGGATGTTCTCCAAAGTAATGAGATATCAGGGCAATGGGTCATTCTCCAATTTAATGAGTTATCAGGTCAATGGGACATTCTCCAGTGTACTGAGATATCAGGGCATTGGGACGCCCTCCAGTGTAATGAGATATCAGGGCAATGGGACATTCTCCAGTGTAATGAGATATCGCAAAAGGGACATTCTCTCATGTAATGAGATATCAGGGCAACGGAACATTCTCATGTGTAATGAGATATCAGGGTATTGGGACATTCTCCAGTGTAATGAGCTATCAGGTCAATGGGACATTCTCCAGTGTAATGAGATATCAGGGCAATTGGACGTCCTCCAGTGTAATGAGATACCAGAGCAATGGGATGTTCTCTAACGTCATGAGATATCAGTCAATGGGACATTCTCCAATGTAATGACATATCATAGCAATTGGACATTCTCAAGTGTAATGAGCTATCAGGGCAATGGGACATTCTCTAGTGTAATGATATACCAGGGCACTGTGGCATTCTTCAGTGTAATAAGATATCAGGGCAATGGGACATCGTTCAGGTTAATGAGGTATCTGGGAAATGGGACATTCTCCATTCTAATGAGCTATCAGGGCAATGGGACATTCTCCAGTGTAATGAGATATCAGGGCGATGGGATATTCTCCAATTTAATGAGTTATCAGGACAATGGGACATTCTCCAGTGTAATGAGATCCAGGGGAACGTGTCGTACTCCAGTGAAATGAAATATCAGGGCATTGGGATATTCTCCAATGTAATGAGATATCAGGGCAATGGGACATTCTCCATTCTAATGAGCTATAAGGGCAATGGGACATTCTGCAGTACAATCAGTTTTCAGGGCAAAGGGACATTCTCCAATTTAATGAGTTATTGGGACAATGGGACATTCTCCAGTGTACTAAGATACCAGTGCAATGGGATGTTCTCCAGTGTAATGAGATACCAGAGCAATGGGATGTTCTCTAATTTAATTGGATATCAGGGAATTGGTCATTCTCCAATGTAATGAGATATCAGGGCAATGGGACATTCTCCGATGTAATGAGATATCAGGGTAATAGGACATTGTCCAGTTTAATGAGATATGAGGGCAATGGTACATACTCCAGAGAAATGAGATATCAGGGCAATGGGAGATACTCCAATGTAATGAGTTACCAGGGCAATCAGACATTATCGAATGTATTGAGATTTCAGCAAGGGACATTCTCCACTGTGATGAGATATCAGGGCAATGGGACATTCTCTAGTGTAATGACATACCAGGGAAATGGGACATTCTCCAGTTTAATGAGATACCAGATCAATGGGACCTTCTCCAGTGTAATGAGATATCAGGGGGATGGGATATTCTCCAATTTAATGAGTTATCAGGACAATGGGACATTTTCCAGTGTGTTAAGATACCAGGGGAACGTGTCGTACTCTAGTGAAATGAAATATCAGGGCATTGGGATACTCTCCAATGTAATGAGATATCAGGGCAATGGGACATTGTCCAGTGTAATGAGCTATGAGGACAATGGGACATTCTCCAGTGCAATCAGATACCAGGGCAATGGGACATTCTCCAATTTAATGAGCTATCAGCAGAATGGGACATTCTCCAGTGGAATAAGATACCAGGGCAATGGTACGTCCTCCAGTGTAATGAGATACCACAGCAATGGGATGTTCTCCAATGTAATGAGATATCAGTGCAATGGGTCATACTCCAATTTAATGAGTTATCCACACAGTGGGACATTCTCCAGTGTACTAAGATATCAGGGCAATGGGAAGTGCTCCAGTGTAATGAGATACCAGAGCAATGGGATGTTCTACAATGTAATCAAATATCAGGTAATGGGATATTCCCCAATGTAATGAGATATCAGGGCAATGGGTCATACTCCAGTATAATGAATTACCAGGGCATTGGGACATTCTCGAATGCAATGAAATATCGGCAATGGGACATTCTTCAGTTTAATGAGATATCAAGGCAATGGGACATTCTCTAGCGTAAGGAGATACCAGGGTAATGGGGCAATCTCCAGTGCAATGAGATATCAGAGCAATGGGATGTTCTCCAATGTAATGAGATGTCAGGGAATAGGATATTCTTCAATGTAATAAGATATCAGGGCAATGGGACATTATCCAATGTAATGAGTTACCAGGGCAATGGGACACTCCCTAGTGAAATGAGATACCAGGGCAATGGGGCATTCTCCAGTGTAAAGAGAAATCAGGGCAATGGGACATTCTCCAATTTAATGAATTATCAGGACAATTGGACATTCTGTAGTGTAATAAGATACCAGGGCAATAGGACGTCCTCCAGTGTAATGAGATACCAGAGCAATGGGATGTTCTCCAATGTAATGAGATATCAGGGAATGGGACATTCTCCAATGTAATGAGATATCAGGGCAATGCGTCATTCTCCAATGTAATGAGATGTCAGGGCAATGGGACATACTCCAATATAATGAGTTACCAATGCAATGGGACATTCTCTAGCGTAATGAGATACCAGGGCAATGGGGCATTCTCCAGTGTAATGAGATATCAGGGCAATGGGGCAATCTCCAGTGTAATGAGATATCATGGTAATGGGACATTCTCCAGTGTAATGAGCTATCAAGGTAATGGGACATTATCCAGTGTAATGAAATATCAGGGCAATGGGACATTCTCCATTTTAATAAGTTATCAGGACAATGGGACGTTCTGCAGTGTAATAAGATACCAGGGCAATAGGGCGACCTCCAGTGTAATGAGATACCAGAGCTTTGGGATGTTCTCCAATGCAATGAGATATCAGGGAATGATACATTCTCCAATGTAATGAGATGTTAGGGCAATGGGACATTCTCCAGTGTAATGTGGTATCAGCAATGGGACATTCTCCTGTGTTATGAGATATCACGGCAATGGGACATTCTCCTGTGTTATGAGATATCACGGCAATGGGACATTCTCCAATGTAATGAGATATCAGGGCAATGTAACATACTCCAATGTAATGAGCTACCAGTGCTATGGGACATTGTCGAAAGTATGAGATATCGGCAATGTGACGTTCTCCAGTGTAATGATATATCATGGCAATGGGACATGCTCCACTGTAATGCCATACAAGGGCAATGGGACATTCTCCTGTGTAATGAGATACCAGAGCAATGGGATCTTCTCCAATGTAATGAGATGTCAGGGCAATGGGACACTCTGCAGTGTAATGAGATATCGGCAATGGAGCATTCTCCAGTGTAATAAGATACCAGGGCAATAGGACGACCTCCAGTGTAATGAGATACCAGAGCAATGGGATGTTCTCTAATGCAATGAGATATCAGGAAATGGGACATTCTGCAATGTAATGAGATATCAGGACAATGCGTCATTCTCTAGTGTAATGAGACAATACGGCAATGGGGCTTTCTCCAGTGTAATACGATATCAGGGCAATGGCACATTGTCCAGTGTAATGAGATATCAGGACTGGGACATTTTCCAGTGTAATGAGCTATCAGGGCAATGGGACATTCTCCAGTGTAATGAGATATCAGGGCAATGGTACTTTCTCCAATTCAATGAGCTAGGACAATGGGACATATTCTAGTGGAGTAAGATACAAGGGCAATGGTACGTCCTCCAGTGTATTGAGATACCAGAGCAATGGGACGTTCTCCAATGTAATGAGATATCAGGGCAATGGGTCATTCTCCAATTTAATGAGTCATCAGGTCAATGGGACATTCTCCAGTGTACTAAGATTTCAGGGCAATGGGATGTTTTCCAATGTAATCAGATATCAGGGAATGGGATATTTTCCAATTTAATGAGATATCAGGGAAGTGAGACATTGTCCAATCTAATGAGATATTAGTGCAATGGGACATTCTCCAGTGTAATGAGATACCGGGGCAATGGGGCTTTCTCCAGTGTAATAAGATAGGAGGCCAATGGGACAGTGTCCAGCATAATGAGATATCAACAATGGGACGTTTTCCAGTGTAATGACATACCAGGGCAACGGGACATTCTCCAATTAAATGAGTTATCAGTACAATGGGACATATTCCAGTGGAGTAAGATATCAGGGCATTGGGATGTTTTCCAATGTAACGAGATATCAGTGCAATGGGACATTCTCTAGTGTAATGGGATACCAGGGCAATGGGTCATTCTACAATTTAATGAATTATCAGGACAATGGGAGATCCTCCAGTGTGATAAGTTACCAGGGCTATGCTATGCCCTCCAGTGCAATGAGATACCAGAGCAATGGATGCTCTCCAAAGTAATGAGGTATCAGGGCAATGGGTCATTATCCAACTTAACGAGTTATCAGGTCAATGGGACATTCTCTAGTGTACTTAGATATCAGGGCAGTGGGACGCCCTCCAGTGTAATGAGATACTAGAGCAATGGGTTATTCTCCAATGTAATGAGATATCAGGGAATGGGACATTCTCCAATGTAATGAGATATCAGGGCAATGAGACATTCTCGCGTGTAATGAGATATCGCCAAAGGGACATTCTCTCGGTTAATGAGATATCAGGGCAACGGAACATTCTCATGTGTAATGAGATATCAGGGTATTGGGACATTCTCCAATGTAATGAGCTATCAGGTCAATATATCATTCTCCAATTTAATGAGTTATCAGGACAATGGGACATTCTCCAGTGCACTAAGATACCAGTGCAATTGGACGTCCTCCAGTGTAATGAGATACCAGAGTAATGGGATGTTCTCCAATGTCATGAGATATCAGTGAATGGGACATTCTCCAATGTAATGAGATATCAGGGCAACGGGACATTCTCGAACGTAATGACATATCATAGCAATTGGACATTCTCATTTGTAATGAGATATCAGGGCAATGGGACATTCTCTAGTGTAATGATATACCAGGGCACTGGGGCATTCTCCAGTGTAATAAGATATCAGGGCAATGGGAAATTGTCCAGTTTAATGAGATATCAGGGCAATGGGACATTCTCCAGTGTAATGGGATATCAGGGCGATGGTATATTCTCCAATTTAATGAGTTATCAGGAAAATTGGACATTCTCTAGTGTAATAATATCCAGGGGAACGTGTCGTACTGTAGTGAAATGAAATATCGGGGCTTTGGGATACTCTCCAATGTAATGAGATATCAGGGCAATGGGACATTGTCCAGTGTAATGAGCTATAAGGGCAATGGGACATTCGACAGTACGATCAGATATCAGGGCAAAGGGACATTCTCCAATTTAATGAGTTATCAGGACAATGGGACATTCTCCAGTGTACTAAGATACCAGAGCAATGGGATGTTCTCCAGTTTAATGAGATACCAGAGCAATGGGACCTTCTCCAGTGTAATGAGTGTTACGTACCCCGTAACTGGGTTGCCAAACCAGCAGAAATGGATCACTCAGTTGGAGTCTGGAGTACTAGAACTAAGAAAGTTTTATTAAAGAAACAAGCAACACAGTAATCGAAAGGATAATAAATGCAACAGTTCAACAATGATAACCACACATGTGCACAGAATTAAGATAACAGCATCAATCAAGCTCTATCATTGTCTAGGGGTAAATGACCAAATTTCAAAGTGACTCAAAGTTCAGTCCAGTTTAGTAGTTCAGTTCGCAGTAATCGTTGCCCTGGCGATGGACAACGTGGGGGGAGAGAAAGAGAGAACAGGAACAACTATTCATACACGGCTTCACTCACCGACCGGCGATATGGCTCACAAGCAACTTTTGGGCGGGTCCTTGGTGATGTCACCTGAGGTCACCGACTGTGACCCCTCCTCCAGATGCGGTCGATCCTCTGCAGTGAACCCGGCACCCAGGCAAGGGCGGACACACACCGGGTTCCCGCTGATCGTACCTTTCCACCCTGGCCGTTGTCTGATACCTCTCACCGACTCGTGAGAAGCGTACCGCTTCCAGGGTCTCGTTACCTCGGGTGGCGTGTGTGTGTCTTAGCGAACCTGTCCCTTTTTATCCCGCTGCTGGGGCATCGCCTGTCCATCACTTCAAACAGTTCAAGGTTCAAAGGGGGGAGCCGCTCCAGACAGCTCTCTCTCCCCCGTCCCTTCATTACACATCTCCAGACGCTGCTCCATTGTTCCTTATCTCTCCTTCCCCTGAGGGCAGGTGGCAGACCAACTGCTGATGCCACTGATGCTAGCCCAGGCCAGCAAACATCTTAATTATATGTGTATTCTCGTCACATGAGATATCAGGGGGATGGGATATTCTCCAATTTAATGAGTAATCAGGACAATGGGACATTCTCCAGTGTGGTAAGATACCAGGGGAATGGGACGTCCTCCAGTTAAATCAAATATCACGGGAATGAGACGTTCTCCAATGTAATGAGATATCAGGGCAATGGGACATTGTCGAATGTAATGAGCTATGAGGGCAATGGGACATTCTCCAGTGCAATCAGATATCAGTGCAATGTGTCATTCTCCAATTTAATGAGTTATTTGGACAGTGGGACATTCTCTAGTGTACTAAGATATCAGGGCAATGGGACGTGCTCCAGTGTAATGAGATACCAGAGCAATGGGATATTCTCCTATGGTTGGGGGTTGGGAATCAAATTAAAGAGACTGGGTGTGAGGAGGTCGTGAAAGTGCAGATTGTTATTAATGATTATGATATAGTTGGGATCACAGAGACATGGCTCCAGGGTGACCAGGCATGGGAGCTCAACGTTCAGGGATATTCAATATTCAGGAGGGATAGACATGAAGGAAGGGGAGGTGGGGTGGCGTTGCTGGTTAAAGAAGAGATTAACGCAATAGAAAGGAAGAACATAAGCCGGGAAGATGTGGAATCGATATGGGTAGAGCTGCGTAACACTAAGGGGCAGAAGACGCTGGTGGGAGTTGTGTACAGGCCACCTAACAGTAGTAGTGAGGTCGGAGATGGTATTAAACAGGAAATTAGAAATGTGTGCAATAAAGGAACAGCAGTTATAATGGGTGACTTCAATCTACGTACAGATTGGGTGAACCAAATTGGTAAAGGTGCTGACGAAGAGGATTTCTTGGAATGTATGCGGGATGGTTTTTTGAACCAACATGTCGAGGATCCAACTAGAGAGCAGGCTATTCTGGACTGGGTTTTGAGCAATGAGGAAGGGTTAATTAGCAATCTTTTCGTGAGAGGCCCCTTGGGTAAGAGTGACCATAATATGGTGGAATTCTTCATTAAGATGGAGAGTGAGATAGTTAATTCAGAAACAAAGGTTCTGAACTTAAAGAGGGGTAACTTTGAAGGTAGGAGACGTGAATTAGCTAAGATAGACTGGCAAATGACACTTACAGGATTGATGGTGGATATGCAATGGCAAGCATTTAAAGGTTGCATGGCTGAACTACAACAATTGTTCATCCCAGTTTGGCAAAAGACTAAATTAAGGAAGGTAGTGCACCCGTGGCTGACAAGGGAAATTAGGGATAGTACCAATTCAAAGAAGAAGCATACAAATTAGCCAGAGAAAGTGGCTCACCTGAGGACTAGGAGAAATTCAGAGTTCAGCAGAGGAGGACAAAGGGCTTAATTAGGAAGGGGAAAAATATTATGAGAGAAAACTGGCAGGGAACATAAAAACTGACTGTAAAAGCTTTTATAGATATGTAAAAAGGAAAAGACTGTTAAAGACAAATGTAGGTCCCCTGCAGACAGAAACAGGTGAATTGATTATGGGGAGCAAGGACATGGCAGATGAATTGAATAATTACTTTGGTTCTGTCTTGACTAAGGAGGACATAAATAATCTTGCAGAAATAGTAGGGGACAGAGGGTCCAGTGAGATGGAGGAACTAAGCGAAATACATGTTAGTAGGGAAGTGGTGTTAGGTAAATTGAAGGGTTGAAGGCAGATAAATCCCCAGGGCCAGATGGTCTGCATCCTAGAGTGCTTAAGGAAGTAGCCCAAGAAATAGTGGATGCATTAGTGATAATTTTTCAAAACTCGTTAGATTCTGGACTAGTTCCTGAGGATTGGAGGGTGGCCAATGTAACTCCACTTTTTAAAAATGGAGGGAGAGAGAAACCGGGGAATTATAGACCGGTTACCCTAACGTCGGTGGTGGGGAAACTGCTGGAGTCAGTTATCAAAGATGTGATAACAGCACATTTGGAAAGCGGTGAAATGATCGGACAAAGTCAGCATGGATTTGTGAAAGGAAAATCATGTCTGACGAATCTCATAGAATTTTTTGAGGATGTAACTAGTAGAGTGGATAGGGGAGAACCAGTGGATTTGCAATATTTGGATTTTCAAAAGGCTTTTGACAAGGTCCCACACAGGAGATTAGTGTGCAAACTTAAAGCACACGGTATTGGGGGTAAGGTATTGGTGTGGGTGGAGAATTGGTTAGCAGACAGGAAGCAAAGAGTGGGAATAAACGGGACCTTTTCAGAATGGCAGGCGGTGACTAGTGGGGTACCGCAAGGCTCAGTGCTGGGACCCCAGTTGTTTACAATATATATTAATGACTTTGATGAGGGAATTAAATGCAGCATCTCCAAGTTTGCGGATGACACGAAGCTGGGTGGCAGTGTTAGCTGTGAGGAGGATGCTAAGAGGATGCAGGGTGACCTGGATAGGTTGGGTGAGTGGGCAAATTCATGGCAGATGCAATTTAATGTGGATAAATGTGAAGTTATCCACTTTGGTGGCAAGAATAGGAAAACAGATTATTATCTGAATGGTGGCCGATTAGGAAAAGGGGAGGTGCAACGAGACCTGGGTGTCATTATACAGCAGTCATTGAAAGTGGGCATGCAGATACAGCAGGCAGTGAAAAAGGCGAATGGTATGCTGGCATTTATAGTGAGAGGATTCGAGTACAGGAGCAGGGAGGTACTACTGCAGTTGTACAAGGCCTTGGTGAGACCACACCTGGAGTATTGTGTGCAGTTTTGGTCCCCTAATCTGAGGAAAAACATCCTTGCCATAGAGGGAGTACAAAGAAGGTTCACCAGATTGATTCCTGGGATGGCAGGACTTTCATATGAAGAAAGACTGGATGAACTGGGCTTGTACTCGTTGGAATTTAGAAGATTGAGGGGGGATCTGATTGAAACGTATAAGATCCTAAAGGGATTGGACAGGCTAGATGCAGGAAGATTGTTCCCGATGTTGGGGAAGTCCAAAACGAGGGGCCACAGTTTGAGGATAGAGGGGAAGCCTTTTAGGACCGAGATTAGGAAAAACTTCTTCACACAGAGAGTGGTGAATCTGTGGAATTCTCTGTCACAGGAAACAGTTGAGGCCAGTTCATTGGCTATATTTAAGAGGGAGTTAGATAAGGCCATTGAGGCTACGGGGGTCAGGGGGTATGGAGGGAAGGCTGGGGCGGGGTTCTGAGTTGGATGATCAGCCATGATCATAATAAATGGTGGTGCAGGCTCGAAGGGCCGAATGGCCTACTCCTGCACCTATTTTCTATGTTTCTATGTAATCAAATATCAGGGAATGGGATATTCCCCAATGTATTGAGATATCAGGGCAATGGGACATACTCTAGTGTGATGAGATATCAGGTCAATGGGACATTCTCTAGTGTAATGAGACACCAGGGCAATGGGATGTTCTCCAATTTAATTAGATATCAGGGAATTGGTCATTCTCCAATGTAATGAGATATCAGGTTAATAGAACATTGTCCAGTGTAATGAGATGTGAGGGCCATGGTACATACTCCAGTGAAATGAGATATCAGGGCAATGGCACATACTCCAGTGAAATGAGATATCAGGGCAATGGGACATTCTCTAGTGTAATGACATACCAGGGCAATGGGACATTCTCCAATTTAATGATTTATCAGGACAATAGGACATATTCCAGTGGAGTAAGATACAAGGGCAATGGTACGTCCTCCAGTGTATTGAGATACGAGAGCAATGGGACATTCTCCAATGTAATGAGATATCAGGGCAATGGGTCATTCTCCAATTTAATAAGTCATCAGGTCAATGGGACATTCTCCAGTGTACTGAGATATCAGGGCAATGGGATATTCTCCAATGTAATCAAATATCAGGGAATGGGATATTCCCCAATGTATTGAGATATCAGGGCAATGGGACATACTCTAGTGTGATGAGATATCAGAGCAATTGGACATTCTCTAGTGTAATGAGATACCAGGGCAATGGGATGTTCTCCAATTTAATTAGAAATCAGGGAATTGGTCATTATCCAATGTAATGAGATATCAGGGCAATGGGACATTCTCCAACGTAATGAGATATCAGGGCATTGGGGCATTCTCCAGTGTAATGAGATATCAGGGTAATAGGACATTGTCCAGTGTAATGAGATATGAGGGCAATGGTACATACTCCAGTGAAATGAGATAACAGGGCAATGGGAGATACTCCAATGTAATGAATTACCAGGGCAACCAGACATTATCGAATGTATTGAGATTTCGGTAAGGGACATTCTCCATTGTAATGAGATATCAGGGCAAAGGGAAATTCTCTAGTGTAATGACATACCAGAGCAATGGGACATTCTCCAGTTTAATGAGTTATCAGGACAATGGGACATTCTCCAGTGTACTAATATACCAGAGCAATGGGACATCATCCAGTGTGGTAAGATACCAGGGGAATGGGACGTCCTCTAGTTAAATCAAATATCACGGGAATGAGACATTCTCCAATGTAATGAGATATCAGGGCAATGGGACATTGTCCAGTGTAATGAGCTATAAGGGCAATGGGACATTCTCCAGTGCAATCAGATATCAGTGCAATGTGTCATTCTCCAATTTAATGAGTTATTCGGACAGTGGAACATTCTCCGGTGTACTAAGATATCAGGGCAATGGGACATGCTCCAGTGTAATGAGATACCAGAGCAATGGGATATTCTGCAATGTAATCAAATATCAGGGAATGGGATATTCCCCAATGTATTGAGATATCAGGGTAATGGGACATTCTCCAATACAATGAGATATCAGGGCAATGGGACATACTCTAGTGTGATGAGATATCAGGGCAATGGGACATACTCTAGTGTAATGAGATATCAGGGCAATGGGAGATACTCCAATGTAATGGGTTACCAGGGCAATCGGACATTATAGAATGTATTGAGATTTCGACAAGGGACATTCTCCATTGTAATGAGATATCAGGGCAATGGGACATTCTCTAGTGTAATGACATACCAGGGCAATGGGACATTCTCCAATTTAATGAGTTATCAGGACAATGGGACGTATTCCAGTGGAGTAAGATGCAAGGGCAATGGTACGTCCTCCAGTGTATTGAGATACCAGAGCAATGGGATGTTCTCCAATGTAACGAGATATCAGCGAATGGGATATTCTGTAATGTAATGAGATATCAGGGCAATGGGACATTGTCCAATCTAACGAGATGTCAGTGCAATGAGACATTCTCTAGTGTAATGAGATACCAGGGCAATGGGTCATTCTCCAATTTAATGAATTATCAGGACAATGGGAGATTCTCCAGTGTGATAAGTTACCAGGGCTATGCTATGCCCTCCAGTGCAATGAGATACCAGAGCAATGGATGTTCTCCAAAGTAATGAGGTATCAGGGCAATGGGTCAATATCCAATTTAATGAGTTATCAGGTCAATGGGACATTCTCCAGTGTACTGAGATATCAGGGCAATGGGACGCCCTCCAGTGTAATGAGATACTAGAGCAATGGGATATTCTCCAATGTAATGAGATATCAGGGAATGGGACATTCTCCAATGTAATGAGATATAAGGGTAACGGAACATTCTCATGTGTAATGAGATATCAGGGTATTGGGACATTCTCCAGTGTAATCAGCTATCAGGTCAATGGGACATTCTCCAGTGTAATGAGATATCAGGGCAAAGATACATTCTCCAATTTAATGAGATATCAGGGCAATGGGACATTGTCCAGTTTAATGAGGTATCAGGGTAATGGGACATTCTCCATTCTAATGAGCTATCAGGAAAATGGGACATTCTCCAGTGTAATAAGATCCAGGGGAACGTGTCGTACTCTAGTGAAATGAAATATCAGGGCATTGGGATATTCTCCAATTTAATGAGTTATCAGGACAATGGGACATTCTGCAGTGTACTAAGATACCTGTGCAATGGGACGTTCTCCAGTGTAATGAGATACCAGAGCAATTGGATGTTCTCCAGTTTAATTAGATATCAGGGAATTTGTCATTCTCCAATGTAATGAGATATAAGGGCAACGGAACATTCTCATATGTAATGAGATATCAGGGTATTGGGACATTCTCCAGTGTAATCAGCTATCAGGTCAATGGGACATTCTCCAGTGTAATGAGATATCAGGGCAAAGATACATTCTCCAATTTAATGAGATATCAGGGCAATGGGACATTGTCCAGTTTAATGAGGTATCAGGGTAATGGGACATTCTCCATTCTAATGAGCTATCAGGAAAATGGGACATTCTCCAGTGTAATAAGATCCAGGGGAACGTGTCGTACTCTAGTGAAATGAAATATCAGGGCATTGGGATATTCTCCAATTTAATGAGTTATCAGGACAATGGGACATTCTGCAGTGTACTAAGATACCTGTGCAATGGGACGTTCTCCAGTGTAATGAGATACCAGAGCAATTGGATGTTCTCCAATTTAATTAGATATCAGGGAATTTGTCATTCTCCAATGTAATGAGATATCAGGGTAATAGGACATTGTCCAGTGTAATGAGATATGAGGTCAATGGTACATACTCCAGTGAAATGAGATATCAAGGCAATGGGAGATACTCCAATGTAATGGGTTACCAGGGCAATCGGACATTATAGAATGTATTGAGATTTCGGTAAGGGACATTCTCCATTGTAATGAGATATCAGGGCAAAGGGACATTCTCTAGTGCAATGACATACCAGAGCAATGGGACATTCTCCAGTTTAATGAGTTTTCAGGACAATGGGACATTCTGCAGTGTACTAAGATACCAGAGCATGGGACATTATCCAGTGTGGTAAGATACCAGGGGAATGGGACGTCCTCCAGTTAAATCAAATATCACGGGAATGCGACATTCTCCAATGTAATCAGATATCAGGGCAATGGGACATTGTCCAATGTAATGAGCTATGAGGGCAATGGTACATACTCCAGTGAAATGAGATACCAGAGCAATGGGACATTCTCCAATTTAATGAGTTATCAGCACAATGGGACATATTCCAGTGGAGTAAGATACAAGGGCAAAGGTACGTCCTCCAGTGTATTGAGATACCAGAGCAATGGGACGTTCTCCAATGTATTGAGATATCAGGGAAATGGGACATTGTCCAGTGTAATGAGCTATGAGGGCAGTGGGACATTCTCCAGTGCAATCAGATATCAGTGCAATGTGTCATTCTCCAATTTAATGAGTTATTCGGACAGTGGGACATTCTCCAGTGCACTAAGATATCAGGGCAATGGGACGTGCTCCAGCGTAATGAGATACCAGAGCAATGGGATGTTCTCCAATGTAATCAAATATCAAGGAATGGGATATTCCCCAATGTATTGAGATATCAGGGCAATCGGACATTCTCCAATATAATGAGATATCAGGGCAATGGTACATACTCTAGTGTGATGAGATATCAGGGCAATGGGACATTCTCTAGTGTAGTGAGATACCAGGGCAATGGGATGTTCTCCAATTTAATTAGATATTAGGGAATTGGTCATTCTCCAATGTAATCAGATATCAGGGCAATGGGACATTCTTCAATGTAATGAGATATCAGGGTAATAGGACATTGTCCAGTGTAATGAGATATGAGGGCAATGGTACATACTCCAGTGAAATGAGATATCAGAGCAATGGGAGATACTCCAATGTAATGGGTTACCAGGGCAATCAGACATTATAGAATGTATTGAGATTTTGGCAAGGGACATTCTCAATTGTAATGAGATATCAGGGCAAAGGGACATTCTCCAGTGCAATGACATACCAGAGCAATGGGACATTCTCCAGTTTAATGAGATGCCAGAGCAATGGGACATTCTCCAATTTAATGAGTTATCAGCACAATGGGAAATATTCCAGTGGAGTAAGATACAAGGGCAAAGGTACGTCCTCCAGTGTATTGAGATACCAGAGCAATGGGACGTTCTCCAATGTAATGAGATATCAGGGCAATGGGTCATTCTCCAATTTATTGAGTCATCAGGTCAAAGGGACATTCTCCAGTGTACTAAGATATCAGGGCAATGGGATATTTTCCAATGTAATGAGATATCAGCGCAATGGGACATTGTCCAAGCTAACGAGATATCAGTGTAATGGCACATTCTCTAGCGCAATGAGATACCAGGACAATGGGGCTTTCTCAAGTATAATAAGATATGAGGGCAATGGGTCATTGTCCAGCGTAATGAGATATCAGCAATGGGACATTTTACAATCTAATGAGCTATCAGGGCAATGGTACATTCTCTAAGTGTAATGAGATATCAGGACAATGGGTCATTCTGCAATTTAATGAATTATCAGGTCAATGAACATTCTCCAGTGTACTGAGATACCAGAGCAATGGGATGTTCTCCAATGTAATCAAATATCAAGGAATGGGATATTCCCCAATGTATTGAGATATCAGGGCAATGGGACATTCTCCAATATAATGAGATATCAGGGCAATGGTACATACTCTAGTGTGATGAGATATCAGGGCAATGGGACATTCTCTAGTGTAGTGAGATACCAGGGCAATGGGATGTTCTCCAATTTAATTAGATATTAGGGAATTGGTCATTCTCCAATGTAATGAGATATCAGGGCAATGGGACATTCTTCAATGTAATGAGATATCAGGGTAATAGGACATTGTCCAGTGTAATGAGATATGAGGGCAATGGTACATACTCCAGTGAAATGAGATATCAGAGCAATGGGAGATACTCCAATGTAATGGGTTACCAGGGCAATCGGACATTATAGAATGTATTGAGATTTGGCAAGGGACATTCTCAATTGTAATGAGATATCAGGGCAAAGGGACATTCTCTAGTGCAATGACATACCAGAGCAATGGGACATTCTCCAGTTTAATGAGATGCCAGAGCAATGGGACATTCTCCAATTTAGTGAGTTATCAGCACAATGGGACATATTCCAGAGGAGTAAGATACAAGGGCAAAGGTACGTCCTCCAGTGTATTGAGATACCAGAGCAATGGGACGTTCTCCAAGGTAATGAGATATCAGGGCAATGGGTCATTCTCCAATTTATTGAGTCATCAGGTCAAAGGGACATTCTCCAGTGTAAAAGATATCAAGGCAATGGGACATTGTCCAAGCTAACGAGATATCAGTGTAATGGGAAATTCTCTAGTGCAATGAGATACCAGGACAATGGGGCTTTCTCAAGTCTAATAAGATATGAGGGCAATGGGTCATTGTCCAGCGTAATGAGATATCAGCAATGGGACATTTTACAATCTAATGAGCTATCAGGGCAATGGTACATTCTCTAAGTGTAATGAGATATCAGGGCAATGGGACATTCTTCAATGTAATTAGATATCAGGGTAATAGGACATTGTCCAGTGTAATGAGATATGAGGGCAATGGTACATACTCCAGTGAAATGAGGTAACAGGGTAATGGGAGATACTCCAATGTAATGGGTTACCAGGGCAATCGGACATTATAGAATGTATAGAGATTTCGGCAAGGGACATTCTCTATTGTAATGAGATATCAGGGCAATGGGACATTCTCTAGTGCAATGACATACCAGGGCAATGGGACATTCTCCAATTTAATGAGTTATCAGCACAATGGGACATATTCTAGTGGAGTAAGATACAAGGGCAAAGGTACGTCCTCCAGTGTATTGAGATAGCAGAGCAATGGGACGTTCTCCAATGTAATGAGATATCAGGGCAATGGGTCATTCTCTAATTTATTGAGTCATCAGGTCAATGGGACATTCTCCAGTGTTCTAAGATATCAGGGCAATGGGATGTTTTCCAATGTAATGAGATATCAGCGCAATGGGACATTGTCCAATCTAACGAGATATCAGTGCAATGGGACATTCTCCAGTGTACTAAGATACCTGTGCAATGGGACGTTCTCCAGTGTAATGAGATACCATAGCAATGGGATGTTCTCCAATTTAATTAGATATCAGGGAATTTGTCATTCTCCAATGTATTGAGATATCAGGGCAATGGGACATTCTCCAGTGTAATGAGATATCAGGGTAATAGGATATTGTCCAGTGTAATGAGATATCTGCAATGGGACATTCTCTAGTGTAATGACATACCAGGGCAATGGGACATTCTCCAAATTAATGAGTTATCAGCACAATGGGACATATTCTAGTGGAGTAAGATACAAGGGCAAAGGTACGTCCTCCGGTGTATTGAGATACCAGAGCCATGGGACGTTCTCCAATGTAATGAGATATCAGGGCAATGGGTCATTCTCTAATTTATTGAGTCATCAAGTCAATGGGACATTCTCCAGTGTACTAAGATATCAGGGCAATGGGATGTTTTCCAATGTAATGAGATATCAGCGCAATGGGACATTGTCCAATCTAACGAGATATCAGTGCAATGGGACATTCTCTAGTGCAATGAGATACCAGGGCAATGGGGCTTTCTCAAGTGTAATAAGATATGAGGGCAATGGGTCATTGTCCAGCGTATTGAGATACCAGAGCAATGGGACGTTCTCCAATGTAATGAGATATCAGGACAAAGGGTCATTCTCCAATTTAATGAGTTATCAGGTCAATGGGACAATCTCCAGTGTACTGAGATATCAGGGCAATGGGACGCCCTCCAGTGTAATGAGATAGTAGAGCAATGGGATATTCTCCAATGTAATGAGATATCAGGGAATCGGACATTCTCCAATGTAATGAGAAAATCAGGGCAACGGAACATTCTCATGTAGAATGAGATATCAGGGAATCGGACATTCTCCAATGTAATGAGAAAATCAGGGCAACGGAACATTCTCATGTAGAATGAGATATCAGGTAATTGGGACATTCTCCAGGTAATGAGCTATCAGGTCAATGGGACATTCTCCAGTGTAATGAGATATCAGGGCAAAGGTACATTCTCCGATTCAATGAGTTATCAGGGCACTGGGACATTCTCCAGTGTAATAAGATTTCAGGGCAATGGGAAATTGTCCAGTTTAATGAGGGATCAGGGTAATGGGACATTCTCCGTTCTAATGAGCTATCAGGGCAATGGGACATTCTCCAGTGTAATGAGATATAAGGGCGATGGGATATTCTCCAATTTAATGAGTTATCAGGACAATAGGACATTCTCCAGTGTAATAAGATCCAGCGGAATGTGTCATAACTCGAGTGAAATGAAATATCAGGGCATTGGGACATTCTCCAGTGTAATGAGCTATCAGGTCAATATGTCATTCTCCAGTGTAATGAGATATCAGCGCAAAGTTACATTCTCAAATTTAATGAGTTATCAGGACAATGGAACATTCTCCAGTGTACTAAGATACCAGTGCAATTGGATGTCCTCCAGTGAAATGAGATAACAGAGCAATGGGATGTTCTCCAAAGTCATGAGATATCAGTGAATGCAACATTCTCCAATGTATTAAGATATCAGGGCAATGGGTCATTCTCCAATTTAATGAGCTATCAGGTCAATGGGACATTCTCCAGTGTACTGAGATATCAGGGCAATGGGACACCCTCCAGTGTAATGAGATACTAGAGCAATGGGATATTCTCCAATTTAATGAGTTATCAGGAAAATGGGACATTCTCTAGTGAAATAAGATCCAGGGGAACGTGTCGTACTCTAGTGAAATGAAATATCAGGGCATTGGGATACTCTCCAATGTAATGAGATATCAGGGCAATGGGACATTGTCCAGTGCAATGAGCTATAAGGGCAGTGGGACATTCTGCAGTACAATCAGATATCAGGGCAAAGGGACATTCTCCAATTTAATGAGTTATCAGGACAATGGGACATTCTCCAGTGTACTAAGATACCAGAGCAATGGGATGTTCTCCAATTTAATTAGATGTCAGGGAATTGGTCATTCTCCAATGTAATGAGATATCAAGGCAATGGGACATTCTCCAATGTAATGAGTTATCAGGGTAATGGGACATTGTCCAGTGTAATGAGCTATGAGGGCAGTTGGACATTCTCCAGTACAATCAGATATCAGTGCAATGTGTCATTCTCCAATTTAATGAGTTATTCGGACAGTGGGAAATTCTCCAGTGTACTGAGATATCAGGGCATTGGGACGTGCTCCAGTGTATTGAGATACCAGAGCAATGGGATGTTCTCCAATGTAATCAAATATCAGGGAATGGGATATTCCCCAATGTATTGAGATATCAGGTGAATGGGACATTCTCCAATACAATGAGATATCAGGGCAATGGGACATTCTCTAGTGTAATGAGATATCAGGGTAATGGGACATTCTCTAGTGTAATGAGATACCAGGGCAATGGGATGTTCTCCAATTTAATTCGATATTAGGGAATTGGTCATTCTCCAATGTAATGAGATATCAGGGTAATAGGACATTGTCCAGTGTAATGACATATGAGGGCAATGGTACATACTCCAGTGAAATGAGATATCAGGGCAATGGGAGATTCTCCAATGTAATGGGTTACCAGGGCAATCGGACATTATAGAATGTATTGATATTTCGGCAAGGGACATTCTCCAGTGTATTGAGATACCAGAACAATGGGACGTTCTCCAATGTAATGAGATATCAGGGCAATGGGTCATTCTCCAATTTAATAAGTCATTAGGTCAATGGGACATTCTCCAGTGTACTAAGATATCAGGGCAATGGGATGTTTTCTCATGTAATGAGATATCAGCGAATGGGTTATTCTCCAATGTAATGAGATATCAGGGCAATGGGACATTGTCCAATCCTACGAGATATCAGTGCAATGGGATATTCTATAAGTGTAATGAGATATCAGGGCAATGGGTCATTCTCCAATTTAATGAGTTATCAGGACAATGGGAGATTCTCTAGTGTGATAAGTTACCAGGGCTATGCTATGCCCTCCAGTGCAATAAGATACCAGAGCAATGGATGTTCTCCAAAGTAATGAGATATCAGGGAAATGGGTCATTCTCCAATTTAATGAGCTATTAGGTCAATGGGACATTCTCCAGTGTACTGAGATATCAGGGCAATGAGACATTCTCCCGTGTAATGAGATATCGCCAAAGGGACATTCTCTCGGGTAATGAGATATCAGGGCAACGGAACATTCTCATGTGTAATGAGATATCAGTGTATTGTGACAGTCTTCAGTGTAATGAGCTATCAGGTCAGTATGTCATTCTCCAGTGTAATGAGATATCAGGACAATGGGACATTCTCCAGTGCACTAAGATACCAGTGCAATTGGACTTCCTCCAGTGTAATGAGATACCAGAGTAATGGGATGTTCTCCAATGTCATGAGATATCAGTGAATGGGACATTCTCCAATGTAAAGAGATATCAGGGCAACGGGACATTCTCGAACGTAATGACATATCGGAGCAATTGGATATTCTCATTTGTAATGAGATATCAGGGCAATGGGACATTCTCTAGTGTATTGATATACCAGGGCTCTGGGGCATTCTCCAGTGTAATAAGATATCAGAGCAATGGGAAATTGTCCAGTTTAATGAGATATCAGTGTAATGGGACATTCTCCATTCTAATGAGCTATCAGGGCAATGGGACATTCTCCAGTGTAATGGGATATCAGGGCAATGGGATATACTCCAATTTAATGAGTTATCAGGACAATGGGACATTCTCTAGTGTAATAAGATCCAGGGGGAACGTGTCGTACTCCAGTGAAATGAAATATCAGGGCATTGGGATACTCTCCAATGTAATGAGATATCAGGGCAATGGGGCATTGTCCAGTGTAATGAGCTATAAGGGCAATGGGACATTCTTCAGTACGATCGTATATCAGGGCCAAGGGACATTCTCCAATTCAATGAGTTATCAGGACATTGGGACATTCTCCAGTGTACTAAGATGCCAGAGCAATGGGATGTTCTCCAATTTAATTAGATATCAGGGAATTGGTCATTCTCCAATGTAATGAGATATCAAGGAAATGGGACATTCTCCAATGTAATGAGATATCAGGGCAATGGGACATTGTCCAGTGTAATGAGCTATGAGGGCAGTGGGACATTCTCCAGTGCAATCAGATATCAGTGCAATGTGTCATTCTCCAACTCAATGAGTTATTCGGACAGTGGGACATTCTCTAGTGTACTAAGATATCAGGGCAATGGGACGTGCTCCAGTGTAATGAGATACCAGAGCAATGGGATATTCTCCTATGTAATCAATTATCAGGGAATGGGATATTCCCCAATGTATTGAGATATCAGGGCAATGGGACATTCTCCAATACAATGAGATATTAGGGCAATGGGACATACTCTAGTGTGATGAGATATCAGGGCAATGGGACGTGCTCCAGTGTAATGAGATACCAGGGCAATGGGATGTTCTCCAATTTAATTAGATATCAGGAAATTGGTCATTCTCCAATGTAATGAGATATCAGGGCAATGGGACATTCTTCAATGTAATGAGATATCAGGGTAATAGGACATTGTGCAGTGTAATGAGATATGAGGGCAATGGTACATACTCCAGTGAAATGAGATATCAGAGCAATGGGAGATACTCCAATGTAATGGGTTACCAGGGCAATCGGACATTATAGAATGTATTGAGATTTCGGCAAGGGACATTCTCCATTGTAATGAGATATCAGGGCAGTGGAACATTCTCCAGTGTAATGACATACCAGGGCAATGGGACATTCTCCAATTTAATGAGTTATCAGGACAATGGGTCATATTCCAATGGAGTAAGATACAAGGGCAATGGTATGTCCTCCAGTGTATTGAGATACCAGAGCAATGGATGTTCTCCAAAGTAATGAGATATCAGGGCAATGGGTCATTCTCCAATTTAATGAGCTATTAGGTCAATGGGACATTCTCCAGTGTACTGAGATATCAGGGCAATGGGACGCCCTCCAGTGTAATGAGATACTAGAGCAATGGGATATTCTCCAATGTAATGAGATATCAGGAAATGGGACATTCCCCAATGTAATGAGATATAAGGGCAACGGAACATTGTCATGTGTAATGAGATATCAGGGTATTGGAACATTCTCCAGTGTAATCAGCTATCAGGTCAATTGGGACATTCTCCAGTGTAATGAGGTATCAGGGCAAAGTTACATTCTCAAATTTAATGAGTTATCAGGACAATGGAACATTCTCCAGTGTACTAAGATACCAGTGCAATTGGACGTCCTCCAGTGAAATGAGATAACAGAGCAATGGGATGTTCTCCAAAGTCATGAGATATCAGTGAATGCAACATTCTCCAATGTATTGAGATATCAGGGCAATGGGAGATTCTCCAATGTAATGATGATATCAGGGTAAGAGGATATTGTCCAGTGTAATGAGATATGAGGGCAATGGTACATACTCCAGTGAAATGAGATAACAGGGCAATGGGAGACACTCCAATGTAATGGGTTACCAGGGCAATCGGACATTATAGAATGTATAGAGATTTCGGCAAGGGACATTCTCTATTGTAATGAGATATCAGGGCAATGGGACATTCTCTAGTGTAATGACATATCAGGGCAATGGGACATTCTCCAATTTAATGAGTTATCAGCACAATGGGACATATTCTAGTGGAGTAAGATACATGGGCAAAGGTACGTCCTCCGGTGTATTGAGATACCAGAGCAATGGGACGTTCTCCAATGTAATGAGATATCAGGGCAATGGATCATTCTCTAATTTATTGAGTCATCAGGTCAATGGGACATTCTCCAGTGTACTAAGATATCAGGGCAATGGGATGTTTTCCAATGTAATGAGATATCAGCGCAATGGGACATTGTCCAATCTAACGAGATATCAGTGCAATGGGACATTCTCTAGTGCAATGAGATACCAGGGCAATGGGGCTTTCTCAAGTGTAATAAGATATGAGGGCAACGGGTCATTGTCCAGCGTAATGAGATATTAGCAATGGGACATTTTCCAATGTAATGAGCTATCAGGGCAATGTTACATTCTCTAAGAGTAATGAGCTATCAGGTCAATATGTCATTCTCCAGAATAATGAGATATCAGGGCAAAGGTACATTCTCCAATTTAATGAGTTATCAGGACAATGGGACATTCTCCAGTGCACTAAGATACCAGTGCAATTGGACGTCCTCCAGTGTAATGAGATACCAGAGCAATGGGATGTTCTCCAATGTCATGTGGTATCAGTGAATGGGGCATTCTCCAATGTAATGAGATATCAGGGCAACGGGTCATTCTCGAACGTAATGACATATCATAGCAATTGGACATTCTCATTTGTAATGAGATATCAGAGCAATGGGACATTCTCTAGTGTAATGATATACCAGGGCACTGGGGCATTCTCCAGTGTAATAAGATATCAGGGCAGTGGGAAATTGTCCAGTTGAATGAGGTATCAGGGTAATGGGACATTCTCAATTCTAATGAGCTATCAGGGCAATGGGACATTCTCCAATTTAATGAGTTATCAGGAAAATGAGACATTCTCTAGTGAAATAAGATCCAGGGGAACATGTCGTACTCTAGTGAAATGAAATATCAGGGCATTGGGATACTCTCCAATGTAATGAGATATCAGCGCAATGGGACATTGTCCAATCTAACGAGATATCAGTGCAATGGGATATTCTATAAGTGTAATGAGATATCAGGGCAATGGGTCATTCTCCAATTTAATGAGTTATCAGGACAATGGGAGAGTCTCTAGTGTGATAAGTTACCAGGGCTATGCTATGCCCTCCAGTGCAATGAGATACCAGAGCATTGGATGTTCTCCAAAATAATGAGATATCAGGGCAATAGGTCATTCTCCAATTTAATGAGCTATCAAGTCAATGGGACATTCTCCAGTGTACTGAGATATCAGGGCAATGGGACGCCCTCCAGTGTAATGAGATACTAGAGCAATGGGATATTCTCGAATTTAATGAGTTATCAGGAAAATGGGACATTCTCTAGTGAAATAAGATCCAGGGGAACGTGTCGTACTCTAGTGAAATGAAATATCAGGGCATTGGGATACTCTCCAATGTAATGAGATATCAGGGCAATGGGACATTGTCCAGTGCAATGAGCTATAAGGGCAGTGGGACATTCTGCAGTACAATCAGATATCAGGGCAAAGGGACATTCTCCAATTTAATGAGTTATCAGGACAATGGGACATTCTCCAGTGTACTAAGATACCAGAGCAATGGGATGTTCTCCAATTTAATTAGATGTCAGGGAATTGGTCATTCTCCAATGTAATGAGATATCAAGGCAATGGGACATTCTCCAATGTAATGAGATATCAGGGTAATGGGACATTGTCCAGTGTAATGAGCTATGAGGGCAGTGGAACATTCTCCAGTACAATCAGATATCAGTGCAATGTGTCATTCTCCAATTTAATGAGTTATTCGGACAGTGGGAAATTCTCCAGTGTACTGAGATATCAGGGCATTGGGACGTGCTCCAGTGTATTGAGATACCAGAGCAATGGGATGTTCTCCAATGTAATCAAATATCAGGGAATGGGATATTCCCCAATGTATTGAGATATCAGGTGAATGGGACATTCTCCAATACAATGAGATATCAGGGCAATGGGACATTCTCTAGTGTAATGAGATATCAGGGCAATGGGATGTTCTCCAATTTAATTCGATATTAGGGAATTGGTCATTCTCCAATGTAATGAGATATCAAGGCAATGGGACATTCTCCAATGTAATAAGATATCAGGGTAATGGGACATTGTCCAGTGTAATGAGCTATGAGGGCAGTGGAACATTCTCCAGTACAATCAGATATCAGTGCAATGTGTCATTCTCCAATTTAATGAGTTATTCGGACAGTGGGAAATTCTCCAGTGTACTGAGATATCAGGGCATTGGGACGTGCTCCAGTGTATTGAGATACCAGAGCAATGGGATGTTCTCCAATGTAATCAAATATCAGGGAATGGGATATTCCCCAATGTATTGAGATATCAGGTGAATGGGACATTCTCCAATACAATGAGATATCAGGGCAATGGGACATTCTCTAGTGTAATGAGATATCAGGGCAATGGGATGTTCTCCAATTTAATTCGATATTAGGGAATTGGTCATTCTCCAATGTAATGAGATATCAGGGTAATAGGACATTGTCCAGTGTAATGACATATGAGGGCAATGGTACATACTCCAGTGAAATGAGATATCAGGGCAATGGGAGATTCTCCAATGTAATTGGTTACCAGGGCAATCGGACATTATAGAATGTATTGATATTTCGGTAAGGGACATTCTCCAGTGTATTGAGATACCAGAACAATGGGACGTTCTCCAATGTAATGAGATATCAGGGCAATGGGTCATTCTCCAATTTAATAAGTCATTAGGTCAATGGGACATTCTCCAGTGTACTAAGATATCAGGGCAATGGGATGTTTTCTCATGTAATGAGATATCAGCGAATGGGTTATTCTCCAATGTAATGAGATATCAGGGCAATGGGACATTGTCCAATCCTACGAGATATCAGTGCAATGGGATATTCTATAAGTGTAATGAGATATCAGGGCAATGGGTCATTCTCCAATTTAATGAGTTATCAGGACAATGGGAGATTCTCTAGTGTGATAAGTTATCAGGGCTATGCTATGCCCTCCAGTGCAATAAGATACCAGAGCAATGGATGTTCTCCAAAGTAATGAGATATCAGGGCAATGGGTCATTCTCCAATTTAATGAGCTATTAGGTCAATGGGACATTCTCCAGTGTGCTGAGATATCAGGGCAATGGGACGCCCTCCAGTGTAATGAGATACTAGAGCAATGGGATATTCTCCAATGTAATGAGATATCAGGGAATGGGACATTCTCCAATGTAATGACATATCAGGGCAATGAGACGTTCTCCCGTGTAATGAGATATCGCCAAAGGGACATTCTCTCGGGTAATGAGATATCAGGGCAACGGAACATTCTCATGTGTAATGAGATATCAGAGTATTGTGACAGTCTTCAGTGTAATGAGCTATCAGGTCAGTATGTCATTCTCCAGTGTAATGAGATATCAGGACAATGGGACATTCTCCAGTGCACTAAGATACCAGTGCAATTGGACTTCCTCCAGTGTAATGAGATACTAGAGTAATGGGATGTTCTCCAATGTCATGAGATATCAGTGAATGGGACATTCTCCAATGTAAAGAGATATCAGGGCAACGGGACATTCTCGAACGTAATGACATATCGGAGCAATTGGATATTCTCATTTGTAATGAGATATCAGGGCAATGGGACATTCTCTAGTGTATTGATATACCAGGGCTCTGGGGCATTCTCCAGTGTAATAAGATATCAGAGCAATGGGAAATTGTCCAGTTTAATGAGATATCAGGGTAATGGAACATTCTCCATTCTAATGAGCTATCAGGGCAATGGGACATTCTCCATTGTACTGAGATATCAGGGCAATCGGTCATTCTCTAATTTAATAAGTTATCAGGCCAATGGGACATTCTCCATTGTACTGAGATATCAGGGCAATGTGACGTCCTCCAGAGTAATGAGATACCAGAGCAATGGGACATTCTCCAATGTAATGAGATATCAGGGCAATGGGACATTCTCCAGTGCAAAGAGATTTCAGGGCAATGGGACATTCTCTAGCGCAATGAGATATGAGGGAAATGGAACTTTCTCCAGTGTAATGTGCTATCAGGGCAATGGGACATTCTCCTGTGTAATGAGATATCAGGGCAATGGGACATTCTCCAGTGAAATGAGCTATGAGGGCAATGGGACATTCCCCAGTGCAATGAGATATCAGGGCAATGGGTCATTCTCCAATTTAATGAGTTATCATGACAACGGGACATTCTCCATTGTAATAAGATACCAGCGCAATGGGATGTTCTCCAATGTATTGAGATATCAGGGAATGGGACATTCTTCAATGTAATCAGATATCAGGGCAATGGAACATTTTCCAATGTAATAAGTTACCAGGGTAACGGGACATTCTCGAATATAATGAGATATCAGGTGAATGGGACATTCTCATTGTAATGAGATATCGGCAATGGGACATTCTCCAGTGTAATGAGATATCAGGGTAATGGGACATTCTCTTGTGTCATGAGATATCAGGGCAATAGTACACTGTCCAGTGAAATGAGATATCATTGCAATGGGACATTGTACAGCGTAATGAGATATGAGGGTAAAGGACATTGTCCACTGCGATGAGATATCAGGGCAATGGGACATACTCCAATGTAATGAGATATCAGGGCACTGGGACAAACTCCAATGTAATGAGTTACCAGGGCAATGGGACATTTTCGAAAGTACTGAAATATCGGCAATGGGACATTTTCCAGTGTATTGAGATATCAGGGTAATAGGACATTCTCCAGTCTGATGAGCTATCTGAGCAATGGGACATTCTCCAGTGCAGTAAGATATATGAGCAATGGGACATTCTCCAATTTAATGAGTTATCACGAGAATGGGACATTCTCCAGTGTAATAAGATACCAGGGGAATGGGACGTCCCCCAGTGAAATGAGATATCAGAGCAATGGGATGTTCTCCAATGTATTGAGATATCAGGGCAATCGGTCATTCTCTAATTTAATAAGTTATCAGGCCAATGGGACATTCTCCAGTGCAAAGAGATTTCAGGGCAATGGGACATTCTCTAGCGTAATGAGATACGAGGGAAATGGGACTTTCTCCAGTGTAATGTGCTATCAGGGAAATGGGACATTCTCCTGTGTAATGAGATATCAGGGCAATGGGACATTCTCCAGTGAAATGAGCTATGAGGGCAATGGGACATTCCCCAGTGCAATGAGATATCAGGGCAATGGGTCATTCTCCAATTTAATGAGTTATCATGACAACGGGACATTCTCCATTGTAATAAGATACCAGCGCAATGGGATGTTCTCCAATGTGTTGAGATATCAGGAAATGGGACATTCTTCAATGTAATGAGATATCAGGGCAATGGGTCATTCTCCAATTTAATGAGTTATCATGACAACGGGACATTCTCCGTTGTAATAAGATACCAGCGCAATGGAACATTTTCCAATGTAATAAGTTACCAGGGTAATGGGACATTCTCGAATATAATGAGATATCAGGGTGATGGGACACTCTCTTGTGTCATGAGATATCAGGGCAGTAGTACACTGTCCAGTGAAATGAGATAGCATTGCAATGGGACATTGTACAGCGTAATGAGATATGAGAGTAATAGGACATTGTCCAGTGCAATGAGATATCAGGGCAATGGGACATACTCCAATGTAATGAGATATCAGGGCACTGGGACAAACTCCAATGTAATGAGTTACACGGCAATGGGACATTTTCGAATGTATTGAGATATTGGCAATGGGACATTCTCCAGTGTAATGAGATATCAGGGTAAGAGGACATTCTCCAGTCTGATGAACTATCAGAGCAATGGGACATTCTCCAGTGCAATGAAAAATATGAGTAATGGGACATTCTCCAATTTAATGAGTTATCAGGAGAATGGGACATTCTCCAGTGTAACAAGATACCAGGGGAATGGGACGTCGCCCAGTATAATGAAATATCAGAGCAATGGGATGTTCTCCAGTGTAATGAGATATCAGGGCAATCGGTCATTCTCCAATTTAATGACTTATCAGGCCAATGGGACATTCTCCATTGTACTGAGATATCAGTGCAATGGGACGTCCTACAGTGTAATGAGATACCAGAGCAATGGAATGTTCTCCAATGTAATGAGATATCAGAGAATGAGACATTCTCCAGTGTAACGAGATATCGGCAATGGGACATTCTCCTGTGTAATGAGATATCAGGGTAATGGGACATTCTCCAATTTAATGAGTTATCAGGAGAATGGGAGATTCTCCATTGTAATATAATACCAGGGCAATGGGACGCCCTCCACTGTAATGAGATACCAGAACAATTGGATGTTCTTCAAAGTAATGAGATATCAGGGAATGGGACATTCTGCAATGTAATGAGATTTGAGGGCAATGGGACATTCTGCAATGTAATGAAATATCAGGGCAATGGGACATTCTCCAGTGCAATGAGATATCGGCAATGGGTACTTCTCCAGAGGAATGAGATATTAGCGAATGTGGCATTCTCCAGTGTAATAAGATACCAGGGCAATGGGACGTCCTCCAATGTAATGAGATATTCGGACAATGGGACATTCTCCAATCTACGGAGATATCAGGGTAATAGGACATTCTCCAGTGTAATGAGATATGAGGGCAAAGGGACATACTCCAATGTAATGAGATATCAGGGGAATGGGAGATACCCCAATGTAGTCAGTTACGAGAGCAATGGGGCATTCTCGAATGTATTGAGGTTTCGGGAAGGAACATTCTCCACTGTAATGTCATATCAGGTAAATGGGCCTTCTCTTGTTTAGTGATATACCAGGGCAATGAGGCATTCTCCAGTGTATTGAGATACCAGGGCAATAGGCCATACTCCAGTGTAATGAGGTACTGCGGCAAAGGGACATTCTCCACTATAATGATATATCCGGGTAATGGGACATTCTCCAGTGAAATGAGCTATGAGGGAAATGGGACATGCCCCAGTGCAATGAGATATCAAAGCAATGGGTCATTCTGCATTTTAGTGAGTTATCAGGACAACGGGACATTCTCCATTGTAATAAGATACCAGCGCAATGCGATGTTCTCGAATGCATTGAGATATCAGGGAATGGGACATTCTTCAATGTAATGAGATATCAGGGCAATGGATCATTTTCCAATGGAATGAGTTACCACGGTAATGGGACATTGTCGAATATAATGAGATATCAGGGGAATGTGACATTCCCCAGTGTAATGAGATGACTGCAATGGGACATTCTCCTGTGTAATGAGATATCGGAAATGGGATATTCTACAGTATAATGAGATATCAGGGCAATGGTACATTCTCTTGTGTAATGAGATATCAGGGCAATAATGCACTGTCCAGTGAAATTAGATATCATTGCTATGGGACATACTCCAATGTAATGAGATATCAAGGCAATGGGACATTCTCCAGTGTAATGAGATACTGCGGCAATGGGACATTCTCCTGTGTAATGAGATATCAGGGCAATAGGACATTCTCCAATTTAATGAGTTATCAAGCTAATGGGACATTCTGCAGTGTACTGAGATATCAGGGAAACGGGACGTCCTGCAGTGTAATGAGATACCAGAGCAATGGAATGTTCTCCAATGTAAGGAGATATCAGAGAATGGGACATTCTCCAGTGTAATGAAATATCAGGGCAACGGGACATTCCCTTGTGTAATGAGTCATCAGGGCAATAAAACACAGTCCAGTGAAATGAGATATCATTGCAATGGGACATACTCCAATGTAAAGAGATATCAGGGCAATGGGACATACTCCAATGTAATGAGATATAAGAGCAATGGGACATACTCCAATGTAATGAGTTACCAGGGCAATGGGACATTCTCGAATGTATTGAGATCTCAGCAAGGAACATTTGCCACTGTAATGAGATATCAGGGAAATGGGACTTCTCTTGTTTATTGACATACCAGGGCAATGAGGCATTCCCCAATGTATTGAGATACCAGGGCAATAGGACATTCTCCAGTGTAATGAGATACTGCGGCAATGGGACATTCTCCACTATAATGAGATATCAGGGTAATGGGACATTCTCCAGTGAAATGAGCTATGAGGGCAATGGGACATTCCCCAGTGCAATGCGATATCAGGGCAATGGGTCATTCTCCAATTTAATGAGTTATCATGACAACGGGACATTCTCCATTGTAATAAGATACCAGCGCAATGGGATGTTCTCCAATGCATTGAGGTATCAGGGAATGGGACATTCTTCAATGTAATGAGATATCAGGGCAATGGAACATTTCCCAATGTAATAAGTTACAAGGGCAATGGAACATTCTCGAATATAATAAGATATCAGGGGAATGGGACATTCTCATTGTAATGAGATATCGGCAATGGGACATTCTCCAGTGTAATGAGATATCAGGGTAATGGGACATTCTCTTGTGTCATGAGATAGCAGGGCAATAGTACACTGTCCAGTGAAATGAGATATCATTGCAATGGGACATGGTACAACGTAATGAGATATGAGAGTAATAGGACATTGTCCAGTGCAATGAGATATCAGGGTAAGAGGACATTCTCCAGTCTGATGAGCTATCAGAGCAATGGGACATTCTCCAGTGCAATGAGAAATATGAGCAATGGGACATTCTCCAATTTAATGAGTTATCAGGAGAATGGGACATTTTCCAGTGTAACAAGATACCAGGGGAATGGGACGTCCCCCAGTGTAAAGAGATATCAGAGCAATGGGATGTTCTCCAATGTAATGAGATATCAGGGCAATCGGTCATTTTCCAATTTAATGACTTATCAGGCCAATGGGACATTTTCCATTGTACTGAGATATCAGTGCAATGGGACGTCCTACAGTGTAATGAGATACCAGCGCAATGGGATGTTCTCCAATGTATTGAGGTATCAGGGAATGGGACATTCTTCAATGTAATGAGATATCAGGGCAATGGAACATTTTCCAATGTAATAAGTTACAAGGGCAATGGAACATTCTCGAATATAATGAGATATCAGGGGAATGGGACATTCTCATTGTAATGAGATATCGGCAATGGGACATTCTCCAGTGTAATGAGATATCAGGGTAATGGGACATTCTCTTGTGTCATGAGATATCAGGGCAATAGTACACTGTCCAGTGAAATGAGATATCATTGCAATGGGACATGGTACAACGTAATGAGATATGAGAGTAATAGGACATTGTCCAGTGCAATGAGATATCAGGGTAAGAGGACATTCTCCAGTCTGATGAGCTATCAGAGCAATGGGACATTCTCCAGTGCAATGAGAAATATGAGCAATGGGACATTCTCCAATTTAAGGAGTTATAAGGAGAATGGGACATTCTCCAGTGTAACAAGATATCAGGGGAATGGGACGTCCCCCAGTGTAATGAGATATCAGAGCAATGGGATGTTCTCCAATGTAATGAGATATCAGGGAACGGGACAATCTAAAAATGTAATGAGATATCAGGGTAATAGGACATTCTCCAGTGCAATGAGATATGAGGGCAAAGGGACATACACCAATGTAATGAGATATCAGGCAAACGGGAGATACTTCAAAGTAATAAGTTACCAGGGCAATGAGACATTCTCGAATGTACTGAGATTTCGGCAAGGAACATTCCCCAGTGCAATGAGATATCAGGGCAATGGGTCATTCTCCAATTTAGTGACTTATCAGGACAACGGGACATTCTCCATTGTAATAAGATACCAGCGCAGTGGAATGTTCTGCAATGCATTGAGATATCAGGGAATGGGACATTCTTCCATGTAATGAGATATCAGTGAAATGGAACATTGTCCAATGTAATGAGTTACCAGGTAATGGGACATTGTCGAATTTAATGAGATATCAGGGGAATGGGACATTCTCCAATTTAATGAGTTATCAGGACAATGGTAGATTCTCCATTGTAATAAGATACCAGGGCAATGGGACGGCCTCCACTGTCATGAGATACCAGGGGGCAATGGGACATTTTTGAATGTATTGAGATATCGACAATGGGACATTCACCAGTATAATGAGATATCAAGGTAATAGGACATTCTCCAGTCTGATGAGCTATCAGAGCAATGGTACATTCTCCAGTGTAATGAGATGACTGCAATGGGACATTCTCCTGTGTAATGAGTAACGGAAATGGGATATTCTACAGTGTAATGAGATATCAGGGCAATGGTACATTCTCTAGTGTAATGAGATATCAGGGCAATAATGCACTGTCCAGTGAAATTAGATATCATTGCTATGGGACATACTCCAATGTAATGAGATATCAAGGCAATGGGACATTCTCCAGTGTAATGAAATACTGCGGCAATGGGACATTCTCCTGTGTAATGAGATATCAGGGCAATAGGACATTCTCCAATTTAATGAGTTATCAAGCTAATGGGACATTCTGCAGTGTACTGAGATATCAGGGAAACTGGACGTCCTGCAGTGTAATGAGATACCAGAGCAATGGAATGTTCTCCAATGTAAGGAGATATCAGAGAATGGGACATTCTCCAGTGTAATGAAATATCAGGGCAACGGGACATTCCCTTGTGTAATGAGTCATCAGGGCAATAAAACACTGTCCAGTGAAATGAGATATCATTGCAATGGGACATACTCCAATGTAATGAGATATCAGGGCAATGGGACATACTCCAATGTAATGAGATATAAGAGCAATGGGACATACTCCAATGTAATGAGTTACCAGGGCAATGGGACATTCTCGAATGTATTGAGATCTCGGCAAGGAACATTCGCCACTGTAATGAGATATCAGGGAAATGGGACTTCTCTTGTTTATTGACATACCAGGGCAATGAGGCATTCCCCAGTGTATTGAGATACCAGGGCAATAGGACATTCTCCAGTGTAATGAGATACTGCGGCAATGGGACATTCTCCACTATAATGAGATATCAGGGTAATGGGACATTCTCCAGTGAAATGAGCTATGAGGGCAATAGGACATTCCCCAGTGCAATGCGATATCAGGGCAATGGGTCATTCTCCAATTTAATGAGTTATTATGACAACGGGACATTCTCCATTGTAATAAGATACCAGCGCAATGGGATGTTCTCCAATGTATTGAGGTATCAGGGAATGGGACATTCTTCAATGTAATGAGATATCAGGGCAATGGAACATTTCCCAATGTAATAAGTTACAAGGGCAATGGAACATTCTCGAATATAATGAGATATCAGGGGAATGGGACATTCTCTTTGTAATGAGATATCGGCAATGGGACATTCTCCAGTGTAATGAGATATCAGGGTAATGGGACATTCTCTTGTGTCATGAGATAGCAGGGCAATAGTACACTGTCCAGTGAAATGAGATATCATTGCAATGGGACATTGTACAACGTAATGAGATATGAGAGTAATAGGACATTGTCCAGTGCAATGAGTTATCAGGGCAATGGGACATACTCCAATGTAATGAGATATCAGGGCACTGGGACAAACTCCAATGTAATGAGTTACCACGGCAATGGGACATTTTCGAATGTATTGAGATATTGGCAATGGGACATTCTCCAGTGTAATGAGATATCAGGGTAAGAGGACATTCTCCAGTCTGATGAGCTATCAGAGCAATGGGACATTCTCCAGTGCAATGAGAAGTATGAGCAATGGGTCATTCTCCAATTTAATGAGTTATCAGGAGAATGGGACATTCTCCAGTGTAACAAGATACCAGGGGAATAGGACGTCCCCCAGTGTAATGAGATATCAGAGCAATGGGATGTTCTCCAATTTAATGAGATATCAGGGCAATCGGTCATTCTCCAATTTAATGACTTATCAGGCCAAAGGGACATTCTCCATTGTACTGAGATATCAGTGCAATGGGACGTCCTACAGTGTCATGAGATACCAGAGCAATGGAATGTTCTCCAATTTAATGAGTTATCAGGAGAATGGGACATTCTCCAGTGTAATAAGATACAAAGGGAATGGGACGTCCCACAGTGTAATGAGATATCAGAGCAATGGGATGTTCTCCGATGTAATGAGATATCAGGGAACGGGACAATCTAAAAATGTAATGAGATATCAGGGTAATAGGACATTGTCGAGTGTAATGAGATATGAGGGCAAAGGGATATACACCAATGTAATGAGATATCAGGGGAACGGGAGATACTTCAATGTAATAAGTTACCAGGGCAATGGGACATTTTCGAATGTATTGAGATTTCAGCAAGGAACATTCCCCAGTGCAATGCGATATCAGGGCAATGGGTCATTCTCCAATTTACTGACTTATCAGGACAACGGGACATTCTCCATTGTAATAAGATACCAGCGCAATGCAATGTTCTCCAATGCATTGAGATATCAGGGAATGGGACATTCTTCAATGTACTGAGATATCAGGGAAATGGAACATTTTCCCATGTAATGAGTTACCAGGTAATGTGATATTGTCGAATATAATGAGACATCAGGGGAATGGGACATTCTCTAATTTAATGAGTTATCAGGACAATGGTAGATTCTCCATTGTAATAATATACCAGAGCAATGGGACGCCCTCCACTGTCATGAGATACCAGGGCAATGGGACATTTTCGAATGTATTGAGATATCGGCAATGGGACATTCTCCAGTATAATGAGATATCAAGGTAATAGGACATTCTCCAGTCTGATGAGCTATCAGAGCAATGGTACATTCTCCAGTGCAATGAGCTATCAGGGCAATGGGACATTCTCCAGTGTAACAAGATACCAGGGGAATAGGACGTCCCCCAGTGTAATGAGATATCAGAGCAATGGGATGTTCTCCAATTTAATGAGATATCATGGCAATGGGACATTCTCCAATTTAATGAGCTATCAGGCCAATGGGACATTCTGCAGTGTACTGAGATATCAGGGCAACGGGACGTCCTCCAGTGTAATGAGATACCAGAGCAATGGAATGTTCTCCAATGTAATGAGATATCCGAGAATGGGACATTCTCCAGTGTAATGAGATATCAAGGCAATGAGACATTCCCTTGTGTAACGAGTTATCAGGACAATAAAACACTGTCCAGTGAAATGAGATATCATTGCAATGGGACATACTACAATGTAATGAAATATCAGGGCAATGGGACAGACTCCAATGTAATGAGTTACCAGGGCAATGGGACATTCTCGAATGTATTGAGATTTCGGCAAGGAACATTCTCCACTGTAATGAGATATCAGGGAAATGGGACTTCTCTTGTTTATTGACATACCAGGGCAATGAGGCATTCCCCAGTGTATTGAGATACCAGGGCAATAGGACATTCTCCAGTGTAATGAGATACTGCGGCAATGGGACATTCTCCACTATAATGAGATATCAGGGTAATGGGACATTCTCCAGTGAAATGAGCTATGAGCGCAATGGGACATTCCCCAGTGCAATGAAATATCAGGGCAATGGGTCATTCTCCAATTTAATGAGTTATCATGACAACGGGACATTCTCCATTGTAATAAGATACCAGCACAATGGGATGTTCTCCAATGTATTGAGATATCAGGGAATGGGACATTCATCAATGTAATCAGATATCAGGGCAATGGAACATTTTCCAATGTAATAAGTTACCAGGGTAATGGGACATTTTCGAATATAATGAGATATCAGGGGAATGGGACATTCCCATTTTAATGAGATATCGGCAATGAGACATTCTCCAGTGTCATGAGATATCAGGGCAATAGTACACTGTCGAATGAAATGAGATATCATTGCAATAAGACATTGTACAGCGTAATGAGATATGAGGGTAATAGGACATTGCCAGTGCAATGAGATATCAGGGCAAGGGGACATACTCCAATGTAATGAGGTTTCAGGGCACTGAGACAAACTGCAATGTAATGAGTTACCAGCTCAATGGGATATTTTCGAATGTATTGAGATATCGGCAATGGGACATTCTCCAGTGTAATGAGATATCAGGGTAATGGAACATTCTCCAGTCTGATGAGCTATCAGAGCAATGGGACATTCTCCAGTGCAATGAGATAAATAGGCAATGGGACATTCTCCAATTTAAGGAGTTATAAGGAGAATGGGACATTCTCCAGTGTAATAAGATATCAGGACAATGGGACGTCCCCCAGTGTAATGAGATATCAGAGCAATGGGATTGTTCTCCAAAGTAATGAGATATCAGGGAATGGGACATCCTCCAATGTAATGAGATATCAGGGTAATAGGACATTGTCCAGTGTAATGAGATATGAGGGCAAAGGGACATACTCCAATGTAATGAGATATCAGGGGAACGGGAGATACTCCAATGTAATGAGTTACCAGGGAAATGGGACATTCTCGAATGTATTGAGATTTCGGCAAGGAACATTCCCCAGTGCAATGAGATATCAGGGTAATGGGTCATTCTCCAATTTAATGAGTTATCAGGACAACGGTACATTCTCCATTGTATTAAGATACCAGCGCAATGGGATGTTCTCCAATGCATTGAGTTATCAGGGAATGGGACATTTTTCAATGTAATGATGTATGAGGGCAATGGGACATACTCCAATGTAATGAGATATTAGGGCACTGGGACAAACTCCAATGTAATGAGTTACCAGGGCAATGGGACATTTTCGAATGTATTGAGATATCGGCAATGGGACATTCTCCAGTGTAATGAGATATCAAGGTAATAGGACATTCTCCAGTCTGATGAGCTATCAGAGCAATGGGACATTCTCCAGTGCAATGAGATATATGAGCAATGGGACATTCTCCAATTTAATGAGTTATCAGGCCAATGGGAGATTCTGCACTGCAATAAGATACCAGGGCAATGGGATGCCCTCCACTGAAATGAGATACCAGAAGAATGGA
Source organism: Mobula hypostoma (assembly GCF_963921235.1). Taxonomy (NCBI): domain Eukaryota; kingdom Metazoa; phylum Chordata; class Chondrichthyes; order Myliobatiformes; family Myliobatidae; genus Mobula; species Mobula hypostoma. The sequence goes on along the minus strand of NC_086107.1, from coordinate 82,845,002 downwards.
ATGTTCTCCAAAGTAATGAGGTATCAGGGAATGGGACATTCTGCAATGTAATGAGATTTGAGGGCAATGGGACATTCTGCAATGTAATGAAATATCAGGGCAATAGGACATTCTCTAGTGTAATGAGATATCGGCAATGGGACATTCTCCAGAGCAATGAGATATTAGGGAATGCGGCATTCTCCATTGTAATAAGATACCAGGGCAATGGGACGTCCTCCAGAGTAATGAGATACCAGAGCAATGGGATGTTCTCCAATGTAATGATATATTAGGACAATGGGACATTCTCCAATCTAATGAGATAGCAGGGTAATAGGACATTGTCCAGTGAAATGAGATATGAGTGCAAAGTGACATACTCCAATGTAATGAGATATCAGGGGAACGGGAGATACTCCAATGTAATGAGTTACCAGGGCAATGGGACATTCTCGAATGTACTGAGATTTCGGCAAGGAACATTCTCCACTGTAATGAGATATCAGGAAAATGGGACTTCTTTTGTTTAGTGACATACCAGGGCAAAGAGGCATTCTCCTGTGTATTGAGATACCAGGGTAATAGGCCATTCTCCAGTGTAATGAGATACTGCGGCAATGGGACATTCCTCAATGTAATGAGATATCAGGACAATGGATCATTTTCCAATGTAATGAGTTACCAGGGTGATGGGACATTCTCGAATATAATGAGATATCAGGGGAATGGGACATTCTTCAGTGTAATGAGATAACTGCAATGGGACATTCTCCTGTGTAAAGAGATATCAGGGCAATGGGACATTCTCTTGTGTAATGAGATATCAGGGCAATAATGCACTGTCCAGTGAAATGAGATATCATTGCAATGGGACTTACTCCAATGTAATGAGATATCAGGGCAATGGGACATACTCCAATGTAATGAGATATCAGGGCAATGGGATATACTCCAATGTAATGAGATATCAGGGCAATGGGACATACTCCAATGTAATGAGTTACCAGGGCAATGGGACATTTTCGAATGTTATGAGATATCGGCAATGGGACATTCTGCAGTGTAATGAGATATCAGTGTAATGGGACATTCTCCATTCTGATGAGTATCAGAGCAATGGCACATTCTCCAATTTAATGAGTTATCAAGACAATGGGACATTTTACTGTGTAATAAGATACCAGGGCAATGGGACGTCCTCCAGTATAATGAGATACCACAGCAAAGTGATGTTCTCCAATGTAATGAGATATCAGGGCTATCGGTCATTCTCCAATTTAATGAGTTATCAGGCCAATGGGACATTCTCCGGTTTTCTGAGATATCAGGGCAATGGGACGTCCTCCAGTGTAATGAGATACTAGAGCAATAGAATGTTCTCCAATTTAATGAGATATCAGGGAATGGGACATTCTCCAATGCAATATGTTATCAGGGCAATGGGATATTGTCTAGTGTAATGAGATACCAGCACTGCGACATTTTCCAGTGTAATGAGATTTCAGAGAAATGGGACATTCCCCAGTATAATGAGATATCAGGGCAATGGAATATTCTCCAATTTAATGAGTTATCAGGACAATGGGAGATTCTCCAGTGTAATAAGATACCAGGGCAATGGGACGCCCTCCAGTGTAATGAGATACCAGAGGAATGAGATGTTCTTCAAAGTAATGAGATATCAGGGGGTGGGACATTCTGCAATGTAATGAGATATCAGGGCAATCAGACATTCTCCAATGCAATGAGATATCTTGGTAAAGAGACGCCCTCCAGAGTAATGAGATATCAGAGCAATCGTATGTTGTCCTATGTAATGAGACGTCAGGGCAATGGGACATTCTCCAGTGTAATCAGATATCAGGGTATTGGGATATTCTCCAGTGTAATGAGCTATCAGGGCAATTTGACATTCTCCAGTGTAATTAGATTTCAAGGAAAAGGGACATTCTCCAATTTAATGAGTTATCAGGACAATTGGGCATTCTCTAGTGTACTAAGATATCAGGGCAATGGGACATTGTCCAGTGTAATGAGGTATCAGGGTAATGGGACATTCTGCATTCTAATAAGCTATCAGGGCAATGGGACATTCTCCAGTGTAATGAGTGTCAGGGCAATGGGACATTGTCCAGTGTAATCAGCTATGAGGGTGATGGGATATTCTCCAGTGCAATGAGATATGCGGGCAATGGGACATTCTCCAATTTAATGAGTTATGAGGCCAATCGGAGATTCTCCATTGCAATAAGATACCAGGGCAATGGGATGCCCTCCACTGAAATGAGATACCAGAAGAATGGAATGTTCTCCAAAGTAATGAGATATCAGGGAATGGGACATTCTGCAATGTAATGAGATTTGAGGGCAATGGGACATTCTGCAATGTAATGAAATATCAGGGCAATAGGACATTCTCTATTGTAATGAGATATCGGCAATGGGACATTCTCCAGAGTAATGAGATATTAGGGAATGCGGCATTCTCCATTGTAATAAGATACCAGGGCAATGGGACGTCCTCCAGAGTAATGAGATACCAGAGCAATGGAATGTTCTCCAATGTAATGAGATATTAGGACAATGGGACATTCTCCAATCTAATGAGATATCAGGGTAATAGGACATTGTCCAGTGAAATGAGATATGAGGGCAAAGTGACATACTCCAATGTAATGAGCTATCAGGGGAATGGGAGATACTCCAATGTAATGAGTTACCAGGGCAATGGGACATTCTCGAATGTACTGAGATTTCGGCAAGGAACATTCTCCACTGGAATGAGATATCAGGGAAATGGGACTTCTTTTGTTTAGTGACATACCAGGGCAATGAGGCATTCTCCTGTGTATTGAGATACCAGGGTAATAGGCCATTCTCCAGTGTAATGAGATACTGCGGCAATGGGACATTCTTCAATGTAATGAGATATCAGGACAATGGATCATTTTCCAATGTAATGAATTACCAGGGTGATGGGACATTCTCGAATATAATGAGATATCAGGGGAATGGGACATTCTCCAGTGTAATGAGATAAATGCAATGGGACATTCTCCTGTGTAAAGAGATATCAGGGCAATGGGACATTCCTTTTGTAATGAGATATCAGGGCAATAATGCACTGTCCAGTGAAATGAGATATCATTGCAATTGGACTTACTCCAATGTAATGAGATATCAGGGCAATGGGACATACTCCAATGTAATGAGATATCAGGGCAATGGGACATACTCCAATGTAATGAGTTACCAGGGCAATGGGACATTTTCGAATGTTACGAGATATCGGCAATGGGACATTCTGCAGTGTAATGAGATATCAGTGTAATGGCACATTCTCCAGTCTGATGAGGTATCAGAGCAATGGCACATTCTCCAGTTTAATGAGTTATCAGGAGAATGGGACATTCTCGAGTGTAATAAGATACCGGAGGAATGGTACGTCCCCCAGTGTAATGAGATATCAGAGCAATGGGATGTTCTCCAAAGCAATGAGATATCAGGGCAATCGGTCATTCTCCAATTTAATAAGTTATCAGGCCAATGGGACATTCTCCATTGTACTGAGATATCAGGGCAATGGGACGTCCTCCAGAGTAATGAGATACCAGAGCAATGAAATGTTCTCCAATGTAATGAGATATCAGAGAATGGGACATTCTCCAATGTAACGAGATATCGGCAATGGGACATTCTCCAATGTAATGAGATATCGGCAATGGGGCTTTCTCCAGTGTAATGTGCTATCAGGGCAATGGGACATTCTCCTGTGTAATGAGATATCAGGGCAATGGGACATTCTCCAGTGAAATGAGCTATGAGGGCAATGGGACATTCCCCAGTGCAATGAGATATCAGGGCAATGGAACATTTTCCAATGTAATAAGTTACCAGGGTAATGGGACATTCTCGAATATAATGAGATATCAGGGGAATGGGACATTCCCATTGTAATGAGATATCGGAAATGGGACATTCTCCAGTGTAATGAGATATCAGGGTAATGGGACATTCTCTTGTGTCATGAGATATCAGGACAATAGTACACTGTCCAGTGAAATGAGATATCATTGCAATGGGACATTGTACAGCGTAATGAGATATGAGAGTAATAGTACACTGTCCAGTGAAATGAGATATCATTGCAATGGTACATTGTACAGCGTAATGAGATATGAGAGTAATAGGACATTGTCCAGTGTAATGAGATATCAGGGTAATCGGATATTCTGCAGTGTACTGAGATATCAGGGCAACGGGACGTCCTCCAGTGTAATGAGATACCAGAGCAATGGAATGTTCTCCAATGTAATGAGATATCAGAGAATGGAACATTCTCCAGTGTAATGAGATATAAGGGCAATGGGACATACTCCAATGTAATGAGTTAACAGGGCAATGCGACATTCTCGAATGGATTGAGATTTCGGCAAGGAACATTCTCCACTGTAATGAGATATCAGGGAAATGGGACATCTCTTGCTTATTGACATACCAGGGCAATGAGGCATTCCCCAGTGTATTGAGATACCAGGGCAATAGGACATTCTCCAGCGTAATGAGGTACTGCGGCAATGGGATATTCTCCACTATAATGAGATATCAGGGTAATGGGACATTCTCCAGTGAAATGAGCTATGAGGGCAATGGGACATTCCCCAGTGCAATGAGATATCAGGGCAATGGGTCATTCTCCAATTTAATGAGTTATCATGACAACGGGACATTCTCCATTGTAATAAGATACCAGCGCAATGGGATGTTCTCCAATGTATTGAGATATCTGGGAATGGGACATTCTTCAATGTAATGAGATATCAGGGCAATGGAACATTTTCCAATGTAATAAGTTACCAGTGTAATAGGACATTCTCGAATATAATGAGATATCAGGGGAATGGGACATTCCCATTGTAATGAGATATCGGCAATGGAACATTCTCCAGTGTAATGAGACATCAGGGCAATGGGACATTCTCTTGTGTCATGAGATATCAGGGCAAGAGTACACTGTCCAGTGAAATGAGATATCATTGCAATGGGACATTGTACAGCGTAATGAGATATGAGAGTAATAGGACATTGTCCAGTGCAATGAGATATCAGGCACTGGGACAAACTCCAATGTAATGAGTTGCCAGGGCAATGGGACATTTTCGAATGTATTGAGATATCGGCAATGGGACATTCTCCAGTGTAATGAGATATCAGGGTAATAGGACATTCTCCAGTCTGATGAGCTATCAGAGCAATGGGACATTCTCCAGTGCAATGAGATATATGAGCAATGGGACATTCTCAAATTTAATGAGTTATCAGGAGAATGGGAAATTCTCCAGTGTAATAAGATATCAGTGCAATGGGACGTCCTCCAGTGTAATGAGATACCAGAGCAATGGAATGTTCTCCAATGTAATGAGATATCCGAGAATGGGACATTCTCCAGTGTAATGAGATATCAGGGCAATGGAACATTCCCTTGTGTAATGAGTTATCAGGGCAATAAAACACTGTCCAGTGAAATGAGATATCATTGCAATGGGACATGCTCCAATGTAATGAAATATCAGGGCAATGGGACAGACTCCAATGTAATGAGTTAACAGGGCAATGCGACATTCTCGAATGTATTGAGATTTCGGCAAGGAACATTCTCCACTGTAATGAGATATCAGGGAAATGGGACATCTCTTGTTTATTGACATACCAGGGCAATGAGGCATTCCCCAGTGTATTGAGATACCAGGGCATTCTCCAGTGTAATGAGATACTGTGGCAATGGGACATTCTCCACTATAATGAGATATCAGGGTAATGGGACATTCTCCAGTGAAATGAGTTATGAGGGCAATGGGACATTCCCCAGTGCAATGAGATCTCAGGGCAATGGGTCATTCTCCAATTTAATGAGTTATCATGACAACGGGACATTCTCCATTGTAATAAGATACCAGCGCAATGGGATGTTCTCCAATGTATTGAGATATCAGGGAATGGGACATTCTTCAATGTAATGAGATATCAGGGCAATGGAACATTTTCCAATGTAATAAGTTACCAGTGTAATGGGACATTCTCGAATATAATGAGATATCAGGGGAATGGGACATTCCCATTGTAATGAGATATCGGCAATGGGACATTCTCCAGTGTAATGAGATATCAGGGTAATGGGACATTCTCTTGTGTCATGAGATATCAGGGCAAGAGTACACTGTCCAGTGAAATGAGATATCATTGCAATGGGACATTGTACAGCGTAATGAGATATGAGAGTAATAGGACATTGTCCAGTGCAATGAGATATCAGGGCAATGGGGCATAGTCCAACGTAATAAGATATCGGGGCACTGGGACAAACTCCAACGTAATGAGTTACCAGGGCAATGGGACATTTTCGAATGTATTGAGATATCGGCAATGGGACATTCTCCAGTGTAATGAGATATCAGGGTAATAGGACATTCTCCAGTCTGATGAGCTATCAGAGCAATGGGACATTCTCCAGTGCAATGAGATATATGAGCAATGGGACATTCTCGAATTTAATGAGTTATCAGGAGAATGGGAAATTCTCCAGTGTATTAAGATAGCAGGGGAATGGGACGTCGCCCAGTGTAATGAGATATCAGAGCAATGGGATGTTCTCCAATGTAATGAGATATCAGGGCAATCGGTCATTCTCCAATTTAATGACTTAGTATTGTGTGCAGTTTTGGTCCCCTAATCTGAGGAAAGACATCTTTGCCATAGAGGGAGTACAAAGAAGGTTCACCAGGTTCACCTGGGATGGCAGGTCTTTCATATGAAGAAAGACTGGATGAACTGGGCTTGTACTCGTTGGAATTTAGAAGATTGAGGGGGGATCTGATTGAAACGTATAAGATCCTAAAGGGATTGGACAGGCTAGATGCGGGAAGATTGTTCCCGATGTTGGGGAGGTCCAGAACGAGGGGTCACAGTTTGAGGATAGAGGGGAAGCCTTTTAGGACCGAGATTAGGAAAAACTTCTTCACACAGAGAGTGGTGAATCTGTGGAATTCTCTGCCACAGCAAACTGTTGAGGCCAGTTCATTAGCTATGTTTAAAAGGAAGTTAGATATGGCCCTTGTGGCTACAGGGGTCAGGGGGTATGGAGGGAAGGCTGGGTTCTGAGTTGGATGATCAGCCATGATCATAATAAATGGTGGTGCAGGCTCGAAGGGCCGAATGGCCTACTCCTGCACCTATTTTCTATGTTTCTATGTTTCTATACCAGAGTAATGGAATGTTCTCCAATGTAATGAGATATCAGCGAATGGGCCATTCTCCAGTGTAACGAGATATCGGCAATGGGACTTTCTCCTGTGTAGTGAGATATCAGGGCAAATGGGACATTCTACAATTTAATGAGTTATCAGGAGAATGGGAGATTCTCCATTGTAATATAATAGCAGGGCAATGGGACGCCCTCCACTGTAATGAGATACCAGAACAATGGAATGTTCTCCAAAGTAATGAGATATCAGGGAATGGGACATTCTGCAATGTAATGAAATATCAGGGCAATGGGACATACTCCAGTGTAATGAGATATCGGCAATGGAAACTTCTCCAGAGTAATGAGATATTAGCGAATGCGGCATTCTCCAGTGTAATAAGATACCAGGGCAATAGGACGTCCTCCAGAGTAATGAGATACCAGAGCAATGGAATGTTCTCCAATGTAATGAGATATTAGGACAATGGGACATTCTCCAATCTAATGAGATATCAGGGTAATAGGACATTCTCCAGTGTAATGAGATATGAGGGCAAAGGGACATACTCCAATGTAATGAGATATCAGGGTATTGGGACATTCTCCAGTGTAATAAGCTATCAGGGCAATTTGACATTCTCCTGTGTAATTAGACATCAGGGAAAAGGGACATTCTCCAATTTAATGAGTTATCAGGACAATTGGGCATTCTCCAGTGTACTAAGATATCAGGGCAATGGGACATTGTCCATTGGAATGAGGTATCAGGGAAATGGGACATTCTGCATTCTAATAAGCTATCAGGGCAATGGGACATTCTCCAGTGTAATGAGATATCTGGGAGATGGTGTACTCTCCAATTTTGTGAGTTATCAGGACAATGGGACAATCTCCAGTGTAATAAGATACAGGGGAATGGGTCGTCCTCCAGTGAAATGTAATATCAGGGCAATGGGACATACTCCAATGTAATGAGATATCGGCTCTGGGACATACTCCAATGTAATGAGTTACCAGGGCAATGGGACATTTTCGAATGTATTGAGATATCGGCAATGGGACATTCTCCAGTATAATGAGATATCAAGATAATAGGACATTCTTCAGTCTGATGAGCTATCAGAGCAATGGTACATTCTCCAGTGTAATGAGATGACTGCAATGGGACATTCTCCTGTGTAATGAGATACTGCGGCAATGGGACATTTTCCACTATACTGAGATATCAGGGTCATGGGACATTCTCCAGTAAAATGAGCTATGAGGGCAATGGGACATTCCCCAGTGCAATGAGATATCAGGGCAATGGGTCATTCTCCAATTTAATGAGTTATCATGACAACGGCACATTCTCCATTGTAATAAGATACCAGCGCAATGGGATGTTCTCCAATGCATTGAGATATCAGGGAATGGGACATTCTTCAATATAATCAGATATCAGGGCAATGGAACATTTTCCAAAGTAATAAGTTACCAGGGTAATGGGACATTTTCGAATATAATAAGATATGAGGGGAATGGGACATTCCCATTGTAATGAGATATCGGAAATGGGACATTCTCCAGTGTAATGAGATATCAGGGTAATGGGACATTCTCTTGTGTCATGAGATATCAGGGCAATAGTACACTGTCGAATGAAATGAGATATCATTGCTATGGGACATTGTAGAGCGTAATGAGATATTAGGGTAATAGGACATTGCCAGTGCAATGAGATATCAGGGCAAGGGGACATACTCCAATGTAATGAGGTATCAGGGCGGGCACTGGGACAAACTGCAATGTAATGAGTTACCAGCGCAATGGGATATTTTCGAATGTATTGAGATATCGGCAATGGGACATTCTCCAGTTTAATGAGATATCAGGGTAATAGGACATTCTCCAGTCTGATGAGCTATCAGATGAATGGGACATTCTCCAGTGCAATGAGATATATGAGCAATGGGACATTCTCCAGTGTAATAAGATATCAGGGCAATGGGATGTCCCCCAGTGTAATGAGATATCAGAGCAATGGGATTGTTCTCCAATGTAATGAGATATCAGGGAACGGGACAATCTCCAATGTAATGAGATATCAGGGTAATAGGACATTGTCCAGCATAATGAGATATGAGGGCAAAGGGACATACTCCAATGTAATGAGATATCAGGGGAACGGGAGATACTGCAGTCTAATGAGTTACCAGGACAATGGGACATTCTCGAATGTATTGAGATTTCGGCAAGGAACATTCCCCAGTGCAATGAGATATCAGGGCAATGGGTCATTCTCCAATTTAACGAGTTACCAGGACAATAGGACATGCTCCATTGTAATAAGATACCAGCGCAATGGGATGTTCTCCAATGCATTGAGATATCAGGGAATGTGTCATACTTCAATGTAATGAGATATCAGGGCAATGGAACATTTTCCAATGTAATGAGTTACCAGGGTAATGGGATATTATCGAATATAATGAGATATCAGGGGAATGGGACATTCTCCAGTGTAATGAGAAATCGGCAATGGGACATTCACCAGTGTAATGAGATATCAGGGTCCCATTGCCAATTCTACATTCTCCAATTTAATGAGTTATCAGGACAATGGGAGATTATGCGTTGTAATAAAATACCAGGGCAATAGGACGCCCTCCACTGTAATGAGATACCGGAGCAATGGGATGTTCTCCAAAGTAATGAGATATCAGGGAATGGGACATTCTGCAATGTAATGATGTATGAGGGCAGTGGGACATACTCCAATGTAATGAGATATCAGGGCACTGGGACAAACTCCAATGTAATAAGTTACCAGGGCAAAGGGACATTTTCGAATGTATTGAGATATCGGCAATGGGACATTCTCCAGTGTAATGAGATATCAAGGTAATAGGACATTCTCCAGTCTGATGAGCTATCAGAGCAATGGGACATTCTCCAGTGCAATGAGATATATGAGCAATGGGACATTCTCCAATTTAATGAGTTATCAGGCCAATGGGAGATTCTCCATTGCAATAAGAGACCAGGGCAATGGGACGCCCTCCACTGAAATGTGATACCAGAAGAATGGGATGTTCTCCAAAGTAATGAGACATCAGGGAATGGGACATTCTGCAATGTAATGAAATATCAGGGCAATGGGACATTCTCTAGTGTAATGAGATATCGGCAATGTGAAATTCTCCAGAGTAATGAGATATTAGGGAATGCGGCATTCTCCATTGTAATAAGATACCAGGGCAATGGGACGTCCTTCAGAGTAATGAGATACCAGAGCAATGGGATGTTCTCCAATGTAATGATATATTGGGACAATGGGACGTTCTCCAATCTAATGAGATATCAGGGTAATAGGACATTGTCCAGTGTAATGAGATATGAGGGTAAAGTGACATACTCCAATGTAATGAGATATCAGGGGAACGGGAGATACTCCAATGTAATGAGTTACCAGGGCAATGGGACATTCTCGACTGTATTGAGATTTCAGCAAGGCACATTCTCCACTGTAATGAGATATCAGGGAAATGGGACTTCTTTTGTTTAGTGACATACCAGGGCAATGAGGCATTCGGCTGTGCATTGAGATACCAGGGTAATAGACCATTCTCCAGTGTAATGAGATACTGCGGCAATGGGACATTCTTCAATGTAATGAGATATCAGGACAATGGATCATTTTCCAATGTAATGAGTTACCAGGGTGATGGGACATTCTCGAATATAATGAGATATCAGGGAATGGGACATTCTCCAGTGTAATGAGATAACTGCAATGGGACATTCTCCTGTGTAAAGAGATATCAGGGCAATGGGACATTCTCTTGTGTAATGAGATATCAGGGCAATAATGCACTGTCCAGTGAAATGAGATATAATTGCAATGGGACTTACTCCAATGTAATGAGATATCAGGGCAATGGGACATACTCCAATGTAATGAGATATCAGGGCAATGGGATATACTCCAATGTAATGAGATATCAGGGCAATGGGACATACTGCAATGTATTGAGTTACCAGGGCAATGGGACATTTTCGAATGTTACGAGATATCGGCAATGGGACATTCTGCAGTGTAACGAGATATCAGTGTAACGGGACATTCTCCAGTCTGATGAGGTATCAGAGCAATGGCACATTCTCCAATTTAATGAGTTATCAAGACAATGGGACATTTTCCAGTGTAATAAGATACCAGGGCAATGGGACGTCCTCCAGTATAATGAGATACCAGTGCAAAGTGATGTTCTCAAATGTAATGAGATATCAGGGCAATCGGTCATTCTCCAATTTAATGAGTTATCAGGCCAGTGGGACATTCTCCAGTGTTCTGAGATATCAGGGCAATGGGACGTCCTCCAGTGTAATGAGATACCAGAGCAATAGAATGTTCTCCAATGTAATATGATATCAGAGCAATGGAACATTGTCCAGTGTAATGAGATACCAGCACTGCAACATTTTCCAGTGTAATGAGATTTCAGGGAAATGGGACATTCCCCAGTGTAATGAGATATCAGGACAATGGGACATTCTCCAATTTAATAAGTTATCAGGACAATGGGAGATTCTCCAGTGTAATAAGATACCAGGGCAATGGGACGCCCTCCAGTGTAATGAGATACCAGAGGAATGAGATGTTCTTCAAAGTAATGAGATATCAGGGGATGGGACATTCTGCAATGTAATGAGATATCAGGGCAATCAGACATTCTCCAATGCAATGAGATATCTTGGTAAAGAGACATTCTCCAGAGTAATGAGATATGAGGGAATGGGACATTCTCCAGTGTAATTAGCCAAGGCAATGGGACGTCCTCCAGAGTAATGAGATATCAGAGCAATCGTATGTTGTCCTATGTAATGAGACATCAGGGCAAAGGGACATTCTCCAGTGTAATCAGATATCAGGGTATTGGGATATTCTCCAGTGTAATGAGCTATCATGGCAATTTGACATTCTCCAGTGTAATTAGATATCAGAGAAAAGGGACATTCTCCAATTTAATGAGTTATCAGGACAATTGGGCATTCTCCAGTGTACTAATATATCAGGGCAATGGGACATTGTCCAGTGTAATGAGGTATCAGGGTAATGGGACATTCTGCATTCTAATAAGCTATCAGGGCAATGGGACATTCTCCAGTGTAATGAGATATGAGGGTAATAGGACATTGTCCAGTGCAATGAGATATCAGGGCAAGGGGACATACTCCAATGTAATGAGATATCAGGGCACTGGGACATTTTCGAATGTATTGAGATATCGGCAATGGGACATTCTCCAGTGTAATATGATATTAGGGTAATAGGATATTCTCCAGTCTGATGAGCTATCAGAGCAATGGGACATTCTCCAGTGCAATGAGATATATGAGCAATGGGACATTCTCCAATTTAATGATTTATCAGGAGAATGGGACATTCTCCAGTGTAATAAGATACCAGGGGAATGGGACGTCCCCCAGTGTAATGAGATATCAGAGCAATGGGATTGTTCTCCAATTTAATGAGATATCAGGTAATGGGACATTCTCCAATGTAATGAGATATCAGGGTAATAGGACATTGTCCAGTGTAATGAGATATGAGGGCAAAGGGACATACTCCAATGTAATGAGATATCAGGGGAACGGGAGATACTCCAATGTAATGAGTTACCAGGGCAATGGGACATTCTCGAATGTATTGAGATTTCGGCAAGGAACATTCCCCAGTGCAATGAGATATCAGGGCAATGGGTCATTCTCCAATTTAATGAGTTATCAGGACAACGGGACATTCTCCATTGTAATAAGATGCCAACGCAATGGGATGTTCTCCAATGCATTGAGATATCAGTGAATGGGACATTCTTCAATGTAATGAGATATCAGGACAATGGAACATTTTCTAATGTAATGAGTTACCAGGGTAATGGGACATTGTCGAATATAATGAGATATCAGGGGAATGGGACATTCTCCAGTGTAATGAGAAATCGGCAATGGGACATTCTCCAGTGTAATGAGATATCAGGGTAATTGTACATTCTCCAATTTAATGAGTTATCAGGACAAAGGGAGATTCTCCATTGTAATAAGATACCAGGGCAATGGGACGCCCTCCAGTGTAATGAGATACCAGAGCAATGGGATGTTCTCCAAAGTAATGAGATATCAGGGAATGGGACATTCTCCAATGTAACGAGATATCAGGGCAATGGAACATTTTCCAATGTACTGAGTTACCAGGGTAATGGGACATTGTCGAATATAATGAGATATCAAGAGAATGGGACATTCTCCAGTGTAATGAGAAATCGGCAATGGGACATTCTCCAGTGTAATGAGATATCAGGGTAATTGTACATTCTCCAATTTAATGAGTTATCAGGACAATGGGAGATTCTCCATTATTATAAGATACCAGGGCAATGGGACGCCCTCCACTGTAATGAGATACCAGAGCAATGGGATGTTCTCCAAAGTAATGACATATCAGGAAATAGGACATTCTGCTATGTAATGATGTATGAGGGCAATGGGACATTCTCCAATTTAATGAGATATGAGGGAATGGGGCATTCTCCAGTGTAATAAGATACCAGGGCAATGGGACATCCTCCAGTGTAATGAGATACCAGAGTAATCGGATGTTCTCCAATGTAACGAGTTACCAGGGCAATGGGACATTCTTGTTCGGCAAGGAACATTCTCCACTGTAATGACATATCAGGGAAATGGGATTTTTCTTGTTTAGTGAAATACCAGTGCAATGAGGTATTCTCCAGTGTATTGAGATACCAGGGCAATAGGACATTGTCCAGTGTAATTAGATACTGCAGCAATGGGACATTCTCCACTATAATGAGATATCAGGGTAATGGGACATTCTCCAGTCTGATGAGCTATCAGAGCTATGGGACGTTCTCCAGTGCAATGAGATATATGAGCAATGGGACATCCTCCAATTTAATGAGTTATCAGGACAATGGGACATTCTCCAGTGTAATAAGATACCAGGGCAAAGGTACATCCCCCAGTGTAATGAGATACCAGAGCACTGTGATGTTCCCCAATGTAATGAGATATCAGAGAATGGGACATTCTCCAGTGTAATGAGATATCAAGGCAATGGGACATTCTTTTGTGTAATGAGTTACCAGGGCAATAAAACACTGTCCAGTGAAATGAGATATCATTGCAATGGGACATACTCCAATGTAATGAGATATCAGGACAATGGGACATTCTCCAGTGTAATAAGATACCAGGGCAAAGGGACGTCCCCCAGTGTAATGAGATACCAGAGCAATGTGATGTTCTCCAACGTAATGAGATATCAGAGAATGGGACATTCTCCAGTGTAATGAGATATCAGGGCAATGGGACATTCTCTTGTGTAATGAGTTATCCGGGCAATAAAACACTGTCCAGTGAAATGAGATATCATTGCAATGGGACATACTCCAATGTAATGAGATATCAGGGCAATGGAACATACTCCAATGTAATGAGATATAAGGGCAATGGGACATACTCCAATGTAATGAGTTACCAGGGCAATGGAACATTCTCGAATGTATTGAGATTTCAGCATGGAACATTCTCCACTGTAATAAGATATAAGGAAAATGGGACTTCTCTTGTTTATTGAGATACCAGGCCAATAGGACATTCTCCAGTGTAATGAGATACTGCGGCAATGGGACATTCTCCACTATAATGAGATATCAGGGTAATGGGACATTCTGCAGTGAAATGAGCTATGAGGGCGATGGGACATTGCCCAGTGCAATGAGATATCAGGGCAATGGGTCATTCTCCAATTTAATGGGTTATCATGACAACGGGACATTCTCCATTGTAATAAGATACCAGCGCAATAGGATGTTCTCCAATGCATTGAGATATCAGGGAATGGGACATTGTTCAATGTAATGAGATATCAGGGCAATGGAACATTTTCCAATGTAATGAGTTACCAGGGTAATGGGACATTCTCGAATATAATGAGTTATCAGGGGAATGGGACATTCTCATTGTAATGAGATATCAGCAATGGGACATTCTCCAGTGTAATGAGATATCAGGGTAATGGGACATTCTCTTGTGTCATGAGATATCAGGGCAATAGTACACTGTCCAGTGAAATGAGATATCATTGCAATGGGACCTTGTACAGCCTAATGAGATATGAGGGTAATAGGACATTGTCCAGTGCAATGAGATATCAGGGCAATGGGACATACTCCAATGTAATGAGATATCAGGGCACCGGGACATTTTTGAATGTATTGAGATATCGGCAATGGGACATTCTCCAGTGTAATGAGATATATGAGCAATGGGACATTCTCCAATTTAATGATTTATCAGGAGAATGGGACATTCTCGAGTGTAATAAGATACCAGGGGAATGGTACGTCCCCCAGTGTAATGAGATATCAGAGTAATGGGATTGTTCTCTAATGTAATGAAATATCAGGGAATGGGACATGGCAATGGGACATTCTTCATGTAATATGATGTAGATGGCAAAATCAGGAGTTCATCTTTAATGTACAGCAGGACTGTTCATAAGTCAACAGCAGGAAAGTAGATGGCCTAGAGTCTGATGGATAGTAATTTCTGATGAATCCTGATGAAGAGTCTTGGCATCAAACAACGACTGCTCACTTCCCATCACAGATGCAACCTGACCGGCTGAGTTCCTCCAGTTTTTTGTGTGTGAGTTGTACATATTTTCACATGTACTTCTTCTGACTGATAGAAGAGAGAACATCCAGGATGGGAGAGGATTTTGCTTATTTTGGCTGTTTCGATAGGCAAAGAAAAGAGTGGACAGTAAAAATGGTGAACTCAGGGATGCATAGAGCTTAGAGCAGCATAATGAGATACTGGCTCTTCAGCCCACACTGTTGTGCTAACTCTTTAACCGACTCCAAGATCAATCTAAGACTTCCTTCCTACATAGGCACATGAATGTATAAAAAAAACTGGAGGGTATCTAAGAGTCTCTTAAATGTTCTCTAATATATCTGCCTCTACCACAACCCTAGATTGTGCAACCTATCCTCAAAAGACATGCTTTCTAATCCAGGCATCATCCTGGTAAATCTTTTTGCATCCTCTCCAAAAGGACACCCTTGTATTCGGAGTCTGTTCCCTTTGGTCCTAGACACTCTTCTATTGGAAATGCCCTTTACACATCACTCCACTTTCAATTTTCAATAGGTTTCAATGAGATCCTCTTCTCAGCTCCAGCAAGTACAGACTCAGAACCATCAAACACACCTCATATATTAAAACTTTCATTTCTGGGAGAGCCACAACATTACTTCATGGCTCCTGAAGTAATCTCTTAACTAATGAAGACCAACAAACTACATACCTTCTTAACAACTTTATCAATTTGTGCTACAACTTTGAGGCATCTATGGAATGAACCGCAAGATCCATCTGTTCCTCCACACTGTTAAGACTCCTGCCTTCAAGTTCAACCTTCCAAAGTGAATCACTTTTCCAAGTTGAACTCTATTTGCCACTTCTCAGCCCAGCTCTGCATCCTATCAATGTCCTGATGTAACCTATGACAACCTTCTAACTCTCCACAATACCACCAACCTTCGTGCCATCTGTAAATGTATTAACCCCTTCTTCTAATACCTCATCCAAGTTATTTATAAAATTCATAAAGAACAGGGGTCCCCCAACAGTGGCTTCATGGTCAGAGCTATTTATTAGGCTCCCAGCTTGGGGAAAGTAACTGTTTTTTCTTATTGACTACCCCTAATCGAACCATGCTCTGTGGTTGCTTTTGCACATCCATTACCTTTGTGATATTTACAGTGTTCTTCGTGAAATTGATTGCAAACATTTAACATGGCTTAATTACCATTCCTTTATTTTCTGGTTCAAATTCATTAGAATCAGGTTTATTAGCACGAGCGTGTGTCATGAAATTTGTTAACAGCAGCAGCTGTTCAATACGATACATAATAATATAGAAAGAAAAAAATAAGAAAATGAATTACAGGAAGTAAATGTTTATTAAACAGGTTAAAAGTAGCGCAAAACAGAAATAATATCAAAAAAGTGAAGGAGCATTTATAGGTTCAAAGTCCATTTAGGAATTGGATGGCAGAGGGGAAGAAGCTGTTCCTGAATCACTGAGTGTGTGCCTTCAGGCTTCTGTATCTCCTACCTGATGGTAACAGTGAGAAAAACAGCAATGTTTCTTTAGAGATTCTGTATACTTTATACTTCATTGTCGCCAAACAATTGATACTAGAATGTACAATCATCACAGCGATATTTGATTCTGCGCTTCCCGCTCCCTTGATTACAAATCAATAGTAAATATTAATAATTCAAATTATAAATCATAAATAGAAAATAGAAAAATGGAAAGTAAGGTGGAGCAAAAAAAAACCGAGAGGCAGGTCCGGATATTTGGATATTCAGAGAAGTATACTGTTTATTTTGTTATTACAGGCAAGTTTACTCTCAATTTGTTTTCTTCCCTGTAAACTTTTTGGCCCTGAGTCCTCTGCACCTGCTACTTTGAGTGAACCATAGAACCATAGAAACTACAGCACAGAAACAGGCCTTTTGGCCCTTCTTGGCTGTGCCGAACCATTTTCTGCCTAATCCCACTGACCTGCACATGGACCATATCCCTCCATACACCTCCCATCCATGTATCTGTCCAATTTATCCTCAAATGTTAAAAAAGAACCCGCATTTACCACCTCGTCTGGCAGCTCATTCCATACTCCCACCACTCTCTGTGTGAAGAAGCCCCCCCAATGTTCCCTTTAAACTTTTCCCCCCTCACCCTTAACCCATGTCCTCTGGTTTTTTTCTCCCCTTGCCTCAGTGGAAAAAGCTTGCTTGCATTCACTCTATCTATACCCATCATAATTTTATATACCTCTTTCAAATCTCCCCTCATTCTTCTACGCTCCAGGGAATAAAGTCCTAACCTATTCAATCTTTCTCTGTAACTCAGTTTCTCAAGTCCCGGCAACATCCTTGTAAACCTTCTCTGCACTTTTTCAACCCTATTTATATCCTTCTTGTAATTTGGTGACCAAAACTGAACACAATACTCCAGATTCAGCTTCACCAATGCTTTATACAACCTCATCATAACATTCCAGCTCTTATACTCAATACTTTGATTAATAAAGGCCAATGTACCAAAAGCTCTCTTTACAACCCTATCTACCTGTGACACCACTTTTAGGGAAATTTGTATCTGTATTCCCAGATCCCTCTGTTCCACTACACTCCTCAATGCCTTACCATTAACCCTGTATGTTCTACCTTGGTTTGTCCTTCCAACATGCAATACCTCACACTTGTCAGTACTAAACTCCATCTGCAATTTTTCAGCCCATTTTTCCAGCTGGTCCAAGTCCCTCTGCAGGCTCTGAAAACCTTCCTCGCTGTCTACTATACCTCCAATCTTTGTATCATCAGCAAATTTGCTGATCCAATTTACCACATTATCATCCAGATCATTGATATAGATGATAACAACAATGGACCCAGCACCGATCCCTGTGGCACACCACTAGTCACAGGCCTCCACTCGGAGAAGCAATTCTCTACTACCACTCTTTGGCTTCTTCCATTGAGCCAATGTCTAATCCAATTTACCACCTCTCCATGTATACCTAGCGACTGAATTTTCCTAACTAACCTCCCATGCAGGACCTTGTCAAAGGCCTTACTGAAGTCCATGTAGACAATATCCACTGCCTTCCCTTCATCCACTTTCCTGGTAACCGCCTCGAAAAACTCCAATAGATTGGTCAAACATGACCTACCACGCACAAAGCCATGTTGACTCCCTAATAAGTCCCTGTCTATCCAAATGCTTGTAGATTCTATCTTTTAGTACTCCCTCCTATAACTTACCTACTACCAACGTTAAACTTACCGGCCTATAATTTCCCGGATTACTTTTCGATCCTTTTTTAAACAACAGAACAACATGAGCCACTCTCCAATCCTCTGGCACCTCACCTGTAGACAGCGACATTTTAAGTATTTCTGCCAGGGCCCCTGCAATTTCAACACTAGTCTCCTTCAAGGTCCGAGGGAACACCCTCATGTCTTCTTTTAGCCCTCCTGATTTCTTTCTTAAGTATTTTCTTGCACTTCTTATACTCCTCAAGCACCTTATTTACTCCATGTTTCCTATACATGTCATACAACTCCCTCTTCTTCTTTATCAGAGTTGCAATATTCCTTGAGAACCAAGGTTCCTTATTCCTATTCACTTTGTCTTTAATCCTGACAGGAACATACAAATTCTGCACTCTCAAAATTTCTCCTTTGAAGGCTTCCCACCTACCGATCACATCCTTGCCAGAGAACAACCTGTCCCAATCCACGCTTTTTAGATCCTTTCTCATTTCTTCAAATTTGGTCTTCTTCCAGTTAAGAACCTCAACCCTAGGACCAGATCTATCCTTGTCCATGATCAAGTTGAAACTAATGGTGTTATGATCACTGGAACCAAAGTGCTCCCCTACACAGACTTCCGTCACTTGTCCTAAGTCGTTTCCTAACAGGAGATCCAATATTGCCTCCCCTCTAGTTGGTCCCTCTATATATTGATTTAGAAAACTTTCCTGAACACATTTTACAAACTCTAAACCATCTAGACCCCTAACAGTATGGGAGTCCCAATCAATATATGGAAAATTAAAATCCCCTACCACCACAACTTTATGTTTCCTGCAGTTGCCTGCTATTTCCCTGCAGATTTGCTCTTCCAATTTTCATTGACTATTGGGTGGTCTGTAATACAATCCCACTAATGTGGCCATACCTTTCCTGTTTCTCAGCTCCACCCATAAGGACTCAGTAGACAAGCCCTCTAATCTGTTCTGCCTGAGCACTGCTGTAATATTTTCCCTAACAAGCAATGCTACTCCCCCACCTTTCATTCCTCTGCGTCGATCACATCTGAAACATCGGAACCCTGGAATATTAAGCTGCCAGTCCTGCCCCTCCTGTAGCCAAGTTTCACTAATTGCTATAACGTCATAATTCCACGTGTCAATCCACGCCCTCAACTCATCCGCCTTCCCCGCAATACTCCTAGCATTGAAATATATACACCTCAGAAGATTTTTACCACCACTCACAACCTTTCTATTAGCAGATTTGCTTGAACTTTTAACAACATTTACTTTCACCCCAGCCACACTGTCAGCCCTGGCACTCTGGTTCCCATCCCCCAGCAAATCTAGTTTAAAGCCTCCCCAATAGCACTAACAAACCTCCCTGAAAGGATATTGGTCCCCCTGTAGTTCAAGTGCTTTAATTTTCAGCTTGAATGTATTCACAAACAGACATAGAATCCTTTGGCTTTATGGCAACCATTAGCAAAGAGGGTGGAGAGATACCGGGAGGGAGTACCGGAGCTTGAGGCCTGGGTCACGAATCTAAGGGTCCAATCACAAGGGCTAGCACTGGTTTGATGGATGGAACAGCCTTGGTTAATTGTACTGACTATTTTGATTTCAGCTTTGTGCCACACAGCAGGGAGCTGAAGAATGAAAAGCACTTGGAGAACCAAAATGATCCACATTGCCGTCTGGTGTGTTGGATGAAAAAGATGAACAAAATCATGAAAAATGATATGAAGATGTTTCATGCTTTCTTTGGAGAGCCTATATTCAAGGAGGCCACGACAAATCCTGCTGACTAACAATGATATTCAGCCTGAAAGTACATCACCTTACAACACAAACAAAACCATCTCCCTTCCAAACAACTGAAAACAAGGAGGAGAGATGGTGAAAATGTCACAGAACACTCCCTCCAGTGACCACTGAAAGATCGTCTAAAATGTAGTTGGAAATTTGAAACAAGTAAATAAATCAAGCAAGTTACCTGTTTTGTGCAATTGCTTCTACTTGAGTCTGTTTTAGCTGTTTATTAACTGTTTCATACTTGGAGCTGTCAGGTAGGTGGAATGGGGCATCTCCTCCAGAGAAATCTCACTATGGTGACCTGGGATGATTGCCCATAAAGGGTCATCCCTTACGTTGCCTCCCCTGCTCCTCTGGAAAGCAAAGCTACACTCAGTGGCCACTTCATTAGGGACAACTGTTTCTCAATGCAAATATCTAATCAGCCAATCATGTGGCAGCAACATGGTGCATAAAAGCATGCAAACACAGTCAAGAGGCTTAGTTGTTGTTCAGACCAAATATCAGAATGAGGAAGGAATAACTTTGAAGGTGGAATGATTGAAGGTGTTTGAGTATCTCAGAAAATGCTGATCTTCTGGGATCTTCACATACAACAGGCTCCAGAGTTTACAGAGAATGGTGCGAGAATCAAAAAAAAATCCAGTAAGCAACAGTTTTGTGGGTGAAAATGCCTTGTTAATGAGAGAGGTCAGAGGAGAATGTCCGGACTGGTTCAGTCTGACAGGAAGGTGACAGTAACTCAAACAGCCACGTGTTACAACAGTGGGGTGCAGAAGAGCATCTCTGAACACATAACACATGGAACCATGAAGTGGATGAGTTACAATGACAGAACAGCATGAACGTACGCTCAGTGGCCAATTTATTATGTACATGAGGTGCCCAATAAAGTGACCACTAAATGTATTTCTCACCAGAGAAAGTCTCTGGGCTCATTGGTTATGAGCCATGGTGGTTGGACAGGGATTTGAATGGGCAGGTGTTGCTACATGGGTACAGTGCTCTCTGGTTAGATACGTGGAGTCTTAGAAAAGTACAGTACATAACCAGACTATTCTGCTCATCTAGTCCGTGCTGAACCATTTAAACTGCCTACCCCCATCAACCTTCACTAGTACCATAGCCCTCCATACCCCTATCATCCATGTATCTATCCAAAATTCTCTTATGAATAAAGAAGTTTCCCCTCATGTTCCCCTTAAACTTTTCACCTTTCACCCTTAGCCCATGCCCTCTGGTTGTAGTCCCACCCAACCTCAGCGGAAAAAGCCTGCTTACATTTACCTTATCTATATCCCTTATAATTTTGTATTCCTCTATCAAATCTTCTCTCGATCTTCTATGTTCCAAGGAATAAAGTCCTAACCTATTTAATCTTTCCTTATAACTCTGTTCCTTCAGACCTGACAACATCCTTGTAAATTTTCTCTGCACTCTTTCAACTTTATTTACAGAATAGAGTGAGGTGGAGAATAGGAACAGAGTGAGGTGGAGGATAAGGAATAGAGTGAAGTGGAGGATAAATGTGTGGCTGAGGGATTGGAGCAGGGGGCAGGAATTCAGATTTCTGGATCATTGGGCCCTCTTTTGGGGCATGAGTGACCTGTACGAAAAGGACGGGTTGCACTTGAATCCCAGGGAGACCAATATCCTGGTGCGGAGGTTTGCTAAGGCTACTGGGGAGAGTTTAAACTAGGATAGCTGGGGGGTGGGAACCAAACTGAAGAGACAGAGGAAGAGGCGGTTGGCTCACAAATAGAGAAAGCTTGGAGGCAGTGCGAGAAGGAGAATAGGCAGGTGATAGAGAAGGGATGCGCTCAGACTGATGGTTTGGGATGTGTCTATTTTAATGCAAGGAGTATTAGGAACAAAGCAGATGAGCTTAGAGCATGGATCAGTACTTGGAGCTATGATGTTTTGACCATTACAGAGACTTGGATGGCTCAGGGGCAGGAATGGTTACTTCGAGTGCCAGGCTTTAGATGTTTCAGAAAGGACAGGGAAGGAGGTAAAAAAGATGGGGGCATGGCACTATTGATCAGAGATAGTGTCACGGCTGCAGAAAAGGAGGAAGACATGGAGGGATTGTCTACTGAGTCTCTGTGGGTGGAACTTAGGAACAGGAAGGGGTCAATACTGGGTGTTTTATACAGACCACCCAATAGTAACAAGGACATCGAGGAGCAGATAGGGAGACAGATTCTGGAAAAGTGTAATAATAATGGGGTTGTTGTGGTAGAGGATTTTAATTTCCCAAATACCGATTGGTATGTCTCCAGAGCGAGGGGTTTAGATGGAGTGGAGTTTGTTAGGTGTGTTCAGAAAGGTTTCTTGACACAATATGTAGATAAGCCTACAAGAGGAGAGGCTGTACTTCAACTGGTATTGGGAAATGAACCTGGTCAGGTTTCAGGTCTCTCAGTGGGAGAGAGTTTTGGAAATAGTGATCACAATTCTATCTATTTTACCATAGCATTGGAGAGGGATAGGTACAGACAAGTTAGGGAAGCATTTAATTGGAGAAAGGGGAAATATGAAGCTATCAAGCAGGAAATTGGAAGCATA
This sequence comes from Mobula hypostoma, assembly GCF_963921235.1. Taxonomy (NCBI): domain Eukaryota; kingdom Metazoa; phylum Chordata; class Chondrichthyes; order Myliobatiformes; family Myliobatidae; genus Mobula; species Mobula hypostoma. The sequence goes on along the minus strand of NC_086107.1, from coordinate 82,821,488 downwards.
AATTGGAACAAATGTTCTCAGGGAAATGTACAGAAGAAATGCGGCAAATGTTCAGGGGATATTTGTGTGGAGTTCTGCATAGGTACATTCCAATGAGACAGAGAAAGGATGGTAAGATGCAGGAACTGTGATGTACAAAGGCTGTTGTAAATCTAGTGAAGAAGAAAAGAAAAGCTTACGAAAGGTTTGTTACGTACCCCGTAACTGGGTTGCCAAACCAGCAGAAATGGATCACTCAGTTGGAGTCTGGAGTACTAGAACTAAGAAAGTTTTATTAAAGAAACAAGCAACACAGTAATCGAAAGGATAATAAATGCAACAGTTCAGTGATGATAAACACACATGTGCACAGCATTAAGATAACAGCATCAATCAAGCTCTATCGTTGTCTAGGGGTAAATGACCAAATTCCAAAATGACTCAAAGTTCAGTCCAGTTAGTAGTTCAGTTCGCAGTAATCGTTGCCATGGCGATGGACAACGTGCGGGAAGAGAGACAGAGAGAACAGGAACAACTCATCATTCAGAACGGCTTCACTCACAGACCGGCGAGATGCCCACGAGCAACTTTTGGGCGGGTCCTTGGTGATGTCACCTGAGGTCACCGACTGTGACCCCTCCTCCAGATGCGGTCGATCCTCTGCAGTGAACCCGGCACCCAGGCAAGGGCGGACACACACCGGGTTCCCGCTGATCGTACCTTTCCACCCTTGTCGTTGTCTGATACTTCTCACCCACTCATGAGAGGCGCACCGCTTCCAGGGTCTCGTTACCTCGGGTGGCGTGTGTGCCTGTCTTAGCGAACCTGTCCCTTTTTATCCCCCTGCTGGGGTATCGCCTGTCCATCACTTCAAACAGTTCAGGGTTCAAAGGGGGGAGCCGCTCCAGACAGCTCTCTCTCCCACATCCCTTCATTACACATCTCCAGACGCTGCTCCATTCTTCCTTATCTCTCCTTCCCCTGAGGGCAGGTGGCAGACCAACTGCTGATGCCACTGATGCTAGCCCAGGCCAGCAAACATCTTAATTTTATGTGTATTCTCGTAACAGGTTCAAAAACTAGGTAATGATAGAGATCTAGAAGATTATAAGGCTAGCAGGAAAGAGATTAAGAAAGAAATTAGAAGAGCCAGAAGGATTTAGCAGACAGGATTAAGGAAAACTCCAAGGCATTCTACAAGTATGCGAAGAACAAAAGGATAAGACATGAGAGAATAGGACTAATCAAGTGTGACAGTGGAAAAGTGTGTATGGAACCAGAGGAGATAGCAGAGGTACTTAATGAGTGCTTTGCTTCAGTATTCATTAAGGAAAAGGATCTTGGCGATTGTAGGGATGACTTACAGTGAACTGAAAAGCTTGAGCATGTAGATATTAAGAAAGAGGATGTGATGAAGCTTTAGGAAAGCATCAAGTTGGATAAGTCACCAGGACCGGACGAGATGCACCCCAGGCTACTGTGGGAGGTGAGGGAGGAGATTGCTGAGCCTCTGGCGATGAACTTTGCATCATCAATGAGGACGGGAAAGGTTCTGGAGGATTGGAGGGTTGCGGATGTTCCATTATTCAAGAAAAGGAGTACAGATAGCCCAGGAAATTATAGACCAGTGAGTCTTACTTCAGTGGTTGGTAAGTTGATGGAGAAGATCCTGAGAGGCAGGATTTATGAACATTTGGAGAGGCATAATATGATTAGGAACAGTCAGCATGGCTTTGTGAAAGGCAGGTCATGCCTTATGAGCCTGATTGAATTTTTTGAGGATGTGACTAAACACATTGATGGAGGTAGAGCCGTAGATGTAGTGTATATGGATTTCAGCAAGGCATTTGACAAGGTACCCCATGCAAGGCTTATTAAGAAAGTAAGGAGGCATGGGATCCAAGGGGACATTGCTTTGTGGATCCAGAACTGGCTTACCCACAAAAGGCAAAGAGTGGTTGTAGATGGGTCATATTCTGCATGGAGGTTGGTCACCAATGGTGTGCCTCAGGGATCTGTTCTGGGACCCCTACTCTTTGTGATTTTTATGAATAACCTGGATGAGGAAGTGGAGGGATGGGTTAGTAAATTTGCTGATGACACAAAGTTTGGAGGTGTTGTGGATAGTGTGGAGGACTGTCAGAGGTTACAGCGGGACATTGATAGGATGCAAAACTGGGCTGAGAAGTGGCAGATGGAGTTCAACCCAGATAAGTGTGAGGTGAATTCATTTTAGTATGTCAAATATGATGACAGAATATAGTATTAACGGTAAAACTCTTGGCAGTATGGCGAATCAGAAGGATCTTGGGGTCTGAGTCCATAGGACACTCAAAGCTGCTGTGCAGGTTGACTCTGTGGTTAAGAAAGCATATGGTGCATTGGCCTTCATCAAACTTGGGATTGAATTTAGGAGCTGAAAGGTAATATTGCAGCTATATAAGACCCTGGTCAGACCCCACTTGGAGTACTGTGCTCAGTTCTGGTCGCCTCACTATAGGAAGGAAGTGGAAACCCATAGATAGGGTGCAGAGGAGATTTACAAGGATGTTGCCTGGATTGGGGAGCATGCCTTATGAGAATAGGTTGAGTGAACTCAGCCTTTTCTCCTTGGAGCAACAGAGGATGACAGGTGACCTAATAGAGGTGTACAAGATAATGAGAGGCATTGATCGTGTGGATTGTCAGAGGCTTTTTTCCAGGGCTGAAATGGCTAGCATGAGAGGGCACAGTTTTAAGGTGCTTAGAAGCAGGTACAGAGGAGATGTCAAGGGTAAGTTTTTTATGCAATGTGGTGAATGCGTGGAATGGGCTGCCGGCGACAGTGGTGGAGGCAGATACGATAGGGTCTTTTAAGAGGCTCCTGGACGGGTACATGGAGCTCAGAAAAATAGAGGGCCATGGGTAACCTTAGGTAATTTCTAAGGTAAGGACATGTTCGACACAGCTTTGTGGGCTGAAGGGCCTGTATTGTGGTGTAGGTTTTCTATGTTTCTATGTTTCTATCTCTCCTGTAAGTACACTTTATACTTTGTTGTCGCCAAACAATTGATACTAGAACGTACAATCATCACAGTGATATTTGATTCTGCGCTTCCTGCTCCCTGGATTACAAATCGATAGTAAATATTAAAAATTTAAATTATAAATCATAAATAGAAAATAGAAAAATGGAAAGTAAGGTCGTGCAAAAAAAAAACCGAGATGCAGGTCCGAATATTTGGAGAGTACGGCCCAGATCCGGGTCAGGATCCATTCAGCAGTCTTATCACAGTTGGAAAGAAGCTGTTCCCAAATCTGGCCGTACGAGTATTCAAGCTCCTGAACCTTCTCCCGGAGGGAAGAGGGACGGAAAGTGTGTTGGCTGGGTGGGTTGTGTCCTTGATTATCCTGGCAGCACTGCTCCGACAGCGTGTGGTGTAAAGTGAGTACACGGACAGAAGATTGGTTTGTGTGATGTGCTGTGCCGTGTTCATGATCTTCTGCTGCTTCTGGTCTTCGACAGGACAACTTCCATACCAGGTTGTGATGCACCCTAGAAGAATGCTTTCTATGGTGCATCTCTAAAAATTAGTGAGGGTTTTAGGGGACAGGCCAAATTTCTTTAGTTTTCTCAGGAAGTAGGAGACCAAAACTGCACACAATACTCCAAATTAGGCCTCACCAACGTCTTATGCAGCTTCAATATAACATCTCATCTCCTGGACTCAATTCTTTGATTTATGAAGGCCAATGTGTCAAAATCTTTCTTTAAAACCCTATCTAACTGTGATTTCACTGTCAATGAATTAGCAACCCGTATCTGCATATTTCTTTGCTCTACAGCACTCCGCCGCGCCCTGACACTCACTCTGTAAGACCGACCCTAGTTGGTCCTTCTGAAATGCAACACCTTGCACCTGCTGCATTAACTTCCATCTGCCATTTTTTGGCTCATTTTTCCAGCTGACGCAGATCCCGCTGCAAGCCATAACGGCCTTCCTCGCTGTCAACTACACCCCCAAACTTGGTGTCATCCACAAATTTGCTGATTCAATTAATGACATTATCATCCTGATTGTTGATATAGATGACAAACAACAATGGACCCAGCACCAATCCCTGCAGCACTCCATTAGTTGCAAGCCTACAGTCAGAGAGGCAGCTGTCTACTATCACTCTCTGGTTTCTCCCACAAAGCCAATGTTTAATCCAGTTTACTACCCCTTCTTGAATCCCGAGTGTCTGAACCTTCTTGACCAACCTCCCATGTGAGACCTTGTCAAATGCCTTGCTAAAGTCCATGTAGACAACATCCACAGCCTTGCCTTCACCCACTTTCCAGGCAACTTCCTCAAAAAACTCCATAAGATTAATGAGACATGGCCAATCACGCACGAAGCCATGCTGGCTACCCTTAATCAATCCATGTCTATTCAAAAAGTCATATATCCAGTCTCTTAGAATACCTTCCAAAATTTTTCCCACTACTGATGTTGGACATATTGGCCTATAATTAACTGGTTTATTTTTAGAGCCTTTCTTAAACAACAGAACAACATTGGCTATCCTCCAAACCTCTGGTACCTCACCTGTCTCCAAGGATGATTTAAATACTTCTGCTGGGGCCCCGGCAATTTCAGCACTTGCTTCCCACAGTGTCCGAATGAGAGTCAGAGAGACAGACAGAAGGAGAGAGAGTCAGTAAGACAGAGAGAGGGAGAGAGAATCAAAGAGACAGACAGACAGTCAAAGTGGCAGACACAGAGAGGGTCAGATAGAGACAGAGATTGAGTCAGAGAGACAGACAGAGAGAGGAGAGAGAGAGAGTCAGAGACAGATGGAGAGTGAGTCAGAGAGACCGACAGAGAGAGAGAGAAGAAGAGGGAGTCAGAAAGATAGAAAGAGAGAGAGAGAATTGGAGACAGGAAGAGAGAGTCAGAGAGAGAGAGAGAGTATCAGACAGACTGGCAGAGAAAGAGTCAGAGAAACAAAGAGAGAGCATCAGAGACAGGGAGAGAGTCAAAGAGACAGACAGAGTCAGAGAGAGAAAGCAAGAGAGACTTGGAGAGAGTCAGAGAGACAGAGGGGAACAAGTTATGGGTCCTCATCTCTCCTGCTCAGTTAAGCTCTTTCTAGTTTGTGTTCAGCTTCTCTGCTTTGCTGCCCCCCAGGTTCCATCACACCACCCAGAAACTAGAATTGCTGCTAATTAGACAAAGCAGGGTCAAGTAGTAGCCACTTGTTCAGTGAATAAATATAGTGTAGAGGCCTTGTCTCCAAGTAGAAATGTTTTGACAGCTTGATTATTTTCACCACATTAAAGCTTCAGTTTGTTGGTCTGAACTCTCATCTCCAGTTTAACTAAGAAATTTGTGTTTTTTATTTGGTAACTGGAGAAGATTTGCCCCCATGTGGCAATGATGGGAGTAGCAACAGATACATTTTGCAACCCTGTGCTGTCTCTGCACCAGCACTAGAGGGGTCCTCGCCAGCTAGCCTGCTTTCTCTATGAGCCATGGGGTGATCTGATGTGAAAATAAATTGATAGAGTGTCTTAATTTAGAATGGAATCATGGAGTGGCCTGGTGCATAAACAGGCCTTTTCAGCCTATGTAGGATGCCTCTATGCCAATCCCATTAGCTTCATATCCTTTTACACTCTTCCAAAGTGCTTTTTATATCTTGCGGCTGTATTTGACCAGATAACCACACAATTCCATGGCAAAGACTTTCCACTCAGATATCCTTAAAACGTGTCCTCCCACTTTAAACCTATTGTTTTGGTTTTATAAGCATACTCTGGGAAAAATACTGGCTGTCTATTCTGTCCAGGACTAGGATAATTTTCTAAACCTCCTTAAGTTCATCCCTACCCTCCAACTTCCTAGTGAGATTCAATCTGGCCATTCCAATCTCTCCATCCTGGTGAATCTCTTCCCCACTGTGTCAACTGCTACCGTATCCTTCCTGCAGTGTGGTGATCAGAACTGCTGATAATGCTCCAAGCGTGGTCTAGACAAAATTTTGTGGAGCTGCAATATTGCATCTCAATGCTTGTTTAACGCTTTTATCTGTGAAGGAAGACACACCATATGGTTTCTTCACAACCGTATCCATTCTGCATTACCACTTTTGGGGATCTATGGATGTCCACCCAAAAGTTATCTCTGTACATCACTGTTCCTTAGGACCCTGCCATTCACTCTGTATGTCCTACCAGATCTTGACTTCCAAAGTGCATTACCTCACTAGTCTGAATTAAATTCCATAGGCTACTCCTTCACTCACTTGTTCAGCTCATCTCCATCTTGGTTGGTGAGGACCCCACTACTGCTGGTAAGGCAGAGAGATAGAACAGGGTAAAAAAAAAATCTCTTGCAATTCCTAACATTGACAATTGGGAGCAGAGATGTTCCATTAGCCTAAGAACAAAATGAACATCTTCATAACTCCAGGGATTGGAGTTCACACCAACAAACAAAATATATCAACTGAAAATCCAAAAAACTTCAAAATTCAAAGTAAAATTTATTACAGTATCAGAGTACATACATGTCACCACACACAGCCCTGAGATCCTTTTTTCTGCGGGCATACTTAGCAAATCTATAGAACAGTAACTGTAAACAGGATCAATGAACAACAAACTACGGAAATGCAAATATAAATAAATAACAATAAATCACGAGAGTATGAAATAATAAGATAAAGGGTCCTTAGAGTGAGACCATCAGTTGTGGGAACACCAGAATTAGAATGAGTGTGGTTATCCCTTTTGTTCAAGAGCCTGATGGTTGAAGGGTAGTAACTGTTCTTGAACCTGGCAGTACGAGTTCTGAAGCTCCTGTACCTTCTACCTAGTGGCAGCAGTGAGAAAAGAGCATGGCCTGGGTGGTGAGGATCTTTGATGATGGATGCTGCTTTTCTACGGCAACATTTCATGTGGATGTGCTCAATGGTTGGGAGGGTTTTACCCGTGATGCTCTGGGCCAAATCCACTGCTTTTGGTAGGGTTTTCCGTCAATAGGACTTGGCATTCCCACACCAGGCCGTAATGCAACCAGTCGGCACACTTTCCACCACACATCTATAGAAGTTTGCCAAGGTTTTTGATAGCATGCTGAACCTCCACAGACTCCTTGTTATGTATCAAAATTTCTTAGGAACCAAGCAGTCATCGCCAATCACTCCACCTATTTTCATATTGCATCAGACCACTTACCAACTCATCCAAGTCATTTATAAATGTTACAAACAACAATCCCTGCAGAAGTTGATTAGAAAAACATCCTTCCACCACTACTCACTGCCCCCTGTCAACAAATCAAATCTTGATCCAGGTTACCATCGCACTTTCGATCTCCTGTGCTTTAAACTTCTAGAGTAGCTTACAAGTTGGGACCCTGTCAAAAGCTTTACTGAAGTGCACATACAATGCATTCGTCCCTCTCTGTTATCTCCTCAAAATCCTCAGATGTGAGATACAGGATTTCCACTGCTCAAAACCGTTCCAACTCCTCCTAAAGCAAGATTCGTGTGGATACAATATTGCTTTGAAACAAAGCACTTTTTTTGCCAGGAATTTAGTTGTGACATTCATGTTTACAAGAACGTAAGTTAGAGAATAGCAATGGTAGCTGAACAGTTCTTCAGGGAAACCCAGAGATATTCACAAACAAATGAAATAATAGGGCGATCAGTGCAGAAGATAGCTCGTTTACAGCAAGGAATGTAAGAATTATCACATGAAGTATTTCATCAATGTTCTTTGGTGGATCCATCTGAGCAGAAAACACTGGAAAGTTCTCCCATGCTCCTGTCTCTAAGAAGTGACTTGGTAACAACAAAGTAGACAAACATTTTTAAATGCCTTTGCGTCCTCAGATCATCCCAATGAACCAGGATTAGGTTCAGCTCCAGACTACACTGATCCCTGTCAAAGGTTCATCAATTCCTCCCTAAAGTATATTTAAATTCTGAGGTTCATTTTCTTGCCATTCACATCAGAACAAAGAAATTTAATAGAATCAATGAAAAATTACACACAACTGACAAACAACCAATGTGCAAAAAACAACAAAACATACAAGTAAAAAAACAGAAAAATAATAAATAAATAAATATAAAAACATACATACATACATACATAATTGGACAGATGGATGTATGAATGAATGTTGAGTACATGAGTTTTCAAGTCATTCTAACTGAGTCCATAGGTTGTGATCAGTGAACAGTTCAGTGTTGGGGTGTGTGAAATTACCCCCACTGGCTCAGGAGCCTGATGGTTGAAGGATAGTAACTCCTTCTAAACCTGCTGGTGTGAGACACAAAGCTCTTTCCTGATGGCAACAGCAAGAGAGAGCAATTCTCAATTATATGTGTCTGAGAATTTTAACTCAATTGTGGAATAAAATTTTTACCCTGACATAATAGGTGAGGCATATTCCTAAAACAGAGGACAATTTGTCCAGTTGAGATTTATGAATAATTTTCATCTTAAGGGAACAACATACTGCTCCTATCAGGGTATCACTGTCTGTGAACACTTCTTAAATCTGAGTTGCCAAAGATCTGATGTGTCTACATCATTGGATTTACCATGTGAGTATAGAGTCAAGGCAATATTACACGAAAACACTCCATTTCATCCTACCAATCCATGCTGAACATAGTGTTTACCTAGCTAATTACATTTTCCTGCATTCAGCCCATATATCTGCAAGGTCTAATCCTATATGTAAGCATTCAAGTGTTTCTGAAGTTATACTCCTGAAAATGCTCCAGCTTCCACTGGCAACTTGTTCCATACGCTCACTATTCTCAGTGTGAAAAAAAATTGCTGCTCGAGTCTCTTTTCAAACATTTCCCCTTTTTTCCTGAATTTACACTCTGTGCTTCTCCCCGGGGCAAAAACTTCTTCTTCTTCTGAGCATTTAAGGTGGTTGACAAACCACTTTAAGGTGCATTACCACCGCCCTCTAAACTGAAGAGTGGGTCAGGATACCTAAATCCTATATATTTATATTTCTATCAAATCTATAATGAGGACATATATTCTTAAGCAACTGCACTATATATTTAGAACAATAATCGTATGATCCTTCCTGCAAAATATTGTTAATGTTAAATTGTGTTTTACTCCATGATAACTTTAAAATCATCCACCCTCTCTTGTGATTACATCTTGAACAACTCACCAGTACCTGCTCAACTGTTTCTTGTTGATTACAATGCTCACACCTTCCATTATTGTGTTTCTTCATTAAAACAATGCACTATTTAACCTTGGGTGCCCAAACCTCAATCTAGATATTATCACCTCCTCTTTCCTGCATTCCTTGACCATCTCACTTCTTTCTGGATATTATAAAGATCTTTTCCTGTTCTCTCTTCATCCCATTACTTTCACCACATTTAATTTTCTCATTTAATAATGTTTTGCATTTCTCCTTCACTGTAATTTATTTGAATATCACTTCTGCTCGTCTAGCTGCCTCCTTTGCTAATTTATCCGCTTGCTCATTCCCTCTAATGCCGACATATGCTGGAACCCATATAAAACGTATCCAGTGTCTCATCATTAAAGTCATTTAAGGTTTGTATTATCTCACACATAATGTCTGGTCTTGCTTCTGAATGTAAATCTTTCAGACTCCCGATTGCTGTGCCTGAATAAGGCAATATTATCATCGTTGGTTTTGCTTGCTCCACCCACTGCAAAGCCAATAGTCCAGCTGTCATTTCACCTGTATACACTAGAAACTCATCATGTATCCTCACCTCCTCTTTAATGTTAAAATCAGGCACTACCAATCTTACTCCTAATCTACTATTACCATTTTTGAAGCATCTGTGTATAATTGTAAATATCCATAGTAAGTATTATTTACATAAGATTCAACTATACCTTAATTTAAAAATCACTTCTTTATCTTTCTGTCTCCTTTTGAATAATTTAACCTCCATATAGAACCATAGAACCATAGAAACTACACCACAGAAACAGGCCCTTTGCCCCTTCTTGGCTGTGCCGAACCATTTTCTGCCTAGTCCCACTGACCTGCACACGGACCATATCCCTCCATACACCTCCCATCCATGTATCTGTCCAATTTATTCTTAAATGTTAAAAAAGAACCCACATTTACCACCTCGTCTGGCAGCTCATTCCATACTCCCACCACTCTCTATGTGAAGAAGCCCCCACTAATGTTCCTTTTAAACTTTTCCCCCCTCACCCTTAACCCATGTCCTCTGGTTTTTTTCTCCCCTTGCCTCAGTGGAAAAAGCCTGCTTGCATTCACTCTATCTATACCCATCATAATTTTATATACCTCTATCAAATCTCCCCTCATTCTTCTACGCTCCAGGGAATAAAGTCCTAACCTATTCAACCTTTCTCTGTAACTCAGTTTCTCAAGTCCTGGCAACATCCTTGTAAACCTTCTCTGCACTCTTTCAACCTTATTTATATCCTTCCTGTAATTTGGTGACCAAAACTGAACACAATACTCCGGATTCGGCCTCACCAATGCCTTATACAACATCATCATAACATTCCAGCTCTTATACTCAATACTTCGATTAATAAAGGCCAATGTACCAAAAGCTCTCTTTACGACCCTATCAACCTGTGACGACACTTTTAGGGAATTTTGTATCTGTATTCCCAGATCCCTCTGTTCCACTGCACTCCTCAGTGCCTTACCATTAACCCTGTATGTTCTACCTTGGTTTGTCCTTCCAACGTGCAATACCTCACACTTGTCAGTACTAAACTCCATCTGCCATTTTTCAGCCCATTTTTCCAGCTGATCCAAGTCCCTCTGCAGGCTCTGAAAACCTTCCTCACTGTCTACTACAGCTCCAATCTTTGTATCATCAGCAAACTTGCTGATCCAATTTACCACATTATCATCCAGATCATTGATATAGATGACAAATAACAATGGACCCAGCACTGATCCCTGTGGCACACCACTAGTCACAGGCCTCCACTCGGAGAAGCAATTCTCTACCATCACTCTCTGGCTTCTTCCATCGAGCCAATGTCTAATCCAATTTACCACCTCTCCATGTATACCTAGCGACTGAATTTTCCTAACTAACCTCCCATGCGGGACCTTGTCAAAGGCCTTACTGAAGTCAACGTAGACAATATCCACTGCCTTCCCTTCATCCACTTTCCTGGTAACCTCCTCGAAAAACTCCAACAGACTGGTCAAACATGACCTACCACGCACAAAGCCATGTTGACTCTCCCTAATAAGCCCCCGTCTATCCAAATGCTTGTAGATTCTGTCTCTTAGTACTCCCTCCAATAACTTACCTACTACTGACGTTAAACTCACCGGCCTATAATTTCCCGGATTACTTTTTGATCCTTTTTTAAACAACGGAACAACATGAGCCACTCTCCAATCCTCCGGCACCTCGACAGCGACATTTTAAATATTTCTGCCAGGGTCCCCGCAATTTCAACACTAGTCTCCTTCAAGGTCCAAGGGAACACCCTGTCAGGTCCCGGGGATTTATCCACTTTAATTTTCCTCAAGACAGCAAGCACCTCCTCCTTTTCAATCTGTACAGTTTCCATGGTCTCACTACTTGATTCCCTCAATTCCATAGATTTCATGCCAGCTTCCTTAGTAAATGCAGACGCAAAAAACCTATTTAAGATCTCCCCCATTTCCTTTGGTTCCGCACAAAGCCGACAACTCTGATCTTCAAGAGGACCAATTTTATCCCTTACAATCCTTTTGCTCTTAATATACCTGTAAAAGCTCTTTGGATTCTCCTTCACTTTGACTGCCAAGGCAACCTCTGGTGTTTCACAGTGCTGCAAGAGAAGACAATGCTGCACTCGTTACCTTATGATTAATTTCCATTCTTACTGCCTTTCCTTCAACGGTCAATGCAAAATTTCTGATTTTCTTTCTTTCCTTTTCCTAGCATGGATTTAAAATCTGTTTAGTTGGATGATTTTTTCCATGCACTTGGAGGTTTACCTAATATGTCAATGCAAGCTTTGTTCTTCTCAGTTCCTAAATGTCTCTCCTAACTCCACCTGCACTGTTGCCACTGGTGGCGCCCTCAATGCCCCACTGATTAACCCCTCAATGCTTGACTTTGAATTAATCCAGTTTCCTGAGCTGATCTGTAAACCATATTTCCGTAGTCCAGTATTGATCTTATTAATCCTATATATATTGCTATCAGCTTCCTATTCCTTTCCTATTAAATACCTCATAACATTTAGCACATTCTTGCTTTTGGTTATTTCTGCACCATTCTGCAATCCTGTTTCTCTCAGGTCCCGATGCCAGCTCTTGGATCCTCACACCCCATCATCCCTGAACACCCCAAACCTCCCTTCCCCTCAGACACAACCAACCTTCTTCCCCCTTCTGATCCCAGCTATCACCCATACCGGGTCTTCACTACTCCCTTTGACGATCCCCTCTGTGAGGCAGAATGTTCTGTCCTCAATAAGGACATCACCTTTGCCCCCCTGCACCTACACCTCAGTGAGTCCTGCGCCTGCCATGATGCTGAGCTTTTCTTCCACCACCTCTGTCTCTAACTAGCACTGATGACCCCTTCTCCCGCCTTCAACCCTCCTCCTCTTCCTGGACACCCCGCCCTGGTCTCCTGCTTGCTCTGGATCTTCTTATTGCCAACTGTCAATGGGACATCAACTGTCTCGACTTCACCACTCCTCTCTTCAATTCCAACCTCACTCCTTCTGAACGCTCTGCTGTCCTCTCTCTCCACATCAATCCTAACCTCACCATCAAACCCACAGATGAGGGGCTGCTGTAGTGGTCAGGCGTACTGACCTCTACTTTGCTGAGGCACAGTGACAACACTCAGACACCTCCTCTTACTTACCCCTCAAACAGAATCCCACTAAGGAAGAGCAGGCCATTGTCTCCCACACCATCACTGACCTTATTAGCTCTGGGGATCTCCATCCACAGCTACCAGCTTCATAGCTCCCACACCCCGCACCTCCTGTTTCTACCTGCTACCCAAGATCCACAAACCTGCTTGTCCAGGTAGACCCATTGTTTCAGCTTGTTCCTGCCCTGCTGGTCTCATATCGGCATACCTTGACTCAGTTTTATACCCCCGGTTCAGTCCCTTCCTACCTACATCCATGACACCTCACACACTCTGGATCTTTTCAATGATTTCAGGTTCCCTGGCCCCCAACGTCTTATTTTCACCATGGATGTCCACATGCACCTCCATCCCCCACCAGGAAGGCCTCAAAGCTCTCCGTCTCTTTCTGGACACCAGACCCAACCAGTTCCCCTCCGCCACCACTCTCCTCCACCTGGCGGAACTTGTCCTCACTCTAAATAATTTCTCCTTTGGCTCCTACCACTTCCTTCAGACAAAAGGTGCAGCCATGGGCCGTCGCATGGCTCCCAACTATGCCTGGCTTTTTGTCGGCTATGTGGAACAGTCTATGTTCCAAGCTACAGTAGTGTCTGTTCCCCACTTTTCCTACTCTACATTAACGACCACATTGGTGCTGCTTCCTGCACCATGCTGAACTCATTGACTTCATCAACTTTGCGTCCAACTCCCAACCTGCCCTCAAATTTACCTGGTTCACGTCCGACACCTCCCTCCCCTTTCTTGATCTTTGTCTCTTTCTCTAAAGACAACTTATCCACTGATGTCTGTTATAAACCTATGGACTCTCACAACTACCTGGTCTATACCTCTTCCCACCCTGCTACCTGTAAAAACGTCATCCCCATTTCTCAATTCCTTCATCTCTGCCACATCTGTTTTCAAGATGAGTCTTTTCATTCCAGAACGGAGGAGATGTCCTCCTTCTATAAAGTTAGGAGCTTCCCTTCCTCCGCCCTCAACAACATCTCTTTTGTTTCACACACGTCTGCCCTCACCCCATCCTCCCACCACCCAGCAGAGATAGGTCCTTTTTGTCCTCACCTACCACCCCACCAGACTCTGCGTCCAGTGCATAATTCTCCGTAACTTCCACCATCTCCAATGGATCCCACCACCAAGCACATCTTTCCCTCCCCCCTACTTTCTGCTTTCCACAGGCATCACTCCCTATGCTACTCCCTTGTGCATTCCTCCCTCCTCACTAATATCCCACCTGGCACTTATCCTTGCATGTGGAACAAGTACTACACCTTCTCCCTCACTACCATTCAGAGCCCCAGACAGTCCTTTTGAGGCGAGGCGATACTTCATCTGTAAGTCTGTTGAGGTCATATACTGTGTTCCGTGGCCTGCTGTATATCAGTGAGACCCAACGTAGACTGGGAGACTGCTTCGCTGAGCAACTACATTCTGTCTGCCAGAAGAAGGAGGATCTCCCAGTGGCCACCCATTTTAATTCCGCTTCCCATTCCCATTCCAACATGTCAATCCATGGCCACATTCAAGTTGGAGGTATTCGGTCTGTATAGCCTCCAACCTGATGGCATGAACATTGATTTCTCGAACTTCTGGTAATTGCCCCCCCAATTCCTTCACCATTTCCCATCCCCTTTTCCCTCTCTATCTTAGCTCCTTGCCAGCCCATCGCCTCACTCTGGTGCTCCTCCCCACCCCTTTTCTTTCTTCCATGGCCTTCTGTCCTCTCCTGTCAGATTCTCCCTTCTCCAGCCCTGTATCTCTTTCATCAATCAACTTCCCAGCTCTTTACTTCATGCCTTCCCTTCCAGGTTTCACCTATCACCTTGTGTTTCTCTCTCCCCTCCCCCTAACTTTTAAATCAACTCATCTTTCTCCAGTCCTGCTGAAGGGTCTTGGCCCAAAAGGTCGACTGTACCCTTTTCCATAGATGTTGCCTGGCCTGCTGAGTTCCTCCAGCATTTTGTGTGTGTTGCTTGCTTTAGGTTATTATTTTCTTAATATGTGTTGACCATGTGAGCCTTTTAACAACTTTAAAGGTAGCATCACTTTCTAATTCTATACCACAAAAAATTATTTTTAAGTGATGTTCTTGTCCTCTTCCATGTGAAAAACATTAATTTGGATATCTCTGCTGAAAAATCTGAATCCCCATTTTAATGCCCAATCTTCCACCCACCTCAGCTATCGCCCATTGAAGTTTCTGTATTATAAATTCCACATTCCCACCCTTTTTCCACATTGCTCTATATCCGCAAATAATGATTATCTGATGCTACTATTTATATTAGAAAATGGAGCATTTATCATTATAGCAAATGCTAATGGACTAACAAAATTTCCCTGAGGAGTTCCATTTTCCACAATTTGTTGACTTGACATAGATTTTTCTACTCACACCATAATAAATCTATGAATTTTAAAATATTTTATCCAATTTAGCACTCTAATTCCCAATTTATATCATTTGATGATCAAACCTTCCTTCCACATCATTTCATGTGCTTTCTCTACATCAGAAACAACTGCTACAACGCTTTCTCTGTATAGCTGAGCCCTTCTTACTTCATGGTCTGGACACAAAATTGCATCAGAATGGTTCCTCTTCCTCTCCTAAACCCATTGGGAATTTAAAATTACCCCATCTTGTTTTAATGTAATTTGTCCCAATGGATTCTACTTTTCAGTTTGTAGGTCCTCTGTCACCTGTAGGAACCCAACTTCTCCATCAATTGGTGTTGAATCTCTCTGTCTGCAGGAGCTGTCATTTGTTAGATAAAACAGAAGTAGAAAAGTTGTTTCCATTGGTAGGTGAGACAAGAACTAGGGGACATTGCCTGAAGATTCAGGGGAGTAGATTTAGGACGGAGATGAGGAGAAACTATTTTTCTCAGAGAGTGGTGAATCTGTGGAATTCTCTGCCCAAGGAAGCAGTTGAGGCTTCCTCATTAAATATACAGTATTTAAGAAAGAGTTAGATAGGTTTTTACATAGTAAGGGAATTAAGATTTATGGGGAAAAGGCAGGTAGATGGAGCTGAGTTTATGGACAGATCAGCCATGATCTTATTGAATGATGGGGCAGGCTCGATGGGCAGGATGGCCTACTCCTGCTCCTATTTCTTATGTTCTTATGTTACATTAGACCCACCTGTCCATATGTAGCAATTCTACTTGTGTTTCTGTTGGAACATCACCTGTCAGACTTTTCAAGCTCTATGTGTTATCAGATCGAAATGTTTGACCCCTGTTAGGATCACTTTTAGTACACCACAGAGCACATCTATATGGAGCAATGTCACAGAAGAGCAGCATTCACAATCAGGGACCTCACCATCTAGAATGTGCTCTCTTCTCACTGCTGCCGTCAGGAAGAAGGTACAGAGCCTCAGGACTCACACCATGAGTTCAGAAACAATTATTACCCCTCAGCCGTCAGACTCCCGAACCATAGGGGATAACTTCACTTGCCCCATTACTGAAATGTCCCCATAACCTATGGCTCACTTTCAAGGATTCTTCATCTCATGTTCTTGATATTTATTTATTATCATTAATATTATTATTTCTTTCTTTTTGTACATGCACAATTTGTTGTCTTTTGCACATAGGTCAAACACCCAGTTGGTGCGGTCTTTCATTGATTCTATTATAGTTATTATTCTATGATGGATTTATTAAGAACGTCTGCAGGGTTGCATATGATGTCATTTACGTACTTTGATAATAAATTTACTTCGAATTTTGTAATTTAGGCGGGAGGAGAAGATGACAGCGCGACGCAACGCACGCAGCTCTCCGGTGAAATGATATCATTTTTGTTAAATAGGGGCTGTGAACAATTCTGATTTGATGGAGACAGATGTGAAAAGGCACAGAGGAACATCTGGAGAAATTTCTGAAATGCCCGGTTTGCTGCCGCTGCTACTGTGCGATCGAGAATCTCCGGAGGGAAGGCCGCAAAATCCCTGGCTTTGCCTGCTGCTGGCGACCGAGGCTGAGGTTGAAGCGTTCAGCAGAGATGGTGCTCGGTACTCGGTGTCGGAGGGCTGATCAGAGCTCGAAGTTTTCGGACGACTCAGAGTCGGACTGTGGTCGGGCATGGCAGGGAGAGTTTTCTTCCTTCTCCCGTCTGCGTGAGATGTGGGACTTTCGAGAGACTTTGAACTTTTTTACAGTGCCATGGCCTGTTCTTCATCAAGTTATGGTATTGTTGCACTGTTGTAACTATATGTTATAATTACGTGGTTTTTGTTAGTTTTTCAGTCTTGATCTGTCCTGTGCTTCTGTGATATCGCACCGGAGGAATATTGTATCATTTCTTAATGCATGCATTACTAAATGACAATAAAAGAGCACTGCATATCCTCATAATCTAATAATCTAATTTCTTCACCTGGTATCAATCACATTACTGCCAGAATTATGAATGAAGAAATTACTTTGCACAAAAATGTTTGTACACCATGGCAATAAAGTCATAGCTATCATCACTGAATTAAATATTAGGCCATATTCACCTATTCAGACATTGGGAACTAGGCAAGTTTGCTAAAGAGATTCAGCAGGTTCAAGATCTCCAAATGTATCTCCTCCGGCCAAGGTTCCATGTCATTTCTTTCCATTCACAGCTCCAGTCCATTCAATTCCTCCCTGATTCTCAATTACAAGAAAACTAAATTATACCTGAACTAAATAAATTGGTGAAGTGTATTCCTATAAGAGATGTCAATGTTTAAAATACGTCATGCATTTCATTAAGTTACATCTTAATGGGAACAACACCATGTTCCCATTGTTGCCTCCTTTATCTGTGAAATCATTTGCTTATCTGTCAGTTGCCCAGGATCCGATCTGTTCACAGCCTGGGGTTTAACATGTGAGCATTTAACACTCAGATTCTTGTCATTGGCCTTTTTACCCAGCATTCCTCTGAACTGCCTCCATGGATTCAGGACTTCACCTTATTTTTGTGATCTGTAGGTTTGTGATGTTTCCATTGTCAATGGGGAACCTGGTTGTCATCCCAGTTATTCTACCTGTCCATATTTTCAGAAACCTTTTCTCCAATGCCACAAGTTCAACTAATTCGTCAATAAGAGTTAACGTTAACATGAACTCTGGATGTTCATCTGTAAGAGCTCCGCTGTTTGTCCATGGGTACTTTCTCTGTACTTGTTCATAAGACATAAGACCTGAATATTTAGGAACAGAATTAGGTCATTCAGCTCATCAAGTCTGTTCTGCCATTCCTTCTCAACCCATTCTCTCTCAACCTATTCTCCTGCCTTTTTCTTGTAACATTTGATCCCCTTATTAATCAAGAACCTATCAATTTCTGCATTAAATGTACCCAAAACCAACCCCATTCTCCTACTTTTTTCCTGTAACCTTTGATCCCCTTATTAATCAAAAACCTATCATTTTCTGCTTTAAATATACCCAAAGACTTTGCCTCCACAGCCACCCGTGGCAATCAATTTCACAATTTCGCTACTCCCTTCAATTCTGTTCTAGACTCCTCCACTGCTGGAAATATCCTCCCCACTTCTGCTTTATCTGGGCCTTTCAATATTCAGTAGTTTTCAATGAGATCCCCCTCATTCTTTTAAACTCCAGTGAGTACAGACACAGAGCGATCAAATGCTCCTTACACATTAAAATTTTCATTCCTGGGATCACTCCAGCAATTCTAAAGTTCAGATCTTTTACTTCGTAGGTGCTGTGTTTCATAGAGAATTATATAATAATATAAGTAGTGATATAACACAGAATATAAATAACAATATAAGTATAACAATATAATTAGGCCTATTGGCACAACTAGTCCATTGAGACTGTTAGAGTGAGTTTTTTTTTGGGTAGACGATCTGTTTATACTTAAATGACTTTGGCCACCAGACTTCTATTTGACAAAGCATTGTGGATTGAGTCCACCACAATGGGCTTCCTAAAAAGGTGTGAATACCAGATACTTCTGGCGCCGTAGTTTGACCTAATGCTGTAGTTTCGAAGACGATATTATCTATACATTATAAATATTAGTTGTCTTCTATGTTAGCACGTAAAATGCCAAGTAAATCCTAAAGGCTGTGGATACCAACCCAGACATGTTGGCGTCGGAAGGAAAAGATGGTGTGATATTTTGTACGTAGCTTCAAAAGGAAGCATTGTCTATGCATTGCCTAGACCAATATCCTGGCAGGGAGATTAGCGGGGGCTACTGAGGTGACTTTAAACTAGAATGGTTGGGGGGTGGGAATCAAATTAAAGAGGCTAGGCGTGAGGAGGTTAGTTCACAACAGAGGGATGGGAACCAGCGCAGAGAGACAGAGGGGTGTAAAGTGAGGGTAGAAGCAAAAAGTACAAAGGAGAAAAGTAAAAGTGGCAGGCTGACAAATCCAGGGTAAGCATTAAAAAGGGCCACTTTTCAACATAATTGTATAAGGGCTAAGAGAGTTGTAAAAGAGCGCCTGAAGGCTTTATGTGTCAATGCAAGGAGCATTCGTAATAAGGTGGATGAATTGAAAGTGCAGATTGTTATTAATGATTATGATATAGTTGGGATCACAGAGACATGGCTCCAGGGTGACCAGGGATGGGAGCTCAACGTTCAGGGATATTCAATATTCAGGAGGGATAGACATGAAGGAAGGGGAGGTGGGGTGGCGTTGCTGGTTAAAAAAGAGATTAACGCAATAGAAAGGAAGGACATAAGCTGGGAAGATGTGGAATCGATATGGGTAGAGCTGCGTAACACTAAGGGGCAGAAGACGCTGGTGGGAGTTGTGTACAGGCCACCTAACAGTAGTAGTGAGGTCGGAGATGGTATTAAACAGGAAATTAGAAATGTGTGCAATAAAGGAACAGCAGTTATAATGGGTGACTTCAATCTACATGTAGACTGGGTGAACCAAATTGGTAAAGGTGCTGAGGAAGAGGATTTCTTGGAATGTATGCGGGATGGTTTTTTGAACCAACATGTCGAGGAACCAACTAGAGAGCAGGCTATTCTGGACTGGGTTTTGAGCGATGAGAAAGGGTTAATTAGCAATCTTGTCGTGAGAGGCCCCTTGGGTAAGAGTGACCATAATATGGTGGAATTCTTCATTAAGATGGAGAGTGAGATAGTTAATTCAGAAACAAAGGTTCTGAACTTAAACAGGGGTAACTTTGAAGGTATGAGACGTGAATTAGCTAAGATAGACTGGCAAATGACACTTAAAGGATTGACGGTGGATATGCAATGGCTAGCATTTAAAGGTTGCATGGATGAACTACAACAATTGTTCATCCCAGTTTGGCAAAAGAATAAATCAAGGAAGGTAGTGCACCCGTGGCTGACAAGAGAAATTAGGGATAGTATCAATTCCAAAAAAGTAGCATACAAATTAGCCAGAGAAAGTGGTTCACCTGAGGACTGAGAGAAATTCAGAGTTCAGCAGAGGAGGACAAAGGGCTTAATTAGGAAGGGGAAAAAAGATTATGAGAGAAAACTGGCAGGGAACATAAAAACGGACTGTAAAAGCTTTTATAGATATGTAAAAAGGAAAAGACTGGTAAAGACAAATGTAGGTCCCCTGCAGACAGAAACAGGTGAATTGATTATGGGGAGCAAGGACATGGCAGACCAATTGAATAATTACTTTGGTTCTGTCTTCACTAAGGAGGACATAAATAATCTTCCAGAAATAGTAAGGGACAGAGGGTCCAGTGAGATGGAGGAACTGAGTGAAATACATGTTAGTAGGGAAGTGGTGTTAGGTAAATTGAAGGGATTGAAGGCAGATAAATCCCCAGGGCCAGGTGGTCTGCATCCTAGTGTGCTTAAGGAAGTAGCCCAAGAAATAGTGGATGCATTAGTGATAATTTTTCAAAACTCGTTAGATTCTGGACTAGTTCCTGAGGATTGGAGGGTGGCTAATGTAACCCCACTTTTTAAAAAAGGAGGGAGAGAGAAACCGGGGAATTATAGACCGGTTAGCCTAACGTCGGTGGTGGGGAAACTGCTGGAGTCAGTTATCAAGGATGTGATAACAGCACATTTGGAAAGCGGTGAAATGATCGGACAAAGTCAGCATGGATTTGTGAAAGGAAAATCATGTCTGACGAATCCCATAGAATTTTTTGAGGATGTAACTAGTAGAGTGGATAGGGGAGAACCAGTGGATGTGGTATATTTGGATTTTCAAAAGGCTTTTGACAAGGTCCCACACAGGAGATTAGTGTGCAAACTTAAAGCACACGGTATTGGGGGTAAGGTATTGGTGTGGGTGGAGAATTGGTTAGCAGACAGGAAGCAAAGAGTGGGAATAAACGGGACCTTTTCAGAATGGCAGGCGGTGACTAGTGGGGTACCGCAAGGCTCAGTGCTGGGACCCCAGTTGTTTACAATATATATTAATGACTTGGATGAGGGAATTAAATGCAGCATCTTCAAGTTTGCGGGTGACACGAAGCTGGGTGGCAGTGTTAGCAGTGAGGAGGATGCTAAGAGGATGCAGGGTGACTTGGATAGGTTGGGTGAGTGGGCAAACTCATGGCAGATGCAATTTAATGTGGATAAATGTGAAGTTATCCACTTTGGTGGCAAAAATAGGAAAACAGATTATTATCTGAATGGTGGCCGATTAGGAAAAGGGGAGGTGCAACGACACCAGGGTGTCATTATACACCAGTCATTGAAAGTGGGCACACAGGTACAGCAGGCGGTGAAAAAGGCAAATGGTATGCTGGCATTTATAGCGAGAGGATTCGAGTACAGGAGCAGGGAGGTACTACTGCAGTTGTACAAGGCCTTGGTGAGACCACACCTGGAGTATTGTGTGCAGTTTTGGTCCCCTAATCTGAGGAAAGACATCTTTGCCATGGAGGGAGTACAAAGAAGGTTCACCAGATTGATTCCTGGGATGGCAGGACTTTCATATGAAGAAAGACTGGATGAGCTGGGCTTGTACTCGTTGGAATTTAGAAGATTGAGGGGGGATCTGATTGAAACGTATAAGATCCTAAAGGGATTGGACAGGCTAGATGCAGGAAGATTGTTCCCGATGTTGGGGAAGTCCAGAAGGAGGATAGAGGGGAAGCCTTTTAGGACCGAGATTAGGAAAAACTTCTTCACACAGAGAGTGGTGAATCTGTGGAATTCTCTGCCACAGGAAACTGTTGAGGCCAGTTCATTGGCTATGTTTAAGAGGGAGTTAGATATGGCCCTTATGGCTACAGGGGTCAGGGGGTATGGAGGGAAGGCTGGGGCGGGGTTCTGAGTTGGATGATCAGCCATGATCATAATAAATGGCGGTGCAGGCTCGAAGGGCCGAATGGCCTACTCCTGCACCTATTTTCTATGTTTCTATGTTTCTATGTTTCTATGTTTCTATAAATAATCTTCCAGAAATGTAAGGGACAGAGGGTCCAGTGAGATGGAGGAACTGAGCGAAATACATGTTAGTAGGGAAGTGGTGTTAGGTAAATTGAAGGGATTGAAGGCAGATAAATCCCCAGCGCCAGATGGTCTGCATCCTAGAGTGCTTAAGGAAGTAGCCCAAGAAATAGTGGATGCATTAGTGATAATTTTTCAAAACTCGTTAGATTCTGGGCTAGTTCCTGAGGATTGGAGGGTGGCTAATGTTTCTTTTCTTTTCTTTTTAAATCTTTTTATTGAATAAGTATACAAAAAAGGTAAGCCATATAAACATTAATACAATGTTAAAGTATAATAAAATTCCAAAAGGTATCAATACCAAAAAAAATACTACAAACAATGTAATTTAAACATAAGAAACCAAGATAACATAATAGTATACTAAATTTTATATATATCAATGGAAAAAAAAGAAAAAAAAAACCCCCAAAAAAAAACTCACTGTGCAACTAACTAAAAGCAAAGCAAAGCAATGGGCTAACTTGAAACCAAACAGAGTTAAACTTAAAATCACGTCCTCAATCCCGACCTCCATTAAAAACAGTGAAAAAAAAACAAGAAGGGTAAATATTACATTAAATGAAAATATCGAATAAAAGGTCCCCAAATCTGTTCAAATTTAAATGAAGAATCATAAAGGTTACTTCTAATTTTCTCCAAATTCAAACATAAAATCGTCTGAGAAAACCAAAAAAAGGTAGTTGGAGCATTAAGCTCTTTCCAATATTGTAAAATACATCTTTTCGCCATTAAAGTAAGAAATGCAATCATTCTACGGGCTGAAGGGGAAAGATTACTAGAAATTTTAGGTAGTCCAAAGATAGCAGTAATAGGGTGAGGAGAGATATCTATATTTAATACCTTAGAAATAATATTAAAAATATCTCTCCAAAAAGTTTCCAAAGTAGGGCAAGACCAAAACATATGAGTTAAAGAGGCTATCTGCCCCGAACATCTATCACAGAAAGGATTAATATGCGAGTAAAAACGCGCTAACTTATCTTTGGACATATGTGCTCTATGAACCACTTTAAATTGAATTAGGGAATGTTTAGCACAAATAGAGGAAGTATTAACTAATTGTAAAATCTGCCCCCAATCATCCACAGAAATGGTAAGCCCCAATTCCTGTTCCCAATCTACCCTAATCTTATCAAATGAAGCTTTCCTAAGTTTCATAATAATATTATAAATCATAGCCGATGCACCTTTCTGACATGGATTGAGGTTAATTATCGAATCTAAAATATATGTAGGAGGAAGCATTGGAAAGGAAGAAAGTATAGTACTTAGGAAATTTCTAACTTGTAAATATCTAAAAAAATGTATTCTTAATAAGTTATATTTATTAGATAATTGTTCAAAAGACATAAGGGAACCATCTAAAAATAAATCCAAAAACCGTAAAATACCCTTAGTCTTCCAAGTTTGAAAAGCGCGATCCGTAAAAGAGGGAGGAAAAAATATGTTACCTAAAATAGGAATCGCTAACCCGAATTGATTAAGATCAAAAAATTTTCTGAATTGAAACCAAATGCGCAAAGCATATTTAACTATCGGGTTAGAGACCTGCTTAAGGCGTTTCGAATCAAAAGGGAGAGAGGAGCCTAAAATAGAGCCAAGTGTATAACCCTGAACAGATTGTAGTTCCAATGCTACCCATTTAGGAATAGATAGTATGTCCTGATCAAGTAACCAAAATTTCATATGTCGAATATTAATAGCCCAATAATAGAATCTAAAGTTAGGCAATGCTAAACCTCCATCTCTCTTAGCTTTCTGTAAATGTATTTTACCCAGTCTCGGATTCTTATTCTGCCAAATAAATGAAGAAATTTTAGAGTCAACTTTATCAAAGAAAGATTTTGGAACGAAAATTGGTAATGCCTGAAACACATATAAAAATTTTGGCAAAAAAAACATCTTAACTGCATTAATACGACCAATCAAAGTTAAATATAAGGGAAACCATTTAGATGAAAGTTGAGTAATATGGTCTATTAATGGTAAAAAGTTAGTCTTAAATAAATCTTTGTATTTACAAGTAATTTTAATCCCAAGATATGAAAAATAATTATTAATCAATTTAAATGGAAATTTATAATATAAGGGAAGATGTTTATTAATCGGAAAAAGTTCACTCTTACTAAGATTTAATTTATAACCTGAAAAAAAACCAAATTGTGCTAATAACTCTAAAACAGCAGGAATGGATTTCTCAGGATTAGAAATATATAAAAGTAAATCATCAGCATAGAGTGATAATTTATGGGACTTTAATCCCCGAGTTATCCCAGTAATATTTGAAGATTCTCGAATAGCAATTGCAAGAGGTTCTAATGCAATATCAAATAATAGGGGACTAAGAGGACAGCCTTGTCGAGTACCTCGAAAGAGAGGAAAAAAAGGTGAGTTTAAAGAGTTAGTACGAACCGAGGCTACAGGGGAATGATATAACAGTTTAATCCAGGATATAAATTTCAAGCTAAAATTAAACATTTCAAGCACCTTAAATAAATAAGGCCATTCTACTCTATCAAAAGCTTTCTCGGCATCTAAAGAAATAACACACTCAGGAACATTTTGTGAGGGAGTATAAACGATATTTAACAATGTACGAATATTATAAAAAGAGTAACGACCTTTAATAAAACCCGTTTGGTCTTCCGAAATAATAGAAGGAAGTACTTTTTCTAGTCTATTTGCTAATAACTTAGAAAAAACTTTAGAATCAACATTTAATAAAGATATTGGTCTATAAGATGCACATTGAGCAGGGTCTTTATCCTTCTTTAGTATTAGAGAAATTGATGCTCTATTAAAAGATTCAGGAAGTTTACCAAGTTTCAGAGAAGCCTCAAAAACCCTACAGAGCCAAGGGATCAATAAAGAAGCAAAACATTTATAAAATTCAACGGTAAACCCATCCGGGCCAGGAGCTTTCCCCAGATTCATAGAAAAAATAACATTCTTAATCTCATCCATTGTAATGGAAGTATCTAATAAAGAAGACATATCCTGTGAAATCTGAGGGAAGTCTAACTTATCTAAAAAATCATTCATATATTTAGAATCTCGAGGAGACTCTGATTGATATAAAGAAGAATAAAAATCACAAAAGGTTTGATTAATCCCCACATGATCCAGTATCAATCGATCATTTTGGTTATAAATCTGATTGATTTGAGATTTAACATAATTAGATTTCAATTGATTAGCCAGCAGCTTGCCAATTTTGTCACTGTGAACATAAAAGTCACTTCTTGTTTTCTTTAATTGGTTTACAATCGAGGACGAGAGTAGTAAACTGTGTTCCATTTGAAGTTCAGTTCTTTGTTTGTATAGCTCCTCAGAAGGAGCCATAACATATTTCTTATCAATTTCTTTAATCTTGTCCACAATTGCCATCTCCTCCTGCTTCTGTTTCTTCCTCAAAGCAGCAGAATACGAAATAATCTGACCCCGAATATAGGCTTTAAAAGTGTCCCAAAGAGTGTTAACCGAAATATCCTCTGTATGGTTAATTGTAAAAAAAAGCTCAATCTGTTCATTCATAAAGTTAACAAAGTCCGAGTCCTGAAGCAACAGCGAATTAAAACGCCATTGTCTATTATTTGATATATTGGCCATAATTTTAATAGAAAGCTTAAGTTGAGCATGATCCGAAATGGTTATAGAATCATAATCACATTTAATCACTGAAGGAATAAGACGAGAATCAATAAAAAAATAATCAATTCTTGAATAGGAATGATGAACATGTGAAAAAAAGGAAAAATCTTTTTCCTGAGGATGCAGAAAACGCCAAATGTCCGTCGACCCAGAATCAGAAAGGAAAAAATTAATCAAATTTGCAGATTTATTAGGTAAGGTCCGTGAAGGAGCCGAACGGTCCAAAGCTGGAGACAAACAGGTATTAAGATCTCTGCCCCAGATCAATGAAAACTCTTTCAAATTCGGAAACTGATTAAACAATGATTTATAAAATTCCGGACAATCCATATTAGGAGCATAAACATTAACCAAAACTACTTTTTTATTAAATAGTAAACCACTAACCAATAAGGGTGGCTAATGTAACCCCACTTTTTAAAAAAGGAGGGAGAGAGAAACCGGGGAATTATAGACCGGTTAGCCTAACGTCGGTGGTGGGGAAACTGCTGGAGTCAGTTATCAAGGATGTGATAACAGCACATTTGGAAAGCAGTGAAATGATCGGACAAAGTCAGCATGGATTTGTGAAAGGAAAATCATGTCTGACGAATCTCATAGAATTTTTTGAGGATGTAACTAGTAGAGTGGATAGGGGAGAACCAGTGGATGTGGTATATTTGGATTTTCAAAAGGCTTTTGACAAGGTCCCACACAGGAGATTAGTGTGCAAACTTAAAGCACACGGTATTGGGGGTAAGGTATTGGTGTGGGTGGAGAATTGGTTAGCAGACAGGAAGCAAAGAGTGGGAATAAACGGGACCTTTTCAGAATGGCAGGCGGTGACTAGTGGGGTACCGCAAGGCTCAGTGCTGGGACCCCAGTTGTTTACAATATATATTAATGACTTGGATGAGGGAATTAAATGCAGCATCTCCAAGTTTGCGGATGACACCAAGCTGGGTGGCAGTGTTAGCAGTGAGGAGGATGCTAAGAGGATGCAGGGTGACTTGGATAGGTTGGGTGAGTGGGCAAATTCATGGCAGATGCAATTTAATGTGGATAAATGTGAAGTTATCCACTTTGGTGGCAAAAATAGGAAAACAGATCATTATCTGAATGGTGGCCGATTAGGAAAAGGGGAGGTGCAACGAGACGTGGGTGTCATTATACACCAGTCATTGAAAGTGGGCATGCAGGTACAGCAGGCGGTGAAAAAGGCGAATGGTATGCTGGCCTTTATAGCGAGAGGATTCGAGTACAGTAGCAGGGAGGTACTACTGCAGTTTACAAGGCCTTGGTGAGGCCACACCTGGAGTATTGTGTGCAGTTTTGGTCCCCTAATCTGAGGAAAGACATCTTTTCCATAGAGGGAGTACAAAGAAGGTTCACCAGATTGATTCCTGAGATGGCAGGACTTTCATATGAAGAAAGACTGGATGAACTGGGCTTATACTCGTTGGAATTTAGAAGATTGAGGGGGGATCTGATTGAAACGTATAAGATCCTAAAGGGATTGGACAGGCTAGATGCAGGAAGATTGTTCCCGATGTTGGGGAAGTCCAGAACGAGGGGCCACCATTTGAGGATAGAGGGGAAGCCTTTTAGGACCGAGATTAGGAAAAACTTCTTCACACAGAGAGTGGTGAATCTGTGAAATTCTCTGCCACAGGAAACTGTTGAGGCCAGTTCATTGGCTATATTTAAGAGGGAGTTAGATATGGCCCTTGTGGCTACGGGGGTCATGGGGTATGGAGGGAAGGCTGGGGCGGGGTTCTGAGTTGGATGATCAGCCATGATCATAATAAATGGCAGTGCAGGCTAGAAGGGCCGAATGGCCTACTCCTGCACCTATTTTCTATGTTTCTATGTTTCTATAACTTTTTAAGTAGCGATTGCCTTTGTGTTTAGCATATAAATATCGAGCCCACATTGAGCTAGCAGACCTTTCTGCGGAAAGTGTCTCCGACCGTAAGATGCCTGCTGTACCTTGTTGTGTCGAATAAAGAAGCTGCTTTGTATCTACCAGTGACTGTCTCTCTGGTGATTTCATCCACGCTACAACATTTGGTGTCAGAAGTGGGATACTTCGTGACCCGTCGTGTGGCCAGCGTTCCTAGTAGTCTTAAGTTGGTGAGTATTTTTCTAAAATAACACTCACACTTGGATCTGTTTGGTCGGTGGTGCACGGGACACGAGGTATCACGAACATGGACAGCTGGACTGGTGGATATAAAAGTAGTGTGTACGTGTGCATGTGTGTTTATGTAAGTGAGGAATCTTTGCATATTAACATGGTGAGACTTGGACCACCAGTTGCGAAAGGTGGTAACCAACGGTACAGTTCGAAACGCCAGAGTAGGGGCGTGTATACTCTTTCGGGGAGCTGCATTTTAGTGTATGCGTTTGCAAGTGTGATGCAAAGGAATACAGCAGGCATCATGAGTTCGGGTACTCAAAAGTGGCAGATTGTGGAATACATACTCTGCGGTTTTGAGTATGTACTGTTTAACTGGTACCCATCTATGATATTTTGCGTAGTGTGGGGATTAGTGTGGGGATATCTCGGAGAGGTTTTACCCAGATAGATCTACCAGAATGGCACCTATTGAGGTCAGGCAACGTCAGGTTGAGAACCCTGATGATCCAAGCCAACCCTTGACCTTGATTACGACTATTCATAAGCCCTTCACCCCCGGGGAGAAACAGAGCATTTTGTCCGAGTTGCCCTCACTTAAAGTCGCCTGTGGGAATTCAGAATTCTGGTGTAAACTCGAGGAAATGGTTGAAAATCACCAGATGCACCCTAAAGATATACTCGTGTTAGTGAAAGCCAAGTGCCCGAGGAATATGTGGGACAGGATGGCCCAGGGGGTGCGGGATGGTACATAGGCAACTACCGGGAGTGCCAGTAATGAAGAGAAAAAGAAGTGAGGCAGTGGCTGGGGGGAGGCGAGAGTAGCCGGGGAATGATAATGGCAGTGACCCAAAGGGCTGACGAGACAGCCATGGATTATGCAGAACGTAAATACCGAGCATACGAGTATTCCGGGTTGGATAATCCAGGGAGGGATGACCAAGTCTTCCTAAAAATGCTGAAGGAAGGCCTGAGCTCAGCCCACCAAGAAGTTTTAGATTTAGGCATAACGGTAGGGTCCAACTTCTCTGAGATGATTTCATGGGCCAGTGAGATAGACCAAAAAAAAGGCAAGAAAAATCGTTAAGTGGGTAATGTGGATGCAGCTGCTATGATGTCCCAGAGAGTTTGTTTTGCTTGCCGGCAGCCAGGGCACCTAGCAAAGGACCGCCGTACCAGGTATAAGTCAGTGAAGGAGTTGATATGCTACAGCTGTAGGCCATTCAGCCTTCGAGCCAGCCCCATCATTCACTGTGATCATGGCTGATCATCCACAATCAGTACCCTTTTCCTGCCTTCTCCCCATATCCCTTCACTCCGCTATCATTAAGAGCTCTATCTAACTCTTTTTTGAAAGAATCCAGAGAATTGGCCTCCACTGCCCTCTTAGGCAGAGCATTCCACAGATCCACAACCCTCTGTGTGAAAAAGTTTTTCCTCAACTCTGTTCTAAATTGTCTGCCCCAGGGGTCCCCAACCTTTTTTGCAACGTGGACCGGTTTATTATTGACAATATTCTTGCGGACCGGCCAACCTGGAGGGGGGGGAGTGGGGTAGGGTTGCCAACAGACAAGAGTAGCAGTCAAATACGTTGTGTTTACCCCGAGTAAGACTACAATGACCATGAAGCCTTGTGCGGGCACCTGTGCGCATGCGTGACTTGTTGGTTTTGGCGATTCTGTGGGGGGGTGTCAATCACAACCGATGTCAGGGCAATAGGACATCTCCCTGTATAGAGAGATGTCAGGGCAATGGAACACACGCCAGCATAGGGAGATGTCAGGGCAATGGGACACACGCCAGCGTAGGGAGACATCAAGGCAATGGGACACACGCCAGCGTAGGGAGATGTCAGGGCAATGGGACACACACCAGCGTAGGGAGACATCAGGGCAATGGGACACACGCCAGCGTAGGGAGATGTCAGGGCAATGGGACAAACGCCAGCATAGGGAGATGTCAGGGCAATGGGACACCCACCTGTGTAGAGAGATGTCAGGGCAATGGGACACACACCAGCGTAGGGAGATGTCAGGGCAATGGGACACACACCAGCGTAGGGAGATGTCAGGGCAATGGGACACACACCAGCGTAGGGAGATGTCAGGGCAATGGGACACACGCCAGCGTAGGGAGATGTCAGGGCAAATGGGACAAACGCCAGCGTAGGGAGATGTCAGGGCAATGGGACACCCACCTGTGTAGAGAGATGTCAGGGCAATGGGACACACACCAGCGTAGGGAAATGTCAGGGCAATGGGACACACGCCAGCATAGGGAGATGTCAGAGCAATTGCTCAGTCACTAATGTGGAGAGTTATCAAGGCAATTGGACACTCTCCATTCTAGATATATATCAGGGCAATCGGACACTCTCTAGTTTTGAGATGTATCAACTCAGTGGGATACACTGCAGGACAGAGTGAGAGGCGGCAAAACAATACCTACAAGAATTCTCTTCTTTTCTCAGCCAGATGAGCTGCATTGCAGGATAAACATGTGACAATCGAGCCCGACATTAGCTCTGCCTTTTGTTGTTTCTCCAAACCTAGGGAGCAGGGATTGTGAGTAGGGTTTTCTAGAGAACCATGATACTATTGGGATGTTTTTCTTGAATGTTCAGTGGGTCAAGGTTCAATGGGAACTTTCAAAGGTTGAAAGGGAAATCACTACAGGAACCTAGGCACTGTGCTGAGGAGGGAGGTGGTACCAGGAAATGTCATATACCATCATATTGTCAATTGTCCTGCTGTTCTGCAGACATTGGTGCTGGGTCCATTATTGTTGATCATACGTGTTTGTGATCTTCAGGAGAATATAGGTGACATGAAGTCAATGCCAGAATCGGTGATAACAGACAGTGAATATGTTGTCTAAGGTTACAGCAGAATCTGGTAAAGTTGGCAAAAGAATGGTGGAAGGAATTTAACTCACACATGTATGAACTGACCGTGCTTGGGAGGTTAACAGGCCAGGACACTCACAGTGGGTGGCAGGGTCTTGGTGAGTGTTACTGAAAAGAAAGATATATGTAAATAGCCCTCTGAAAGTGGTGACATGGTTGGACAGAGTAGTGAAGGGCTACAGTATGCTTGCCTACATTGGCTGAACCGTTAACTCTGGGAATTGGAACATTATGTACGGATTGGATTGGGCCACACTTGGAGTACCGTGTGTAATTCTGGTCAACAGGCTATAGGATAGATGTAATTAAGATGGAGGGCATAGAACCATAGAACATTACAGCACAGAAACAGGCCTTTTGGCCCTTCTTAGCTGTGCCAAACCATTTTTCTGCCTAGTCCCACTGACCTGTACCTGGACCATATCCCTCCATACACCTCTCATCCATGTACCTGTCCAAGTTTTTCTTAAATATTAAAAGTGAGCCCGCATTTACCACTTCATCTGGCAGCTCATTCCACACTCCCACCACTCTCTGTGTGAAGAAGCCTGCCCCAATGTTCTCTTTAAACTTTCCCCCTTCACCCTTAACCTATGTCCTCTGGTTTTTCTCTCTCCTAGCCTCAGTGGAAAAAGCCTGCTTGCATTCACTCTATCTATACCCATCATTATTTTATATACCTCTGTCAAATCTTCCCTCATTCTTCTATGCTCCAGGGAATAAAGTCCTAACCTATTCAACCTTTCTCTGTAACTCAGTTTCTCAAGTCCCGGCAACATCCTTGTAAACCTTCTCTGCACTCCTTCAACCTTATTAATATCCTTCTCATAATTTGGTGACCAAAACTGTACACAATACTCCAAGTTCGGCCTCACCAATGCCTTATACAACCTCATCATAACATTCCAGCTCTTATAGTCAATACTTTGATTTTTAAAGGCCAATGTACCAAAAGCTCTCTTTACAACCTTATCTACCTATGACGCAACTTTTAGGGAATTTTGTATCTGTATTCCCAGATCCCTCTGTTCTACTGCACTCCTCAGTGCCCTACCATTTACCTTGTATGTTCTACCTTGGTCTGTCCTTCCAAAGTGTAATACCTTACACTTGTCTGTATTAAACTCCATCTGCCATTTTTCAGCCCATTTTTCCAGCTGGTTCAAATCCCTCTGCAAACTTTGAAAACCTTTATCACTGTCCACTACACCTCCAATCCTTGTATCATCAGCAAATTTGCTGATCCAATTTACCACTTTATCATCCAGATCATTGATATAGAAGGGCATATAGAAATGATTCATGACAGTTATGTTGACTGGACTCTCATGAGTTATGAAGAAAGATTGGATTGCCTGGAACTGATTTCTTTGGAGCATAGGTGGGTCAGGTGTGACATTATATGCAGGTTTATAAAATTCTGAAGGGCGTAGATAGGATAGAGGGTTTCATTCCAAAACATTGACTTTCCATAGATGCTGCCTAACCCGCTGAGATTCTCCAGCATTTTATGTGTGTTACTTAGCATAGATAGTCCAGAGCAGGGAAGTCTAAAATCGAAAATCACAAGGTAAAGGTCAGAGGGGGAAAATTTACAAGTGATCTAAGGGATAAATTCTTCTAATCTTTGTAGATTCCTACTTCCTATATTCCTCCCTTTGTGAGCTAGGGATTGACACTGGCTGATTTTCAATCATCCTGAACTTTAACATGTCTTGAAAATTTCTATCCACTGGGTTATCTCTCTCTGCATCCACTTGACTGCAAGTTATTGAGTCCCAACAATTCTGCACCTTTGGCCTTGTGAATTTCTCCAAAACTTTATCCCTTGGGTTAGATTAGAGTAGTTAAAGTATGGGTGAAGGAAAGGACAGGCAGTGCCAGGTTAAAGAACAGCGTGGGTGTTAAGAGTTACCGGTAAGGCAGGTGCTCTTAGTGCCTGGATTAGGACATGGAGAGGGCCACCTGGGTCTCCCTCTCCCCTATTTACAACATTTACCGGGAGGATTGCAGAGAAAGACTCCCATCACTAATCACGGGTTGCACTTGAATCCCAGGGGGACCAATATCCTGGTGGGGAGGTTTGCTAAGGCTATTAGGG
Organism: Mobula hypostoma; assembly: GCF_963921235.1. NCBI lineage: Eukaryota > Metazoa > Chordata > Chondrichthyes > Myliobatiformes > Myliobatidae > Mobula > Mobula hypostoma. Next base: position 82,788,404 of record NC_086107.1, on the reverse strand, counting down.
AGAGTTTAAACTAGAATTACTGGGGGGGCGGGATCTGAACTGAAGAGACGGAAGAAGGGGCTGTTGGCTCACAAATAGAGAAAGCTTGTAGACAGTGCGAGAGGGAGGTTAGGCAGGTGATAGAGAGATTAAAGAGACTAGGAGAGAGGAGGTTAGTTCACAACAGGGGGATGGGAACAAGTGCAGAGAGACAGAGGGATGTAAAATGAGGGTAGAAGCAAAAAGTAGTAAGGTGAAAAGTAAAAGTGGCAGGCTGGCAAATCCAGGGCAAAAATCAAAAATCAAAAAGGGCCACTTTTCAACATTATTGTATAAGGGCTAAGAGTGTTGTAAAAGCGAGCCTGAAGGCTTTGTGTGTCAATGCAAGGAGCATTCGTAACAAGGTGAATGCATTCAAGATGAATTAAAAGTGCAGATTGTTATTAATGAATATGATATAGTTGGGATCACAGAAACATGGCTCCAGGGTGACCAAGGATGGGAGCTCAACATTCAGGGATATTCAATATTCAGGAGGGATAGACATGAAAGAAAAGGAGGTGGGGTAGCATTGCTGGTTAGAGAGCAGATTAACGCAACAGAAAGGAAGGACATTAGCTGGGAGGATGTGGAATCGATGTGGGTAGAGCTGCATAACACTAAGTGGCAGAAAACGCTGGTGGGAGTTGTGTACAGGCCACCTAACAGTAGTAGTGAGATTGGGGATGGTATTAAACAGGAAATTAGAAATGCGTGCAATAAAGGAACAGCAGTTATAATGGGTGACTTCAATCTACATATAGATTGGGTGAACCAAATTGGTAAGGGTGCCGAGGAAGAGGATTTCTTGGAATGTATGCGGGATGGTTTTTTGAACCAACATGTCGAAGAACCAACCAGAGAGCAGGCTATTCTAGACTGGGTATTGAGCAATGAGGAAGGGTTAATTAGCAATCTTGTGGTGAGAGGCCCCTTGGGTAAGAGTGACAATAATATGGTGGAATTCTTCATTAAGATGGAGTGTGATATAATTAATTCAGAAACAAAGGTTCTGAACTTAAAGAAGGGTAACTTTGAAGGTATGAGACGTGAATTAGCTAAGATAGACTGGCAAATGACACTTAAAGGGTTGACGGTGGATATGCAATGGCAAGTATTTAAAGATCGCATGGATGAACTACAATTGTTCATCCCAGTTTGGCAAAAGAATAAATCAAGGAAGGTAGTGCACCCGTGGCTGACAAGAGAAATTAGGGATAGTATCAATTCCAAAGAAGTAGCATACAAATTAGCCAGAAGAAGTGTCTCACCTGAGGACTGGGAGAAATTCAGAGTCCAACAGAGGAGGACAAAGGGCTTAATTAGGAAGGGAAAAAAAGATTATGAGAGAAAACTGGCAGGGAACATAAAAACTGACTGTAACAGCTTTTATAGATATGTGAAAAGAAAAAGATTGGTTAAGACAAATGTAGGTGCCCTGCAGACAGAAACAGGTGAATTGATTATGGGGAGCAAGGACATGGCAGACCAATTGAATAACTACTTTGGTTCTGTCTTCACTAAGGAGGACATAAATAATCTTCCAGAAATAGTAGGGGACAGAGGGTCCAGTGAGATGGAGGAACTGAGGGAAATACACGTTAGTAGGGAAGTGGTGTTAGGTAAATTGAAGGGATTGAAGGCAGATAAATCCCCAGAGCCAAATGGTTTGCATCCCAGAGTGCTTAAGGAAGTAGCCCAAGAAATAGTGGATGCATAAGTGATAATTTTTCAAAACTCTTTAGATTCTGGACTAGTTCCTGAGGATTGGAGGGTGGCTAATGTAACCCAACTTTTTAAAAAAGGAGGGAGAGAGAAACCGGGGAATTATAGACCAGTTAGCCTAAAATAGGTGGTGGGGAAAATGCTAGAGTCAGTTATCAAAGATGTGATAACAGCACATTTGGAAAGCGGTGAAATCATCGGACAAAGTTAGCATGGATTTGTGAAAGGAAAATCATGTCTGACAAATCTCATTGAATTTTTTGAGGATGTAACTAGTAGAGTGGATAGGGGAGAACCAGTGGATGTGGTATATTTGGATTTTCAAAAGGCTTTTGACAAGGTCCCACACAGGGGATTAGTGTGCAAACTTAAAGCATGCGGTATTGAGGGTAAGGTATTGATGTGGATAGAGAATTGGTTGGCAGACAGGAAGCAAAAAGTGGGAATAAACGGGACCTTTTCAGAATGGCAGGCAGTGACTAGTGGGGTACTGCAAGGCTCAGTGCTGGGACCCCAGTTGTTTACAATATATATTAATGACTTGGATGAGGGAATTAAATGCAGCATCTCCAAGTTTGCGGATGACACGAAGCTGGGTGGCAGTGTTAGCTGTGAGGAGGATGCTAAGAGGATGCAGGGTGACTTGGATAGGTTAGGTGAGTGGGCAAATTCATGGCAGATGCAACTTAATGTGGATAAATGTGAGGTTATCCACTTTGGTGGCAAAAACAGGAAAACAGATTATTATCTGAATGGTGGCCGATTAGGAAAAGGGGAGGTGCAGCAAGACGTGGGTGTCATTATACACCAGTCATTGAAAGTGGGCATGCAGGTACAGCAGGCGGTGAAAAAGGCGAATGGTATGCTGATATTCATAGCAAGAGGATTCGAGTACAGGAGCAGGGAGGTACTACTGCAGTTGTACAAGGCCTTGGTGAGACCACACCTGGAGTATTGTGTGCAGTTTTGGTCCCCTAATCTGAGGAAAGACATCCTTGCCATAGAGGGAGTACAAAGAAGGTTCACCAGATTGATTCCTGGGATGGCAGGACTTTCATATGATGAAAGATTGGATCAACTAGGCTTATACTCGTTGGAATTTAGAAGATTGAGGGGGGATCTTATTGAAACGTCAGAGAGGAAGTCAGAGAGAAGAAAGGAGAAAGCAGAGGGAGCATTGGGATGAGTGAGCAAGGGATGGGATGACTGAGAGAGCGATGGAAAAAATTGTTAGAAATAACACCAACAATTTCCTGTCAGTAAGAAGGACAAGTGTTGCAAACTTCAGGAACCCTGGCTGTCAGGATATGCTATAACAAAAGTTAAAGGGGTAACAGAAGATGATGTAGATGTCAGAATGTGAAACTGAGCATGGCATTTGATCAATGAAAAGGAAACAGGGGCCTGTAAACCATGAAACATTGAAACAGAATTAAATTATTCAGCCATTTGAGTCTCCTTCACCATTCCAGCATGGCTAATTTATTATCCCTATCTTCCTGACTTTTCCCTATAGACATTAATGCCTTTATTAATCAGGAGCATATCAATCTCTGCTTTAAATATACCCAATGACATGGACTCCACAGCCACCTGTGGCAATGAATTCCATGGATTCACCACCCTCTGGCTAGAGAAATTCCTCTTCATCTCTGTTCTAAATGGAAGTCCCTCTATTCTGAGGCTGTGCCCTCTGGTCCTAGAAACCCCTGCTATAGGAAACATCCTATCTATGTCCACTCAATCTAGGTCTTTCATTACTCAATAGGTTTGAATGCGATATGCCTCTCTTTCTTCCAAACTCCAGCAAGTACAGGCCCAGAGCCATCAAGCGATCCTCCTATGTTAACCCTTTTCATTCTTAGGATAATTCTCATCAACTTCCTGTGGACTCTCTCCAATGCCAGCACATCCTTCCTTAGATAAGGCACCCAAAACTGCTCACACTACTACAGGTGCAGTCTAACCAATATCTTTTAAAGCCTCAGCAAGGAAAGCTGATATATATGTCATGCTGATATATAGGGTCATGTTGGTATATAGGGTCTTGCTGTTATCATCAAGGTTGAGGTGTTGGAGCTCCTGAAAAACATTTAAGAGCCTGGAGCCCATCTTAGGTATTAGAGAGAGTCTAGAGAACAGACCAGTGGGGCTCGGCAAAGATCTTTATGTCCTCATTGGCCACAGGTGAGGTCCCAGAGCTCTAGAGAATAGTCATTGCTGTTCCTCCTTCAACAACACAATTTCTCACTTTTACATGATGCATAATCAGAGATATCAGAAGCAAATTCTTTGACTTTCTAGCAATAAGTAGTGAGGAAGGTAGAGAGATACAGGGAGAGAGTTTAAGACAGGGTAGGCAACCTACGGCCCACGAGCAAATATTGGGATACTGTATTATGCTTATCCGGCCCGTGAGCGATTTTTCCTTATTCACAGTGTTTCATGCGACCACACTGATGGACATGCATGACGTCTTGTTACACTGGCCCCAGGTTCCGTTTTGTTCCAAACCAAACACTGGTATATACGAGTGACGGGAAGGCAGACTATCGACCTGTGCTCTGACATCAGTGCTTCGAGCGATTGGTTATGGCACACATCAACCATTACCTTATTAATATGTATTAGATACTCTGTACACACTCAGGTTTTCAGATGGGATCGCTCAAATTTGTAAACAGAAACTGCGTCACTGTGTTTTAACAAGAAATCCACGCTAAATATCCAGATATTTACATGTGCTACGATACTTGTTGAATAACTCGCGTTTCGAAATAAAATCAAAGTAAAAAATGTCAATGGCAATGAATGCAAAACGCAGGAAGGTAGACGCTGAGTGTCGAAAAAGCAGTGAAAATGAAGGAAATACCCGTGCCAGCTACAAAGTCTCCAAAACGTATTGTAGAAAAGATGAAGCCTTTTACAAATGAAGAGTTTTTCAAAAGAATATTTACTGGCAGTGGTGGATATTGTTTGTCCTGAAAAGAAATCTTTATTTGCATCTATCAGCCTGTCAGCAAGAATGATCACATGGCGAGTTGAAGAAATGTCAGCAGATGTTAAAAGTTGTTTAAGGGATGCCTGCAACGAATTGCATTTTTTTTCAATTGCGCTTGATGAGAGTACGGACTTGAGAGACACTACTCAACTTGCAGTGTTTGTGTGAGGACTGACCTCAACTTTTCAAATTTTTTAAGAGTTTATTCAATTAATTCCTTTGAAGGACGCGGTTACTGGAGCAGACATTTTTGAAACTTTGCTGAAAATGATGTCAGAAATGAAACTTAATGTGTCGAAGCTAATTGGCATCACAATTGATGGGGCACCAGAAAAACTAAATTGAGTTCTTTGTTTACTAATTGGCATCCTTGGTTAAGCACAAATAATTTTCTAGCATGTGTTATTCATTAATTTGAGGCAAAACATAACTAGATGTATTTAAATGGATAATTCCCATATTTCAAGTCTTTTATGGCATTTATCTGGCCCACCGTCCGCTCATTAATACGCGATCTGGCCCACAGAGGCAAAAAGGTTGCCGACCCCTGGTTTAAGAGTTTGAGGCCCGGGTCACTAATCTGAGGGTGCAGTCACAAGAGCCAGCAATGATATGATGAATGGAATGAACTTGGTTAATGATAGGTGTGTAAAACAAAGACAGGTGTGTAAAAAGGGCCCGAAGATTCATTGGGGACCCAAGTCACCCCAACCACAATCTATTCCAGCTGCTACCATCCGGGAAACAGTACCGCAGCATAAAAGCCAGGACCAACAGGCTCCGGGACAGCTTCTTCCACCAGGCCATCAGACTGGTTAATTCATGCTGACACAACTGTATTTCTATGTTATATTGACTATCCTGTTGTACATACTATTTATTATAAATTACTATAAATTGCACATGGCACATTTAGACAGAGATGTAACGTAAAGATTTTTACTCCTCGTGTATATGAAGGATGTAAGAAATAAAGTCAATTCAAGTCAACTCAATATTGGCTGATTTGATTTCAGAACTGCGCCAAACGGCAGGGAGCTGATGGATGAAGAGTACCTGGAGCAGCGCAGGTCCAGAAAAACTCACTTTGAACACTGAACATCTGAGACATTTGGAATTTAAAGCACAGTCCAATAACAACAAGTCCTCTTTTTGCTACTAAGAAATTATGATCAACCTTACACAGACAACATTCTCTCCTTGTATAATGAGTGAGAGAGGGAGTGGGAAGATTGGGTGGAAATGTAATGGCCAAGTACCTGTTGCAGGTCTCTGATAACTTAGCTGAGAATAAATAATCAAACAAGGTAACTGATCTGCGTCATTCTTTCCACTTCCTCATCCCTCGTCCTTTGCTCCCTCATCATCTCTTGTGCTCCCAGTGTTCAAATTTCAAAGTTCAAAGTAAATCTCAAAGTAAAGTACAATGAGATCTAGGTGCTCTTGTACATCAGTCACTGAAAGCAAGCATGCAAGTACAGCAGGCAGTAAAGAAAGCTAATGGCATGCTGGCCTTCATAACAAGGGAAATTGAGTATAAGAGCAAAGAGGTCCTTCTGCAGTTGTACAGGGCCCTGAGGAGACCACACCTGGAGTACTGTGTGCAGTTTTGGTCTCCAAATTTGAGGAAAGACATTCTTGCTATTGAGGGAGTGCAGCGTAGGTTCACAAGGTTAATTCCCGGGATGGTGGGACTGTCATATGTCGAAAGATTGGGCTTGTATACTCTGGAATTTAGATGGCTGAGAGGGGATCTTATTGAAACTTATAAGATTATTAAAGGATTGGACATGCTGGAGGCAGGAAGCATGTTCCTGGTGATGGGTGAGTCCAGAACCAGAGGCCACAGTTTAAGAATAAGGGGTAGGTCATTTAGAACGGAGTTGAGGAAAAACTTTTTCACCCAGAGAGTGGTGGATATGTGGAATGCTCTGCCCAGAAGGCTGTGGAGGCCAAGTCTCTGGATGCTTTCAAGAAAGAGATGGATAGAGTTCTTAAAGATAGTGGAATCAAACATTATGGGGAGAAGGCAGGAACTGGATACTGATAGTGGATGATCAGCCATGATCACAGTGAATGGCGGTGCTGGCTCGAAGGGCCGAATGGCCTACTCCTGCACCTATTGTCTATTGTCTATTGTCTATAAATCTATTATCAAAGAACATATATTTCACCATATACAACCCTGAAATTCATTTTCTTGTGGGTATAATCAATAAATCCATAATAGAGTAATAACCATAATAGAACCAATGAAAGACCGCACCAACATGGGCGTTCAAACAGTGTGAAAAAGGCAACAAATTGTGCAAAATGCAAAAATAAATAAATAATAATAATAAATAAGTAAGCAATAAACATCAAGAGCAAGAGATGAAGAGTCATTGAAAGTGAGTCTATAGGTTGTGGGAACATTTCAGTGATGGGGTAAGTGAAGTTGAGTGAAGTTATCCCCTCTGGTTCAAGAGCTGGATGGCTGAGGGGTAGTAACTGTTCCTGAACCTGGTGGTGTGAGTCCTGAGGCTCCTGTACCTTCTTCCTGATGGCAGCAGCGAGAAGAGAGCATGCCCTGGATGGCAGGGGTCCCTGCTGATGGATGCTGCTTTCCTGAGACAGTATTTTGTGGGAAGGGTTTTATCTGTGATGGAGTGGGCTGTTCCACTACTTTTTGTAGGATTTCCCGTTCAAAGGCATTGGTGTTTCATCACCAGGCTGTGATGCAGCCAGTCAATATCCTCTCCATTATACATTGTCGAAGTTTGTCAAAGTTTTAGATGTCATGCCGAATCTTCACAAGGAAAAAGAGGTGCTGCCGTGCTTTCTTCATGATTGCACTAACGTGCTGGGTCCAGGACACGTGCTCTGAAATGGTGACACTGAGGAAATTAAAGTTGCTGACCATCACCACCTCTGATCCCCCGATAAGGACTCGCATGTGGACCTCTGCTTTCCTCCTCCTGAAGTTAATAATCAGCCTCTTGGTCTTGTTGACATTGATGAAGATATTGTCTTTATGGTGTCAGTCTCCCTCCTATATGCTGATTCATCACCACCTTTGATGCGCCTACAACAGCGGAGTCGTCAGTGAAGTTGAGTATGGTACTGGATTGTGCTTAGCTTCACAGTCATAAGTGTAAAATGAGTAGAGCTGGAGGCTAAGCATACAGCCTAGTGCTGATGGAGATTGTGCAGGAGAAGTTGTTTCCAATCCAAGCCGATACAATTTAGGATAGCTTTGTCCAGCACCTCCATTCCGTACACAAAAAGTGGAAATTCCCGGTGGACAACTATTTTAATTCCTATTCCCATCACGAACAAGAGAAAATCTTCAGATGCTGGAAATCCGAGCAACACACACAAAGTGCTGGAGGAACTCAGCAGACCAGGCAGTGTCTAGGAAATGTGTACAGTCGACTGTACTCTTTTCCCAGGTGCTGCCTGGCTGGCAGAGTTCCTCCAGCACTTTGTGTGCGTTGCTCTAATTCCTATTCCCATTCCAAAATATTCCCATTCCCATATCAACATATCAGACCACAGCCTCCTCTTCTGCCACGATGAGGTCACTCTCAAGTTGGAGGAGCAACATCTCATATTCTGTCTGGGTAGCCTCCAACCTGATGGCAAGAATACTGGTTTCTCCTTCTGGTAATTTTCCTCCTCCCCCTTCCCTCTTCTTCCATCCCACACTCTGGCCTCTTACCTCCTCACCTGCCTATTGGTATATTTTAACTCCAAAACATAAATCTCATTGAAAGAAAAACATGAAGAGTTCGAAAAGTTGTCTTACTTTCATTTTGTAATCTAGTGAGATATTTAGATGCCATATGCCTCTCATGTACTTTTACATGTAACCCATAATAAATGACAAAGGTGGACAAAATTGAGAAGGGTGAATACAGGACTAAAGGTGTTATATTTGAATGCACACAGTATATGGAATAAGGTCGATGAACTTGTAACATCGTTACAGACTGGCAGGTATGATGTAGGCATCACCGAATCATGGCTGGAAGGAGATAATAGTTGGGAGCTTAACGTCCAAGGAAACACATTGTTCCAAAAGGACAGGCAGGAAGGCAGAGGGGGTGATGTAGCTCTGCTGGTAAAAAATGAAATTAAATAATATGCATCCGTTAGTCTGGTGAGACCATGGATTTGCACCTTGGAAGGTTTCCATGGCGCAGGCCTGGGCAAGGTTGTATGGAAGATCGGCAGTTGCCCATGCTGCAAGTCTCCCCTCTCCACGACACCAATGTTGTCCAAGGGAAGGGCACTAGGGCCGATACAGCTTGGCACCAGCGTCGTCGCAGAGCATTGTGTGGTTAAGTGCCTTGCTCAAGGACACAACACGCTGCCTCAGCTGAGGCTCAAACTAGCAACCTTCAGATCACTAGACCAACTTGGCCACATGCCAACAAAAAATGAAATTAAATCATTAGAAAGGAAGGTGTTGAATCATTGCAGATAAAACTAATGAACTGCAAGGGTAAGAAGACCCTGATGGGAGTTGTATACAGATCCCCAAACAGTAGTAAGGATGTGGTCTACGTGTTGCAAAGGGAGGTTGAAAATGCATGCCAAAAGGGGCAATGTTACAATAGTCATGGGGGTTTTCAATATGCAGGTAGATTGGGAAAATCAGGTTGTTGCAGGATTCCAAGAAGGAGAATTTTTAGAATGCCTATGAGATAGCTTTTTGAGCAGCTCAAGGTTGACCCACTGGGGGATCAGCTATTCTGGAATGGGTGTTGTGCAATGAACCAGATTTAATTAGAGAGCTTAAGGTAAAGGAACCCTTACGGACCAGTGATTATAATATGATCAAATTCACCCTGAATTTTGAGAAGGAGAAGCTAAAGTCAGATGTATCAGTATTACAGTGGAGTAAAAGGAATTACAGAGGCTTGAGTGAGGAGTTGGCCAGAATTAATTGGAAAACAAGAACACTGGCAGGGATGAAGGCAGAGCATCAATGGCTGGAATTTCTGGGAGCAATTCAGAAGGCACAGGATATATACATCCCAAAGAGGAAGCAGTATTCTAAAGGCAGGATGATACAACCACGACTAACAAGGGAAGTCAAAGCCAACATAAAAGCCAAAGAGAGGGCATGTAATAGAGCAAAAAATAATGGGAAGTTACAAGATTTGAAAACTTTTAAAAACTAATAGAAGGCAACTAAAAAAGTCATTAAAAAGGTAAAGATAAAATATGAAAGTAAGATAACCAATAATATCAAAGAGGATACCAAAAGTTTCTTCAAATACATAAAGAGTAAAAGTGAGGCGAGAGTGGATATCCGACCACTGGAAAATGATGCTGGAGAGGTAGTAAATGGTGGATGAACTGAGTAAGTATCTTGCATCAGTCTTCTCTTTGGAAGACACTAGCAGTATGGTGGAAGTTCCAGGTGTCAGGGGTCATGAAACGTGTGAAGTTACCATTACTACAGAGAAAAGTCTGAAGGTAGATAAGTCACCCGAAACTGCTGGTGTACACTCCAGGGTTCTGAAGGAGGTGGCTGAAGAGATCATGGAGGCATTAGTAATGATCTTTCAAGATTTACTGAATTCTGGAAAATTACAAATGTCATTCCACTCTTCAAGAAAGGAGCAAGGCAGGAGAAAGGAAACTGTAGGCCAGTTAGTCTGACCTTAGTGGTTGGGAAGATGTTGGAGTTGATCGTTAAGGATGTGGTTTTGGGGCACTTGGAGACACATGATAAAATAGGCTGCAGTCAGCATGGTTTCCTCAAGAGAAAATCTTAACTGACAAACTGCTGGAATTCTTTGAAAAAATAAGTAGGATAGATAAAGGAGAATCAGTCGATGTTGTGTGCTTGGATTTTCAGATGGTCTTTGATAAGACGCCACACCTGAGGCTGCTTAACAAGCTACAGGCTCGTGGTATTACAGGAAAGATTCTAGCATGGATAAAGCAGTGGCTTATTGGCAGGAGGCAAAGAGTGAGAGTAAAGGGAGCTTTTTCTGGTTGGCTGCTGGTGACTAATGGTGTTCCACAGGGGTCTGAGCTGGGGCCGATTCTTTTTACATTGTATGTCAATGATTCGGATGATGGAATTGATGACTTTGCTGCAAAGTTTGCAAACAATACGAAGATGGTAGTTTTGAGGAAATAGAGGGGCTACAGAAGGACTTCACCAGATTAGGAGATTGGGCAAAGATGTGTTGGGAAGTGCATGGTCATGCACTTTGGTAGAAGAAATGAAATGGTTGACTATTTTTTTAAATGGAGAGAATATACAAAGCTCTCAGGCACAATGGGGTTTGGGAGACCTTGTGCAAGATTCCCTAATTAATTTGCAGCTAGAGTCTGTGGTGAGGAAGGCGAATGTGATGTTAGTATTCATTTCAAGAGGACTAGAATATAAAAGTAAGGATGTAATGTTGAGACTTTATAAAGCACTGGTGAGACCTCACTTGGAGTATTGAGTAGGTTTTAGAAAGGATGTGCTGAAACTGGAGAGGGTTCAGATGAGGTTCATGAAAATGGTTCCAGGACTAAACAGCATGTCATGTGAAGAGCATTTGATGGCTCTGGGCCTGTATTCACTGGAATTCAGAAGAATGAGAGGTGATATAATTGAAACCTATCGAATGGTGAAAGGCCTTGATAGAGTGGGTGTGGAGAGGATGTTTCTTATGGTGAGACAGTCGAAGACCAAAGGGTACAGTCTCAGAATAGAGGGGTCCTTCTAGAGTGGAGATGAGGAGGATTTCCTTTATCCAGAGAGTGGTGAATCTGTGGAATTCTTTGCCACGGGCAGCTGTGGAGGCTAAATCTTTATGTATATTTAAGGAGAAGTTGATAGATTCTTGACTGGTCAGAGCATGAAGGGATGCAGGAAGAAGGCAGGAGACTGGGGCTGAGAAGAAAAATTGGATCCGCCATGATGAAATGGCAGAGCAGACTCAATGGGCCAAATGGCCTAATTCTGCTCCTATATCTTATGGTCTTAATATATTTACAATATTACTCAAATATTAAATGCCTTTCCCTTTTTCCCACTTTCTTCTCCTATCAGATTTCTTCTTCTCCAGCTGTTGCCTTTTCCACCAATCACCTCCCAGATTCTTACTTCATCTCCTCCCAGATGTGCCTGACTGCACCTTTCACCTTCTAGCTTGTCCTCCTTCCCCTTCCTTGACCTTTTTATTCAGGTATCCTCTCCCTTCCTTTCCAGACCCGAAGAAGGTTTTTGGCTGGAAATGTTGATGGGTTTACTCTTTTCCATGGAAGCTGCCTGACCTGCTGAGCTCCTCCAGCTTATTCCAGATCACCACATCACTTGTGTGAAAGACCTACTCCTCAAATTTGCTTTAAATTTGACCCCCCCCCATCTATCTCATCTATCCTCTTGATTATTTATAAATTTCTATGAGTTAGTCCCTAAGCCTCCTACTTACCAGTGGGATTCAAGCAGGTTATGCCATCTCTCTGTATAACTGCAGCCTCCACTCCTGGGGAATTCTGCAGTACTCTCACTACTGCCACAATATCTTCCATGTATTACAGTGACCAGAACCATTGCCAATACCCCAAAATGGTCTAACCATTGTTTTGCAGACCTGTAACATAACGTCCCAACTTCTTTGCTCAATGCCTCAGCCTATGAAAGTATACATACCCACTCTGTTTGCTACCCAATCCACCCCAATTCGTAATATAATGCCTTCATTTGAGTTATGAACGACACCCAACTGTATTTGAGTTCTGCAGTGATAACAAGTCCTCCTCATTTGCAGGCAATGCTGCTACCTGGTGGCATTCTGCTGCAATTACACCCCACTGATTTGTGGACAACACTCCCATCTGGTGGTTCATCAGCACAATGACAGACCCTTTTCTTAGGGATGGGTGCAAATCTGTCTCCAACCATCACTCCCTTTCCCATCTCCCTTCCTCACAAGAGGTGAAACGCCTCTCTTTTCCTCTCCCAGGACCCAAATAGTCCTTCAAATTAAAACAAATATTCAAGCTTTTTCACTCCTCTCTCCAAGGATGTGGCTGCTTCCCCCTTGTATTTCCTTATTTTTCTTTTGCTTTCTGACCGTCTGCTGCAGCTTGACACGGTAGTTCTTTCATTCATTGCAGAAGGACGTTTATAGGATGGGGGATTTACAGGTAGTTGTGTTTCTGTTGTAGCTTTTTGTCAGGAATTTGGATGTCTTGTTTATATTTAAAAGTAGAAGCTCTATTGCGATTTCACTTCCATTGTAGGCAGCCCAAAGAAATTCACAGTCAAATGTAGTGGTGGAGTGGTCACTGCAGAAGTCGGTTTATGTACAACTATGGCCGATATTAGGAATGTAAGACTGGTCAAATGATCCACATGTAGCCACTCTCAGGGTCGCTCGGCTCGCTGTCGTCTAGGGAAACAGTCCTCAGCCCCGCCAAACTGGGTAATAGTTTGTGTGGATGCTGTGTGAGGTACCCCACCCCACCCAAATAACAGACAATACGCCAGATACGATTAAATGATTTACAATTTATAGATATTACTGGAACTATATAATTAATAAAGAATAAAATATAAAAGGAAAATAAAAGGTGCCACACTTATCAAAGTTCAATCTCTTCATGCACAAAACAGTTGGAGCTCTAGAACATTCTTCTTCACCCTGCGACCCCTCAGACCACCTCGACTGGCCGCCTAGGACCAACAACGATGGTCGACCAGACGCCCCACATGAGTCCGTCTCCCTCTCCTCGCCGAACGCCCTCCTCAGGGTCCAACCCCGTTAGCGGACATCACAGCACCTGGCCCATCCTCTGTCTCGCTCTCCCGCCTTCTGCCCCAAAACCCCGTGCATACAAATCTTCCAGATACACCAAAGTCATAACAACTATCCCAATTGGTTCATAACATCCTCTTATCACCCCCTAACCCACAACAAGCTGCTAACGCAAAGCTTTCTCAGCGTTTAACATAACAAAGAAGCATTCCCGATTATAACATAACAAAGAAGCCATTTTAAATTTAACATACAAAACAAAAGGAAGACCCCGTACACACATCAGTGGCAGGCAAACTATTGGAGAGGATTTCTAGAGACAAAATTTATGAGCATCTGGAGAAGGGATTAGGGACAGTCACCCTCTTTCTGAGGGTCAGTCCATGAAGAGTGACTATCCTTCTTTCTGAGGGTCAGTCTATGAAGAGTGACTATCCCTCATTCTGAGGGTCAGTCCATGAAGAGTGACTGTCATTCTTTCTGAAGGTCAGTCCATGGAGAGTGACTATCCCTCTTTCTGAGGGTCAGTCCATGCTTCATGAGGTTAATTAAATGTTTTGAGGATGTAATACAACATATTGATGAAGACAGAGAAGTAGATGTGGTGCATATGGATTTTGATAAGGTATTTGACAGGGTTCCCTATCATAGGCTCATTCAGAAGGTCAGGAGTCATGGGATTGAGGGAAACATGGCTGTGTGGATTCAGAATTGGCTTGCCCATAGAATGCAAAGGATGGTTGTAGATGTAGATGGAGCATATTCTCCCTGGAGGTTGGTGACTAGTGGTGTTCCACAGGAATCTGCTCTGGGATTTGCACTGCCACTTTGAGAGAACTATGGAAGTGAATCACCAGATCTCTCTCTTTCTCCACATTGATAAGAATTCTGCCTTTAACCCTGTACTCTGCCTTCACGTTCAACCTTCCAAAATGAATCACTTCACATTTTTCTGGATGGAACTTCTCAGCCCAGCTCTGTATCTTATGTTGTAAACTACGACAACCTCCTACACTATTCACAGCTCCACCAACTGCGAACTTACTAAACCACCCTTCTACTTCCTCCCTCCAAGACATCTATAAAAATGACAAAGATCAGGGGTCTCCTCTCACTCTTCTTAACACAAGTAGATAAAACCAGCCACTGTGAGAAGGATTGAACCTCAATCTTACAGCTGGAGACTGTAAAGCATTGCTACAGTGCCGTCCCATACACTACTGAAGGATGGGGGCCAAATGCAGGCAAGCAGCACGAGCTTGGATGAGCACCTTAGTCAACCTGGACTGGATAGAGTAAAGGGCCTGTTGTGGTGCTGTGTGACTCTCTGGCTCCAAGATGCTGGGACCTCATTCCTGTCTGTAAGATGTCTACCCATCTGCACAAAGGACTACCCACTGAAATTCGCTGTGACTCAACCTGGCCTGAGGAGGCACACAACATTGTGTATGGAAATTCTTCTTAGCTGTCTGTAACAAAGCTGATGTAGATCCCTCTGCAAGCCATGATTGCCTTCCTCGCTGTCCACTACAACCCCAATCTTGATGTCATCTGCAAATTTGCTGATCCTGTTAACCACATTATCACCCTGATCGTTGATATAGATGACAAACAACAACAGACCCAGCACTGATCCCCACTATTCACAGGCCTCCACTCGGAGATGCAACTATCTACCACCAATTTCTGCCCTTTCCTGCTAAGCCAATGTCAAACCTAATCTCTTACTAAACATGAGTACCAAGAGACTGAACATTCTGGACCAGCCTCCCATGCAGGACTTTGTCAAAGATCTCCCAGTGGCCACACATTTTAATTCCACATCCCATTCCCATTCTGACATGTCTATCCACGGCCTCCTCTACTGTAAAGATGAAGCCACACTCAGGTTGGAGGAACAACACCTTATATTCCGTCTGGGTAGCCTCCAACCTGATGGCATGAACATCGACTTCTCTAACTTTCACTAATGGCCCACCTCCCCCTCGTACCCCATCTGTTATTTATTTTTATACACACATTCTTTCTCTCACTCTCCTTTTTCTCCCTCTGTCCCTCTGACTATACCCCTTGCCCATCCTCTGGGTTCCCCCACCTTGTCTTTCTCCCTGGGCCTCCTGTCCCATGATCCTCTCATATCCCCTTTGCCAATCACCTGTCCAGCTCTTGGCTCCATCCCTCCCCCTCCTGTCTTCTCCTATCATTTTGGATCTCCCCCTCCCCCTCCCACTTTCAAATCTCTTACTAGCTCTTCCTTCAGTGAGTCCTGACGAAGGGTCTCGGCCCGAAACATCGACTGTACCTCTTCCTAGAGATGCTGCCTGGCCTGCTGCGTTCACCAGCAACTTTGATGTGTGTTCCCAAGATCAAGATGCACAAATTAGAAGAAGAAAAAGGAGGGAAGAGATGGAGAGAAAGAATGCAAATGAGAAAAGGAGAAGAATGGTGTCCAGAGCTGTCTGAACCACTTCCTGCAGTCTCAGAGTCGACTCCTACAACCCACACGGAGGAGGTGCCAGAATCTGAGACCGTTCCACAGCCACAAATCTTGTCTGCCAAACAGAGAGGTTCCCCTTTCAGGAAGGACGTAGTTCAACAAGAGGAAGAAATCCTCCAAAGCAGTTCAATCTTTCGGCTTGAATGGGACAATTGAACATTTACTAAGCTGTAGTTGTATTACATAGTACTCTGTACATACAGTTGAGAGGTGGAATGTATACTAAAGCAGGGAGGAATGTTGTGTATTTAATATTTAAGTAGTGTTTGACCGATCTTGTGTATATATGATTATGCATTCCTGATTGTTTAACAAATTCATTACGGGTTATGTGTATGAATACATGAATTGCATATATCATCACACTACCAAGTGATATGTGCACACCTCACTTAAAGTAATTATGAAGTTAGTTTTGGATTCCAGTGGCTTCCTTTGAATTAATTGAATGTTTTGAAGTTACAAACCGTAACAGAAAGTAGAGGTAGTAACGTAATCACTCAAGTTGATTATGATGACCTCCCAAGGGGTTATTCCCTTAATGGAGGACACTTTGTTTCATGTGGGAGGCTGGAGCACTGGAGCCACCACACGGTCCTTGAGAGATCGGGGTCAGAGTTCAGTGGCATGGAGTACAAGACGACTGGGATCCTTCGTTGCTCTAGCCTTGCTCCACCTTCACTGCCACTGTGATGTATCATCACCTTCTGCTACCCACCATTGAAGTCTTGATTAAATCACTCTTCATCTGGAACCTTCCTCTTGACCTTACTGCCACGGGTGACTCTGCCATGAGCTCCAGACAGCATCACTCTCAGGATCTTTGGAACTCACAAGCTTCTTCAGCATGACAAGGTAACGACCCTTGATGAGAAGAGTTACAGTAAATGGCAGGACTCTTGAAAGTGTTGGTGTTCAAAGAGACCTTGGGCTGCAATTCCACATCCTGAATAGGACAAGGAGTTGCACAGCATATTTAACTTCATCGGATGGGATGTTGAGTGTAAAAGTAGGGAAACTGTGTTGCAGTTTGGTACATATTTGGATAGACCACGTTTGTATATTGAATGTAATTCTGACTGAAGAATATAGAGGCTTTGGAGAGTTTGAAATAGAGGCTCACCAGAATGCTGCCTGGATTACTGAGTATTTGCTATAAGCAGATGTTGAAAAATCCCAGCAACACACACAAAATGCTAGAGGAACTCAGCAGGCCAGGCAGCATTTACAGAAAAAAGCACAGTTGACGTTTTGGGCCAAAACCCTTTGGCAGGACTGCTAAAATCCTAAGTTATTTACTCTGTAGTATTGGAGGCTGAGGGTTTTTAAAATTATCAGTGGTACAGATAGAGCAGGTAGTCAGCAAAACTTTATCCCAGGTGTAAATGTCAAAGAGTAGAGTGGGTAGTTTTGGTATAAGAGGGGTAAAGTTTAAAAGAGATTTATGAGGCAAGTTTTGATCAGTGCAATTTTCAGTGATGCATTGGTAGAACTCACGGTGTGATGAGAACTAGGATTGTTAGAAGGTGGACAGGTGGAGTAACTGGAGATGACAAGCAGGTCCCTCACTGACAAATGATGCATCATGACCCTACAGATTACAAGAATAAGGTGAAATTCTGTATCCATGGAAACAGTTCAGAGGAATGCTGGGTAAAAAGGCCAACAGCAAGAAACTGAGTGTGAAATGCTCACAGGTTGAACCCCAGGATGTGGACAGATCAGATCCTTGATAACTCTCAGTTAAGGAAATGTTTGCACAGACAGGGAGGCACCAATAAATACATTGTGTAATTCCCATTACTTCCACTATTGGCAAACTCATCAAAACAAATTGTAAACACAAGATGTTCTCAGCCCGAAACATCAACTGTTGGTTCATTTCCGTGCATTTTGCTCAAAAGAAATTGTGTTGTTTCGTAGAAGTATCCCTCACATATCACTTGTTTCCGGATGAAATTGTTATTTACAGTTGGATTATAATTCTAACTTCCTTATATTTGGGAATCATGGAGGAATTGAGAACCTGTACTCTCTACACTCTCGACTCACTAGGTGCAGCTCAAACTGCACCAGGCAGGATCTCAGATGGTGATGAGAAGGCATATAGGAGTGAGATAGATCAGCTGGTTGAGTGGTTTCATTCAAGACCAGCAAGACCAAAGAATTGATTGTGAACTTCCGGGTGGGAAAGTCGGGAGAACACACACCAATCCTCATTGAGGTTTCTGTGGCTGTAAGGGTGAGCAGCTTCAAATTCCTGGGCATCAGCTTCTCAGGGCCTAACACAATGGTGCAGTCATGAAAAAGGCATACACAAATAATTTCCATATTTTTTGGGATTGCCCTAAATTAAGTTTATATTGGAAAGGTATTCACAGAACATTAGTTAAGGTATTTAAGACTCAGATACCTCTGAACTTTGAGACTCTCTACTTGGGACATGTATTGTTTTTGGAACAGAAGAAAGATATAAAGCTGCTGCAGGCCCTTTTAGCGGCAAGTAAGGAATCAATCACCAGAAAGTGGTTAAATCCAACATTAGAAGATTGGCATGAACTCATTTTGGAACTATTTAAAATGGAAAAGATGACCTACTCTCTGAGAATTCAAAAAGAAAAACCTTATCAAATTTGGAATAAATGGATTGAATTTATAACCCCAGAGTGAGCAGACTTTAGATGACTCTCCTAATGGTTTATACTGTTCGTCTCACCAACATAGTAATAGTGTTAAGGTAAGCACCCTTGGCTCGAATGTTTACTGTTCTTTTTTTTTTGGAAAATGTGGAATTAACACAAGTAAAGAAGCGATCTGGGGAAATTTTGGACCAGAAAGAAATGGACCAGAAGAGATACATGGAAATTAGTACTCAACCACTTTATTCATATTTTTATAACAACTATTATCATTATTTAGTTTAATAGAGTGGAATTACAATTGCACATAAACAACTATTTGAGTGCCTAATTATTTTCTATATTATCTCAATGTGCACTTGTGAATGTACAAATTAATATAGATTTACTCACATAAAAAATGGAAAAGGTTGTATATGTAAAAAAAAGTTTGTGTATTATTTGTGAATACCTTATCCAAATAAAAGTAAAATCTTAAAAAAGAAAAAGGCATGCCAGAGGCTATATTTCACTGGGAGTTTTAGAAGATTAAGTATGTTACTAAAGACTCTTGAAAGTTCTATAGATGTACAGTGGAGAGCAGTCTGATCTATTGTAACTCCACAAGAGGCTGCAGAGGGTTGTAGGCTGCCAGCTCCATCACAGGCAAACCCTATGGTGATTGATGGTGATCAAGACACCTTCAGAAAGCGATGCCTCAGGAGAGCGCATCATCATTAAGGACTCTCAGCATCTGGGACGTTCCCTCTTCACACTACGACCATCAGGAAGGAGGCACATTCATCATTTTAACAGCATCCTCCACTCTGCCATTAGATTTCTGAATGGTCCATGAACCCATGAGCTCTAACCCAATTTATAACTTCAGTAATGTCTATGACCTGCACAGCATTGCTGCTGCAAAACAATAAAATTTCCTGATACAGTATATATCAGTGATAATAAACCTGATTCTGATTCCATTGAAAGGGTTCGGTACAGATTGGAGCTGAACCTCACACTCCTGTAACTGAAAAGAGACAAGCACCAGCTCAGCTTGGCCTGTATACAGCTGGAGAAGTCGAACTTACTGAATGTCTCTGGCAGACCTGCCATTGTATTTAGTGATATGGCCCAATATGTAATTCAGTGCTGATAACTTTAGCATTAATACCAAGGAGCATTAATTTTGTGTGGCCAAATAAAGTTACTGTTGTCAATCGCAGTGCTGTCATTGATGCCAGGTGAACATTTGCCCCCTACATAGGGTTAACATGGCAGATAGGGCCCCAAGAAATGGAGGTTTGGATCTCAGTCTGATAACACTTAGAGCTGACAGGTGATGTTCCAACTGAAACACAAGTAGAGTTGCTACATATGGACAGGCGGATCTAACGTAACAAATGACAGCTCCTGCAGATGGAGAGATTCAACGGAGAAGTTGGGTTCCTACAGGTGACTGAGGACCTACAAAGAAAAAAGTAGAATCCCTTGGGTAGAAGATCCTGTTGATGACGGGCAGAGATGTCACAAAAGGACAGGTAGAGTTCCACAGGTGTCCTACAGATAAAAATGCAAATTTCCTACAGGTAGACAGGTAGATGGGCAAGTTTGTTACAGACAGTCAGAGGAGTTACTGTCGGCATCAATCCTGAAAAAGAAAGTAAATAGTAAGACAGGTCAATTTTGTTCTGAAGGCATTTGTGAATAATTTCAGTCTTAGTGAGAGCAAATGATGTCTCAATTGATGCCTCCCTGTCTGTGGGAACTACTTGACATCTCCAGTTATTCTGGCAGTGATCAGACCCAACAAGGACAGTTTGCCCACCAGCTTCTGACGGATGATCATATTAAATGCTGAGCTGAAGTCGATAAAAAGCATATGACCTTCTGTCATTCGTGGCAGTGCTGGCCTTGTGAATATATTTACTAATTAACAACAGAGGCCTTGTGTTCTGAAGCTCCATCCTTGTATCTCTTCACCCTGCTCACTAGTAATTACCATAAGAGCAGAGGAATATTCACCTGATATCTCTTTGTGGCAGGTTTGAGCCTAATACATTATCTATAGGTCGATTTACAGAACAATTACAGGTTGCAGTCCCCAGCTCCCTGTAATTATTACCCTTTCAACATTTGAAAGTTCCCCTTCAAGGGGAATCTACTCTCACTGCAAAAACACATCTCAGATCATGGCAGCTTGCTGTGTAAAACCAAAATTCCCTCTGGTTCCACCAGCTCTTTAGAAAATTCTCTGAAACTGTTTTTCCTCCATCCCTTCCTAACAACCCATTTCTCTTTCTCTGTCTGCCTTATCCCATCCTTCACACTGCTCTATTCCATCAACACCTCATCTGCCCCTCTTCCTTGCTTCCAATCCCACATGTGCTCTCAATTCTTCATTCTTCTTTTTTTCCTTCTATCCCTCTTCCCCCCCACCCCCCCCTTTCAAGCTCCACCTGAGAAGAGTTTCTGATTACCTGAGAAATGAACCACCCCTGTGGAAATAGTACACAACCTGTCCCCATCAGAGCATTGGCAATGCCATTTAATACACAACGTCACTCTTCAGGAAGTCATAAGGTCCCTGTGATATGGGGATCAGATTGTTAGCCAGTACCCCAGCCATCGACCAGTGTCTGTAAACCATTGATACCTGCTATCCACCCTGACATCTCTCTTCATGAATGGGTGATCACTGTCCGAGAAGGTACAGGATTTCCATCCTCATCTTGGTCATCTTTTTCCAGCTTGTGCAGGTACACAAGGATGTCAGAATCTGACAGTTCCCCATCTCTAGGTTTAGAGAAATGTGAAAAAAAAGAGGGCGAATCCTACAAAAAGTAGTGGATACATCACGGGTAAAACTCTTCCCTCCCTTGAGCACATCTACACTAAACACTGTTGTAGGAAAGCACCATCCATCATCAGGAACCCCACCACCCTGGTCATTGCTGTTGCAATCAGCCAGAAGGTACAGGGGCCTCAGGACTCACACCACAAGTTCAGGAACAATTACTACTGCTCAGCCATCAGGCTCTTGAACCAAAGGAGACAACTTCACTCAACTTCACTTGCCCCATCACTAAAATGTTCCCACAACCAATGGACTTGCTTTCAAGAACTCTTCATTTTACGTTATCGATATTTATTGCTCATTTATTTATTATTATTATTATTAATATTTCTTTCTTTTTATATATATGTCACACATTTGAAAACGCAGACACGAGGAAATCTGCAGACGCTGGAAATTCAAGCTGGCCTGCTGCATTCACCAGCATTTTGTGTGTGTCACACATTTGCCCTGCAGCGCAGAACACCTGACTGGGAAGGGTGTAGAATTCTTGTAAATATCACCTAGCCTCATATCCCTCTATACTGGAGCAGATCCAAGCGACCTGATCTCCCTCTTTACCTGAGTGTTTCAGAATTGATGACGGGTGTCGGCCCGAAACATGAACTGTTTACTCCTTTCCACAGATGCTGCCTGGCCTGCTGAGTTCCTCCAGCACTTTGTGTGTGTGGCTTGTACTTCCAGCATCTGCAGATTTTCTCTTGTTTGTAATTTGTACATAAGGAAGCATCGGTGGCTTCATCATTCTCAAAACGAGGACCACGTGAATCAGGAGTCCACTTTAACCAATCACATTATGCAGAAAACTCGTGCCAGTCAAAATAAACCTGACAGGATTGAACAGAAAGCAGAAGGCTTTAACAATTCTAGTTAAGACAGCAATTAACAAATGCAGGTGCTCTAGAAACCTCGGAGCCCCACGCTATACAGCTCACTACGTACGTCTGGAGGGCTCATTACAAGCCATGGCTGACAGCAGAGATCCGGGCACTGCTGAGGGATCGGGATGCTGCTTTCAGTTTGTGGAATTAGACAGCTCTTCGGTCAGCAAGACCTGTGCTTTCCTGTGCCATCAGGAAGACAAAACAGAATTATTCACAGAGAATTTACAGCCATTTCTGTGACACCAGAGACACAAGGCTCATGTGCCACGGCATTCAGACCACGATGTCCTACATCCATTCTGCACCACAACAGTGGTGCCTCCCTTCCCGAGGCATTCAGACCACGATGTCCTACATCCATTCTGCACCACAACAGTGGTGCCTCCCTTCCCGAGGCATTCAGACCACGATGTCCTACATCCATTCTGCACCACAATAGTGGTGCCTCCCTTCCCGAGGCATTCAGACCACGATGTACTACATCCATTCTGCACCACACAGACCACGATGTACTACATCCATTCTGCACCACAACAGTGGTGCCTCCCTTCCCGATAGACTGAATGTCTTTTACGCTTGGTTTGAAGCTTGGAGCAATGTGCTGGCGGGGAAGCTGCCCTCCCTGAGGAACAGGCACTCAGTATTGCCACAGCTATGGTGAGGAAGGCCTTAGCTAGGGTCAACCCTTGTAAAGCTGTGAGGCCTGATAATATTCCTGTTCAGGTGCTAAGAGACCGTGCAGCCCAGTTAACAGAGATTCTTATAGACATCTTCAACCTCTCTCTGGAACTGGCCACTGCCGCCATCATCTAGTGCCCAAGAGGGTGAGACCTGTGCCTACCATCCAGTGGGACTGACCTCAACAAAATGAAGTGCCTTGAGGGACTGGTAATGGACTGAATTCAATCCCATCTTCCTGCTACATTGGACCCTTTCTGTTTGTTTATCTCACAAATCAGTCCATTGATGTCATAGCCTCTGCACTCCACTCCATCCTGTCCCACCTGGAAAATGGTGCCTCATACACTAGCATGCTGTTTATTGACTTCAGCTCAGTGTTTAATATGATCATCCCTCAGAAGCTGGTGGGTAAACTGTCCTTGTAGGATCTGAACACTCCTCTCTGTAACTGGATCCTGGACTTCTTGACAGAAGGGCCTCAGTCAATCCATCCCTAGCTCCATCACGCTGAGCACCAGAGCCCACCAGGGCTGTATGCTCAGTCTGTTGCTGTTTGAGCTGCTGCTACACATCTGTACTGCAAGATCCAGCTCAAACCGAATCAAGTTCGCTGATGACAACAATGGCTGGCCTTATCAGCAATAATGATGAGACAGCATAGAGAGAGGAGGTAGAGCAACTTGTTGGATGGTGCCAGCACAACAGCTTGAGTCTCAACATGGACAAGATCAGAGAACTGATAGTGGACTTCAGGAAAGTGCAAGCTGACCAGTCCTCACTGCACAAAAATAGCTCTTCCATGGAGAATTAGAAGCACCAAGTTTCCTGGAGTGCACATAATGGGTCACTCAACACCACCTCTTTAGTCAGGAAAGCACAACAGTGTCTCTACCTCCTGAGGAGGTTAACATGCACGAGGATCTCCTCCCCACAAGCCCCACCTTCCCCTTTCTAACCATTTTCTACAGGAGCACCATCACGAGTGCCCTGACCAGCTTCATCTCTGTCTGGTAGGAGAATTGCAAGCCATCTGACCACAAGACCCTACAAAGGATCATGAGGACTGCTGAGAGGATCATCCAGGTTTCCCTTCCATCCATCCGAGATAGTTATCAGGAGCAGCGCCCTCAGCTTTGACAAGGATCCCTCCCATCCATCCCACAGTCTCTTTGATCCCTTACCATCAGGCAGGAGGTACTGTAGCATTAGGACAAGGACTGTTAGGATGGGAAACAGCTTTCTCCCCTAGACTGTGAGACTACTGAACTCCCTGCCATCACTTATGAAACGCCAGCAGCGTTATACTGTTTACATTTTTACTTGTGTCGTAAATGTACCTTACACTATATGTCAATCCTATGGAATATATTTTATTATTTGTTAAATTGTTTGTGGTAATATTACCTTATGTGTTGTGTGTAAGTGTCATGTACTGTGTTGTGCACCTTGATCCAGAGTAACATTGTTTCATTTGGCTATATATATACAATCAGTTATGTACCATATAGTCTACTGTATAATATAGGACTACTTTATGTTGTAGTAATATATCGTATTGAGCATGCGCTATTAGGCGCGTATGGATCTGTATATAAGTGTGTTCAGTTCGGTTTTAGTTGGTAAAGAACCCTGTTGATTTAGCTTCCGTCTCCAATGTTTTTATTAATGATACTGTTGTGTAAACCGGTCACATACACAACAAATTGGCGATGAGGTTAATGAACCTACATCGTATCAGAACGCCGTGTTATAAGTGATAACGACACTCGGAAGAAGAGAGCAAGGTATGAGACCGAAAGGAAGCGGGAGACACAGTCGGAGTTGCTACACGTCCAGCCGAGACCACAGCCGGTGCTGACCCCAGGGCCTGAGGGTCTGCCTGCCCCAGAAAGGAGATTAAAAAAAAGGAGCAACACACGAATCTAGCCAGAGTACGCTCGCAACACTAGCAAAAAAAGGTCACGTGAGTCGAAAAGAAAACAAGGAACCGAGGCTAAATTAACAATGGACTGAGGCTAAATTGACATAACAAGGATGGCATTAATTGGAACCATTACAGCATTTGATAGTGGCATTGAAGACTGGGCCACTTACATTGAAAGAATAGAGTCATATTATGATGGTAACGATGTTAATGAAGAAAAGGAAGCCAGCATATTACTCAGTGTAATGGACGCGAAAACATATGGCCTGCTATGGAGCTTGTTAACCTCTGAAAAGCCAGTAGACACTCTCCAACAGCGATTAAACCCCAAAACGCTGGTCATTGCTGAAAGATTTAAATTCCATAAACAGAATCAGAGCAAAAATGAAAGCATTTCTGAATATTGCGCTGAATTGGTAATGGACCGAATTCAATCCCATCTTCCTGCTACATTGGACCCTTTCTGTTTGCTTATCTCGCAAATCAGTCCATTGATGTCATAGCCTCTGCACTCCACTCCATCCTGTCCCACCTGGAAAATGGTGCCTCATACACTAGCATGCTGTTTATTGTGCAAATTATCAGAACATTGTCAATTTGGAACTGGTATATCAGACGCATTGAGGGACAGGTTAGTGTGTGGCATGTACTGTGAAACCACACAGAAGATGCTCCTGGTGAAAAAGACCTTACATTTGAGAAAGTGCTAAACTTCTCAATATCATTATAAACAGCCGCGCAAGGTGCTTCCAAAATACAACAAAAATCTCTGGAATATGCCACAAATAAAATGTCATTGAACAGAAATGAAGGAAAGAAATGTTACTGTTGTGGGAACAGGTCACATGACCCAGTTGTTTATTGGTTTAAAGACAAAGAATGCAGAAACTGTGGCAAGCAGGGCCACATTGCCAGAGTACGCAAAGCTAGTAAACAGCAGGAAGAAGGCAAAATACAGAGAAACAAGAAACCCCAGGAAGGAAAATACAACAAGGTTCACAAAATGAAAGAAGGCAGTTCTAATGAAACCAGTTCTGATGAAAACGACTCCAACGAAAGTGAATTGTCTTGTCTGCAACTTCACAGCGTGGAAGAGACAGGTGATTGAAGAGTAATACCACAAGTGGCAGGTGTGAGACTGAAAATGGAGTTGGATAGAGGCTCAGCTTTAACAGTGATCTCTGTACATGACTACAAACAACTGTTTTCGTACATACCTCTGAAATGAACTAATCTATTGCTAAAGACTTACACAGGACAGAGAGTGCAACCCAAAGGTAAAATTAAAGTGGCAGTGACCTACGGAGACAAAACACAGCAGCTGAACCTCTATGTACTGAGAAATGGAGGACCACCGTTGTTAGGACGTGAATGGCTCAGGAAAATCTAGTTGGATTGGCACACCATCAAGGCACTAGATGTGTCAACAAGGAAGGCAGCTTGGCTGGGAAGATGTCCGCAGCTCTCCTCTCACCCATTGTCGACTATTACAATGACGAGGAGGAGCTAGACAGCATCGACATTGAAGACGAATGTAGTATCCGTGGCTGCGACTCGAATGAAGATACAGAGGATGCAAGGGAGACAGATATTGCCAATAAGCAGGATGATGAAGACTACCTGGAAGTAAAAGAGCAGATGTATCAGGAGAAATTGACATCTCTCAAAAGACAGCTACAGCAGTTACAGGAAGGCACTTTGCAGGAGTATCAGAAAAGGATGAAGAAACTAGATCAACAATACAAGTAAGGAATACGAAATGCAGAGCTTTTTCTGCAACTGGAGACAGACCAAGTGGAAAGGAACTATATTAGAGAGAAGAAAGAAGTGGAGAGAGCGCAGGACCCCCCACCTCAGACCGGCCCGAGCCGCAACTACCTCACGCAGCCCGTCAACACCGCGAGCGAGGCCGAGACGGAGCAGCAACCCGAACAGCAGCAGCGGCAACAGCCAGACAAACCC
This sequence comes from Mobula hypostoma, assembly GCF_963921235.1. Lineage (NCBI taxonomy): Eukaryota > Metazoa > Chordata > Chondrichthyes > Myliobatiformes > Myliobatidae > Mobula > Mobula hypostoma. Next base: position 82,761,481 of record NC_086107.1, on the reverse strand, counting down.
AAATCCCCCGGGGAGAAGAAAGTCATCGCAACAAAGGTTCTTGGAACAGTAAGGTGGTTCAATGTACGAAATGGATACGGAATCATCAACAAGAATGATACAAAGGAAGATGTGTTTGTACATCAGACTGCTATAAAAATGAATAACCCGCAGAAATACCTCCGCAGTGTGGGAGATGGTGAAACTGTGGAGTTCGACATAGTGGAAGGCAAAAAGGGTGCAGAAGCAGCAAATGTAACTGGTTCCGGAGGAGTTCCAGTCCAAGGAAGCCGATATGCCGTAGACAGAAATTGTTATCGTTGCTACAACCCTGGCCGGCGAGGTCCACCACGTAATTACCAACAGAACATTGGAGGTGGAGAGAAAGGAGATGGAGTAGAGACAGCAACAGACAGAGAAAACCAAGGTGATGAAAATCAGCAACGTCGCCCTCCTTACAGAGGACAGTGTTACCCACCTTACTTTGTTTGTCATCCCTGTGGTCGCTGCCCACAATATAATGACCAGCCTCAGGGAGAAATTGCTGAGGGTGGTGAAATAAATGAAAACCAGGTTGCTGGGGGAGAAGGTAAACCTAACAGAGGAAAAAAATCAATTCCATTCAAACAGAACAGCTTTCGCACAAGGTAAATCTTGAACCAATCATTTCCTCCATTGAGAATCATACACTTAATCCTTCGCAGGGAAGTTTCTTTTACACGTACATATTTTGAATCCTCAGCCATTAGTCTTGTTTTGCACAAAGAAGTTGGGAAACAGCATCAAAACAGAGGCAAATTCTGGCAACAAACTGTAAGGTTTCTATTGTTGTATTTTCACACTTGTGCTGAATGTGCATCTGAAGGAATTCTCCCTCTTGAGCCAGACAGATAGCACTGCAGGTAATCCTTAATATCAGCAAAACTGTACTTTAACAGCAGTTTAAGACAATGGAATGAACAACAGGATTTCGATCAACTATGAAATGAAATGGTGAAAGATTACTGGTAAAGTACTGATCTTTCTGTGAGTCATTGGATTGCCCTGACTTTTGAATAACTAGCAGGGACAGCAGATCACCAACCACTACTTTTGCTGGTGGCAAGTTACCCTTGAAGCAGACCATGGAAACTCCTATGCTCAGAGGTCAACTTTCATGACTTTTATATGGAAATCTGTGTGATGATATCACGTGCAATGATGTGCCAGTACATGACTGGACAGTGCACTGAGCATGCGCGGGATTGCCAGAATGTTCCAGCATATGGCGTGTTTGTATATAGCTGTAAATAAAAGTTCTCTAATTCTTCTAGTATATGATTCTTTACTGTTAACCCACAGTACGTTCAAATAGAAGAAATATAACAATCTGTATTAAAATGAACAAGTTTATTGAGAGAAAACAACAGGAATTCTGCAGATGCTGGAAATTCAAGCAACACACATCAAAGTTGCTGGTGAACGCAGCAGGCCAGGCAGCATCTCTAGGAAGAGGCGCAGTCGACGTTTCAGGCCGAGACCCTTCAAAGTTTATTGACAGACGTTATCCAGAGGGGCAGAGAAGACCCCCTCCAGAGACTTGAGTTATAATTATTATTAAACATAGAAACATAGAAAATAGGTGCAGGAGTAGGCCATTCGGCCCTTCGAGCCTGCACCGCCATTTATTATGATCATGGCTGATCATCCAACTCAGAACCCAGCCTTCCCTCCATACCCCCTGACCCCTGTAGCCACAAGGGCCATATCTAACTTCCTTTTAAACATAGCTAATGAACTGGCCTCAACAGTTTGCTGTGGCAGAGAATTCCACAGATTCGCCCCCATTAAAAAAAAAGTTGATACACTATTAAAATAAAAGGGGAGGAGTGTATCATATAGTCTACTGTATAATATAGGACTACTTTATGTTGTAGTAATACATCGTATTGAGTATGTGCTCTTAGGCGCGTATGGATCTGTATATATGTGTGTTCAGTTCGGTTTTAGTTAATAAAGAACCCTGTTGATTTAGCTTCCGTCTCCATCATTTTTATTAGTGATATTGTTGTGTAAACTAGCCACATACACAACAAATTAAATGACTATAAACTTGAACTTGATCTGGATTTTCTGAACTGGAAATGCAAGAGGTGCAGAATTAATCACATTGCTGTCACTTCCTGCTGCAGTTTGAATAGGAATTGTATGGAGGGCTAAGTAGAACTGCTGACAGCTCAGGAACACTGCTGCAGACGAAACTGTCCCAACATGAAGCTTTATAGCTTGGCTGCACTGAGGTAGTGGTCAGACATTTGTTTTGTCCTCAATCCCACTGAATAAGAGTCCAGCCCGGGGTGATATCGCTGGAACAGAAAGGAAAGCTCCAATGAGCATTGGAAGGTGACCTCCCTACTTCTTTTTGGAATCAGTCACCATCATTGCAGTGACCTGCCAGGAGAGCTGTCGGTTCTTTGAAGCATCTTAGTGACTGACATTGAACACCAGAAACAAGATCTAACCAGTCATATAAGAGAGAAACGCAAGCCAGCTACCCAGTGTGAGACGGTGAACTGGACTTCAGTCACAGAGGTTATGTTCTGTGCAATAAAATCTTTGTGAGGTTACTCACTGAGTCTGCTGAGGTGTGCTGGCAATTAGGATCTTTATGTCTCTGAAAAGGAGCGTGGACTGTCTCCCGCACATGTGGCCTTGCCAGCTCCTCTTCTTGCCATGAACTTATCCACACCTCCATTTTGGAAGAACAATCATCTGTTTTAAGAGGCATTGATAATTGTAACACACAGAGTATCTTGGCCACTATATACAAGGTGCTGCACCTCTGCTGCAGCAATGCCAGAGTAGGGGCGAGTGGGTGGGGGAGGTGCTGGAAGCAAGGGCAACAATGAATGCCAAAAGGGACAGGATAAAATGGCAGGACAAATGTAGGCTGAGGGAAAGGGGTAGGGGGCAAAGACAGAACAATGGTGCAACAGAGTTGGGAAACTAGAGATCAGGGATAGTGAGCTTGGGCACGAAGAACACAAGAGCCAGCGTGAGATGTGAGTCCCATCCATTTTCAGCAGTATGTTCCACAAAAACATACCACACGACACAAACTGCTATGGCAGAAGCTCTTTCTAGTTTGTGTTCAGCTTCTCTGCCTCATTCCTCCTCCATGTTCGATCACACCCATCCAGTACCCAAAGCTGCTGCTCATATGGCAGGGCAGGGTACTGGACCTACTGATTAAATAGCAGTGGCTTGCTAAGTGTATGGACACCACATACAGCTCTTGCCTCCAAGTGGAAATCTTTTATCGGCTTGGTATCTTCAAATATTTCAGCACATTAAGGCTGAGATCTTGCTTGTTGGTCAGAGTTCCAGTCGCCTGTTTAAGGCAGGAATTTGACTAGTTCTTGGGTGCGTGGAGCAACTCTGCCTCCCCGCTGCCCCCAGTGCCCATAGTGAGAATTGCAGGAAATGATGTATTCCTCCACCCTGTGCTGTCTCTCTGCACCAGAAGCAGTAGGGTCCTCACCAACCGGCCTCTTTCTCCATGAGAAATGTGGAAGATCCGATGAGACAAAAAATCCTTAGCAAGTTTTCCATCTAGATCATAGAATGGAGTATTAGATATGGATGACACAGAATTGGGCCCCCTCACCCCATTATGTCCATGCCAGTAGGTTTTGAGACAGTTATGGCTAAGGATAAGACTAGACATTTGGGGAAAAGACATAAACTGAGCAAACAGTATTAGACAAAGGTTGGGGAGAGGACATTGGGAGTAGCATTTCCAGGATGGGACCACATCTGACCTGTGGGAAGTGTTTAAAAACCAGACTGTCAGAATTGAAGACCACCATGTTCCAGTGAAGATGAAAGACAATGAACACAAGATTTGGGAACCTTGGATGATAATCTGTTCATTGCAGATTTCATCAAAAATGGAAAAGGAGCTAAAGTAGGAGTTGGGAAGCTAAAATTGAACATGACCTTTGAAAAATACAGAGGCCCTGGTATTCTCTTTCATCCTACCCAACAGAAATTTTGTACCCCTTTTAGTTTTCCTGATTCCCTGTTTAAGTTCCTTTACTTCCTTTGTAATTCTCCAAAGTTCTGTCTGATTTCAGTTTCACAAATCTCACAGATGTTTCCTATTTCTTTTTCACTATATCTGATGCTTCTCTTGTCAGCCAAGGTTCCCAACCAATGCAAACTTTACTTTTCTTCCTTTCAGAACATGTTCCTCCTGAATTCTGACCTGCAGGCCTTTAGCAACTTTCTGCCAGTACCTCCAGTTCAACTCTGTCTTTTCGTATGTTTCCCCCAGCTCTCAGCCTGTGGTTTTGTACTGAAATGTGCTCTGTTACGTAACCGGCAACAATGAATACTAGTCGAGACAGGTTATACAAAAAACAACCAAACATTTATTAAACACGTATAAACGATAAGGGAAAAAAAACAAAGGAAAACTTTAACCGGAAGTTAACAGATATGCAGCCGTTCACCAACTCCACTCGGCTCTGGTTCTTAAAGCGTTAAATGCGAAAACAGTTCTTAAAGCGATCCAGTCAGATATAGTTCTTAAAGCGGTAACTTCAAAAGTCCAACAGTTTTACGCATTCAACTGGAAGAGACTTCTCTGGAGAAGGATTTCCTCACAGACACAACTTTACTGCTGGTTCTGTCCACAGGATTCACAATGCCGAAAATAAACAGTTTAAATCGACTGACCTTAAATTCCCTTAGAGAGAAGGAGCACCTTTTTGCATGAACTCCTTGCTCTTTCTGGCAAGAGTTCTCTCGATGCAGGTACTCTCCAATGAAGACTCTATAAGGTCGATTCTTTATTAAATGGCCAAACGATGCCGACTTCTCTCGATCCTTCACTTCGACGAATTCTTCACTCTCCCTTCAAAACTGTCAGAATTGAGTAAATTGGCATTTCCAGCCACAAATTTCCAGTCCAAATATACTACATCTTATAAGAGAACGCACCCTCCATTTTAAAAATGAAACTGCGTCACAAAAACAAACGAAACAGAAACGGAGGCACAACACGTTCTACCTGGAAATCTGCAAACTCAAAAAATCAATTGCGTCACCTGGGTCAACCCTTATATAGTCACGGGGCACATGTCATCATGTGACCTCACATCGGCGGGAAAATCACATCAGGTGACCTCCAAAAGACCATTACATCATTCTCACAAAAAAACCCAGATCTCCTTGAGCATGTAACAGCTCCTATCCTCGCTCCTGCTCTACTCCGGCCGCTGTATTACTGAGTACTCCTTCTCTTCTTCTTCTTCTTCTTCTTCTTCTTTTTTGTTTCACGGCAGTTGGCAACCAGTTTTCAGTGCATTACCGCCACCTGCTAGACTTGTGGTGTTCCAACCAAATATGTCCTGGAGTTCTCTACTTTAGACAATCTAGTTCAGCCTGCAGTTCTCTATTAGCATCACTCTGTAGTTGCAATTCCTCATGAATGCTTAATGCGCTCATTAGATAATGCCACAAACTGCTATTCCTCCCTAATTATATCACGTTTTTGTGTAGTTGCATTATCTCAATTATATTGATTTCACCTACATCACTTGTAAGACTAAAATCGTCTTGTTAAAGAATAATAATTATCGCACATTATACTTTTAAACCTGCTGTTTTTCCAAGTCCAGCTGCTTTTTCATGTTTTCCTTTTCTTGGATTGTAGCCTGCAGTTGTTTACTGAGACCTTGGAGTTCTTCTTCATTTGCTTCCATGTTTTCATTTTATAATCTGAATGTAGATAATTCACTTTGCAACAAATTCCTTTTCCTTTTGAATCCTTGTAATAATTTCTTCCATTTTCCAATCTCTTTCCAACTCACCATTGTTCTTGTCGGGTACTTCTTTGTTATTGGAGTTCTGCACATTTACCCTGGGCTTCAACCATAAAATCTGAGGATTTTCCTTAAATTCTGAAACATTTCTTAAATTCCTGACCATTTGCGATAAATATACTGCCATTAAGATTCCATCTCCCCTGCCTGTGAACTGTTGGATCGTCCATTCAGTGTTTCTTTGACTTCTTCCCACCTAATTCCTTTAATACCAAGATACTTTTCTGCAGACTTGATGATAATTTTAATTTCCTCAGTTCTTTTGCTTGTTTGCACTGAACAATTAATTGCATCCACCATAAAAAGCACAAACTCCTTTCTACTCATTAATAGCGTATCTTTATTTTTCATATTACAGCTCTCACAATTCACCAGTTTATTATTCCCTGTATTTGTTTGCTTGACAGCCTTTCTTTCATCAAATTCTTCCACTGCCTCTGCATAACTGATTCCTTGAGTTACTTTTACATATTGTATCTCAGCTGCCTTCTTGCTATAAATCCATTCCGGATACGATTGTTCTTCCGTGGTGAACCCGGCACCATACCCCAAGGGCGGACACATACCCCAGGTTCCCACCGATCGTACCTTTACACCCTATGAGTCGCTGACTAATTCCCGCGAACCGGTCCTCCAAACTTCCACCAACTTGTGGGGGCACACTGCTCTTTCCAGGGTCTCGTGGCATGTGTCGTGCCTTAGCAAACCTGCTCTTTTTATCCCCCTGCTGGAGTATCACCTGGCCATCAAACTTCAAACAGTTCAGGTTCAAAGCAAACGGTCTGTCAATATCTGAATTGTGTTTCTTTCTCGTTAATCTCTCTCTTCTCTCTTATTAGCATTTTGAATGTTTCTCCATTGTCTTCCGTTATCTCTCTCATTAGCATCATCCGTCCGGTAGCTCTGCTCGGCGTCACACATGACACCCCCACCTTTAAAAGGATTTTTACCGGGGTAAAAATTATGGGCATGAATGGACATTATAAGATACACACTAATATACAGGTAGTCATCAGCTATTCGGCTAATACAGAGAACTTCAAGTTTTAACACCTTGACAGACAATCAGCAATCACATTGTCAGTTCCTTTTATATGTTTTATCTTAATATCAAATTCCTGTAATACCAGGCTCCAACTTAATAAGCGTTTGTTTTTATCCTTCATTGTGGCCAAAAACACTAATGGATTGTGATCAGTGTAAATTATCAGTGGTTTCCGTGCCAGACAAATATAAACCTCAAAATGTTGTAATGCCAGTATGATTGCCAGTAATTCCTTCTCCACAGTGGAATAATTTCTCTGATGGACATTAAATTTCTGAGAAAAATAAGCCACTGGGTGTTCAATTTCCTCTGTCTGTCTGCAACAGCACTGCCCCTGCCACTTCGTCGCTAGCATCTGTTGCTAGGGAGAAGGGTTTTGAAAAGTCAGGCGCACTCAATACAGGGTGGTGACACAGAATCGCCTTCAGACTCTCGAAGGCTTGTTGGCAAAGGTCGTTCCACACAAACTTCGCATTCTTCGGCAAGAGCTTAGTAAGAGGGAGGGTAATATCCGCAAAGTTTTTGCAAAAATTCCAATAGTACCCCATCATCCCCAAGGACCTTCTCAGGGCTCTCTCGTCCATCGGGATGGGAACTTTAGAGACAGCCTGCACCTTAGCCTGCATTGGTGCCAGCTGCTCCTGTCCTACCACACACCCCAGATAAGTGACCTTAGAGTGGCCGAACTCACTTTTCACGAGGTTCACTGTCAGGTTGGCTTCAGACAGCCGTTTAAACAGTTCCTCTACTGCCACAATGTGCTCCTCCCACGTGTCACTCCAGACCACTAAATCGTCTATATACGCTTCTACGTTCTTTAACTTTTTTATCACTGAATTAATCATCCTTTGGAAGGTCCCCGGGGCGTTTTTCATGCCAAAAGGTAAAACATTATACTCGTATAACCCAGATGGAGTGACAAATGTTGAGATTTCTCTAGCCCAGTCGGTTAAAGGAACACACCAGTACCCTTTCAGCAAATCAATCTTTGTGATGTACTTAGCTCTCCCCACTTTATCGATGCAATCGTCTACCCTTGGAATGGTGTTTTTGTTTTTGTGATGGTGTTCACCTTACTGTAATCTGTACAGAATCGTATGCTCCCATCGGGTTTCAGGACAACTACACAGGGAGAAGCCCATTCAGATTTGGATGGCCTAATAATACCTGTGGCTAGCATGTCTCCAATTTCTTTCTCCACTAGCTTTCCCTTCTCCAAGTTCATCCTATAGGGGTGTTGCTTAATAGGCTGATCTGATGTAACGACAGCATCATGTACCGTCCCCTTGCATCGCCTTGGGACATCCGGACATACATCTGCATGCCGGTTAATTAGCTTTATCAGTGGCTCGCTCTGTTCAGGGGTTAAGGGAGAAACCTTATCAGCAAAGTTGGCCAAAACAACAAAGTTCTCCAATCTGGTTGGCACCATATTTATCTTTTCAAGTTGGGTTTTCCCCTTATCATTTGGCACCCCAGCCTCATTTATTTTTGTGATAACACCGACTAGATCTGCTTTCCGATCGTGGTAAGCTTTTAACATATTAATATGCATTAACTGTGTCGGTTTACATCTACAATACTCAATAATATCTTTCCTCATGTTCGACCAGTAAAACTTCTTCATAATTCTATCGACTATTTTCCTCACCCCAAAATGTCCACCAAGGGGTATCTTGTGGGCCAGGTTAAAAATCTCGTCCCTATAAATTTTCGGCACTACCACCTGGTGCACCACCCCGCACTCCTCATCTGCGGGCATGGTACTTGGTCTCCACTTCCTCATCAGTACTTCCTCCTTCATATAATAGCCCATTGGTTCCCTTTTTATTTCTGCTTCGGAGAGAGCTGTCTCCATCAAAACCATCAGCTCCTTGTCTTGTTCCTGTGCCTGTATAAATTCCTTCCTCACTAATGATAAATCTACCTCAACTCCCTCACTTCCTTCCGCTCCACTATGCTCCTTCTTCTCACTTTCTAACCCCTCCTGGTACAAGGCTGGTAAAAACGTCTCAGCTAAATCTATATTCGCTTCGGCAGCCTTTCTCGACATGCACCGAGTTACTGCACAAACGGGATAAACCTGTGAGTCCATGGGCGGGTCCTCAGTCCTGGCAGGCTTGCTCGTCAGCTTTACTGCTGGGTACACATCTCCACCTGCAAGGTCGATACCGAGTAAGACCTCCAGGTCTTCATCGGTAATTCGGGCCTCACCCCTATCGTGACCGGTCCGGAGACCAAGTCACTTTTTAGGTGTATCTGGTGCAAAGGTACTGCTTCAGTTCCTTTCCCAATGCCTTTTATCACACTGACCTCCCCAATCTCGGTCTCTGCACTAAAGTCTAACACCCTCCTTGAGATCAATGACTGACAAGCCCCAGTGTCTCTCCAGATCCGTACTGGAACTGGGGTTGACCCCTCCTTCACTGTCACCAATCCTGCCTAAATAAACTTCTCGCGCCCTTCCTGAACTCTATCAGACCTCTTCTCCCCTAGCGGTTTGTTTGCCAGCTCAATACAGCCAGTCAGAGTCATTGTTTTTTCTTTCCCCGTCTCCTTCTTTGGGGCAAAACACCTGGACACAATGTTACTGGCTTTCCCACAGTTATAGCATACCACCCCAGGAGACTTCCTACCAAACTACTTCCTGTCTTCCTTATCCTTCTCACTAGTCCCCGGCTTACTTTCTGGATTTTCCGGCAGACTTTCTCCGCCCTCTCGACTACCCTTCTGGTAGCTCTTACTCGGGGTAAACTGCTTTGTGTGTTAACACGTACTCATCCGCTAGCTTAGCAGTTGCGGCTAAGGTTTCTGCCTCTTTCTCATCTAGATAGGGCCTCATACCTTCAGGAACACAACCTTTAAATTGCTTAATCAGTATTAGCTGTAGCAGTTTGTCATAACTCCCAGTGACCCCTTTCGAGGCGCACCAACGCTCACAATACATCTGCATCTCACGGGCAAACTCTAAATACGTGCGGCCCCACTGCTTCCTCACATTCCGGAACCTTTGCCGGTATGCCTCCGGGACCAACTCATAAACCCTGAGTATAGCCTCTTTCACCACATCATACTTCTGGGCATCTTCTGCTGACAACGCTGAGTAAGCTTGTTGAGCCTTCCCCTTCAGTACGCTCTGAAGCAAAACAGCCCACTTATCCCTCGGCCAGTCCTGACTTGCAGAGACTTTTTCAAAATGGAGAAAGTACCGATCAACATCAGCCTCCTCAAATGGGGGAACTAACCTAACCTCCTGGGTCGCGCTGAACCCTCCACCTTGGTTCGGCATTTGGCCCCTCTCTAGCGTCATCCTTAACTTCTCCAGCTCAATCTTCCTTTCCTTCTGTTTCTCTATCTCTTCCTGTTCGAACTGCTTTATTCAGAACTCGTGCTCGAGTCTTAATTTTTCCATCTGCAGCTGCACCTCTTCTCCACCAGGTTTGCTCATAGACACCACCTCCAGCTCCCCGTGGGGAAACACACCTTTAGATACATAATGCTCAACGATAGCTCTGTGTACCTCCGCTCTCCTCATTGTCGGCTTCCCCTTAAAAAGATTCAGCCGTTTTGCAACAGTCGCCAATTCTGATTTCCTGGCATCCTCTAATGCCTCCAAGGTTGGCGCCTTTAGAAATTCCTCAATCTCTATTTCTGCTGTTTGCCCTCTTTTTTTTGGGAATTTTAACCCAATCAATTTACCCAGTCCCAATTTTGGCGTTCAAAATCCCGGACGAGATCCCCACTTATGTTACGTACCCCGTAACTGGGTTGCCAAACCAGCAGAAATGGAACGCTCGTTGGAGTCTGTGATTACTAGGAACTAATAAAGTTCTATTAAAGAAATAAGTATTACAGTACGCTAATCGCAAGGATATAAATGTAACAGGTTAGCAATGATAATACACACACATACACAGAAATAAGATAATAGGAATCAACCAAGCTCTATTGCAGTCTAGGGGTAAAATGATCAGTCTTAAGTGAAGCAGAGTTCAGTTCAGTTTAGTGCTGTTGTTGTACTGTTAGGGAGAGAGAGAGAGGGAGAGAGAGAGAGAGAGAGAGAGAGAGAGAGAGAGAGAGAGAGAGAGAGAGAGAGAGAGATGCAGTTGGTTTCGGGCAGACCTTTTGATGTCTTCTGATCCCGCTGTGGTCACCGACTGTGACCCCTCCATTCCAGATACGATCGTTCTTCTGCAGTGAACCTGGCACCCAGGCAAGGGCGCACACACACCCCAGGTTCCCACCGATCGTACCTTTACACCCTGTGAGCCCCTGACCAATTCCTGCGAACCAGTCCTCCAAACTCTCACCAACTTGTGGGGGCACACTGCTCTTTCCAGGGTCTCGTGGCATGTGTCGTGCCTTAGCAAACCTGCTCTTCTTATCCCCCTGCTGGGGTATCACCTGTCCATCAAACTTCACACAGTTCAGGTTCAAAGCAAATGGTCTGTCAATATCTGAACTGTGTTTCTTTCTCGGTAATCACTCTCTTCTCTCTTATTAGCATTTTGAATGCTTCTCCATTGTCTTCCGTTATCTCTCTCATTAGCATCATCCGTCCGGTAGCTCTGCTTGGCGTCACACATGACATTATCCCCGAAATAACTCCTCTAGTCCACTTTCTATTGTTGGGTATTGAGCATTGCACTTCTTTGCCATTTACTTTACATAATCTTATCACTTTGCCTTGCTGAGCACTATCCCGACAAATCACTAATAGCGATCCATTGCGTAGAATTTTTACTCCTTTAATCTCACCTATAATTTTGTTGAGCATCTTCATCAAATGAATCGGGTTCCAATCACCAAATGACACCCCGTCTTCACTTAGTTTTATAATTGCTTTAATCTCATCTTCTTTCCATTGTTTTGCTGTCCTGCTTTGATCATCCGCTGACTCCTCAGAGTTTGATATCCCGTAGCTCTGCTTTCTTTTCTTCCTCTTTCCATTCCGTTCCTCTTTCCCACCAACCTCCATTTCTAGTTCACTTCCACTCTCGCCAAAAACTTCCTTCAACAGCTTGGCTCTTTCCTTGATGTTCTCTCTCTCCGCCATTTTCCAGTCACAACTGACTCTCACCAGCCAGCCGCCATACTCCATCTCTCATCTGTCTCTCATTATTACCTGTATTGCTGCCACTTGTGTCTCATTCTGCTCCACCTATCATCTGCCTCTCTGTTTATTGCTCAAAGTCCTGTGTTTTCACCTGTTTATTTCCAGATTGTCCCAGTAAATTTTCCTGGGTCTTTCTAGCACTTGTATCTGTACTCCATCTGTCTGAATATTGACTCTGCCTGTTTCCCGATTCTGGTTTTTGGATTTCTCTGGATGTTTTGATCTCTGCCTGAACTTTGTTTGCACCTCAGGATTTGTTACTCAATTAATATCACTGCATGTGTTGGCATGTGGCCAAGTGGTTAAGGTGTCAGACTAGTGATCTGAAGGTCGCTAGTTCAAGTCTCAGCTGAGGCAGCATTTTGTGTCCTTGAGCAAGGCACTTAACCACACATTTCTCTGCAACAACACTGGTGCCAAGCTGTATTAGCCCTAGTGCCCTTCCCTTGGACAACATCGGTGGTGTGGAGAGGGGAAACTTGCAGCATGGGCAACTACCGGTCTTCCATACAATCTTGCCCAGGCCTGCACCCTAGAAACCTTCCAAGGCGCAAATCCATGGTCTCACGAGACTAACGGATGCCTACTATCACTGTGTGCACAGTACTGGGTCTGCGATTGGATCCCTTCTCTAGTGCTCTGACACTTTCATATCAGATAAGGACTGACCCAATAATTTTCACTCCCAATATATTCTCCCCAGCTCCTGCTTAATACTGTTATTACCATATAACAATTACAGCATGGAAACACGCCATCTCGGCCCTTCTAGTCTGTGCTGAACTCTTACTCTCACCTAGTCCCACTGACCTGCACTCAGCCCATAACCCTCCATTCCTTTCCAGTCCATATACCTATCCAATTTTTCTTTAAATGACAATATGGAACCTGCCTCTACCACTTCTGCTGGAAACTCATTCCACAGAGCCACTGCTCTGAGTAAAGAAGTTCCCCCACGTGTTACCCCTAAACTTTTGCCCCCTAACTCTCAACTTATGTCCTCTTGTTTGAATCTCCTCTACTCTCAATGGAAAAAGCCTATCCAAGTCAAATCTATCTATCCCCCTCATAATTTTAAATACCTCTATCAAGTCCCCCCTCAACCTTCTACACTTCAAAGAATAAAGACCTAACTTGTTCAGCCTTTCTCTGTAACTCAGGTGCTGAAACCCAGGAAACATTCTAGTAAATCTTCTCTGTGCTCTATTTTATTGACATCTTTCCTATAATTCAGTGACCAGAACTGCACACAATACTCCAAATTTGGCCTTACCAATGCCTTGTACAATTTCAACATTACATTCCAACTCCTATACTCAATGCTCTGATTTATAAAGGCCAGCATACCAAAGGCTTTCTTCACCACCCTATTCACATGAGATTCCACCTTCAGGGAACTATGCACCATTATTCCTAGATCACTCTGTTCTACTACATTCTTCAATGCCCTACCATTTACCATGTATATCCTATTTCGATTAGTCCTACCAAAATGTAGCACCTCACATTTATCAGCATTAAACTCCATCTGCCATTTTTCAGCCCACTCTTCTAACTGGCCTAAATCTCTCTGCAAGCTTTGAAAACCTACTTCATTATCCACAACTCCACCTATCTTAGTATCATCTGCATACTTACTAATCCAGATCATTAATATATATGACAAACAACATTGGACCCAGTACAGATTCCTGAGGCACACCACTAATCACTGGCCTCCAACCTGACAAACAGTTATCCACCACTACTCTCTGGCATCTCCCATCCAGCCACTGTTGAATCCATTTTACTACTTCCATATTAATACCTAATGATTGAACCTTCCTAACTAACCTTCCATGTGGAACCTTGTCAAAGGCCTTACTGAAGTCCATATAGACAACATCCACTGCTTTATCCTTGTCAACCTTCCTAGTAACCTCTTCAAAAATTCAATAAGATTTGTCAAACATGACCTTCCACGCACAAATCCATGTTGACTGTTCCTAATCAGACCCTGTCTATCCAGATAATTATATATCATCTCTAAGAATACTTTCCAGTTATAGTTAGATTCTTATATATCTGTTATATTTACAGTATTTATTTCTGTTATAGTTAGAGTATTTTCTTCCCCACCCACCACAAGCTTCAGTCCCATCCTTGTCCTTAACTATCTGAAATGTTCCGGAGTTGTGATCACTGTACTCTCCCACAAAAACTCTGATCACCTAACCAGGCTCATTTTTCAATATTTCAATACAAGTTCTAGTATAGTCACTTTCCTGTTGGACCATCTGCATAATGTGTCAAGAAACCCTTCTGGATACACCCAAAAAATTCTGCTCCATCTAAGTCTTTGGCACTAAGGGAGTTGCAGTTAATATTGGGGGAATGAAAGCCACTCATTACAACTACCCTGTTGCTTTTGTATCTCCCCATAGCTTCCCAGAACTTTCCTTTACCTTCTGCTGGTATTGGGAGGCCTAGACTACAAACCATTATAGTGAGACACCTTTCTTAGTTTTGACCTCTATTCATATTGCCTCACTAGCAAACCCACCAGACTGTCCTCTGTATGTGCTGCAGTAACATTCCATATGATCAGCAATGCAACCCCCACAGAAGGCCATAAGACACAGAGCAGAATCAGGTCACTTGGCCCATTGAGTCTGCTCTGCCATTTAATTATAGCTGACTATTTTCCCTCTTGCCTTTTCCCCATATCCTTCATGCCCTGATCAATCAAGAACCTGTCAATCTCTGCCTTAAATATACAGACAAACTTGGCCTCCAAAGCTTCCTGTGGCAAAGAATTCCACAAATTCACCATACTCTAGCTAAAAAAAATTACTCCTCATTCCTGTTCCAAAAGGACACCCCTCTATTCTGAGGCTGTGTCCTCTGGTCTTAGGCTCTCCCACCATAGGAAACAGCCTCTCTACATCCACTCTATCAAGGCCTTTTACTACTCAATAGGTCTCAATGAGGTTACACTTCATTCTTCTGAATTCCAGTGAACACAGGCCATCAAACACTCTTCATATGACAAACAGTTCAATCCTGGAATCATTTTCATGAACCTCCTTTGAATCCTCTCCAGTTTCAGCACATCCTTTCTAAGATAAGGGGCCCAAAACTGCTCATAATCCTCCAAGTGAGGCCTCAGCATTGCTTTATAAAGTTCCAAGATTACATCCTTGCTTTTAGATTCTAGTCCGCTTGAAATGAATGATAACATCACATTTGCCTTTCTCATCACAGACTCAACCTACAAATTAACCTTTAGGGAATCCTGCACAAGGACTCCCAAGTCCCTTTGCACCTCAGTTTTTTAGTATTTTCGCTCCATTTAGAAAATAGTCAACCCTATAATTTGTTCTACCAAAGTGCATGACCATACATTTCCCGACACAGCATTCCATCTACCACTTCTTTGCCCATTCTCCTAATCTATCTAAATACTTCTGTAGCCTCTCTACTTCCTCAAAACTACCTACCCCTCCACCTATCTTTGTATCATCTGCAAACTTTACAACAAAGCCACTAATTCCATCATCCAAATCATTAACCAATAATGTAAAAAGAATCAGTCCCAACACAGACCCCTGTGGAACACCACTAGTCACTGACAACCAACCAGAAAAGACTCCCTTTATTCCCACTCTCTGCCTCCTGCCAGTCAGCCACTGCTTCATCCATGCTAGGATCTTCCCTGTAATGCCATGGGCTTGTAGCTTGTTAACCAACCACATTTGTGGCACCTTGTCAATGACCTTCTGAAAATTCAAATACACAACATCAACCGATTCTTCTTTTCTACCCTAAGGTCAGACTTACTGGCCTACAACTTCCTTTCTTTTGCCTCTCACCCTTCTTGAAGAGTGGAATGACATTTGCAATTTTCCAGGTTCCGGAACCATTTAAGAATCTAGTGATTCTTGAAAGATCATTACTAATCCATAGTCTCTTCAGCCACTTCTTTCAGAACCCTGAGGTGTACACCAGATGAATTATCTATCTTCAGGCCTTTCAGTTTTCCAAGAAACTTCTTTCTAACTCCATTCACTTCATGACCCCCGACACCTGGAACTTCCACCATACTGCTAGTGTCTTCCACAGTGAAGACTGATGCAAAATTCTTATCCAATTTGTCCACCATTTTGTTGTCTCGATTACTACCTCTCCAGGATCATTTACCAGTGGTCTGATATCCACTCTAGTCTCCCTTTTACACTTCATATATTTGAAGAAACTTTTGGCATGCTCTTTAATATTATTGGCTAGCTTACTTTCATATTCCATCTTTATCTTAATGACTTTATTAGTTGCCTTCTGTTGGTGTTTGAAAGCTTCCAAGTGCTCTTAACTTCAAACTAATTTTTGCTCTATTATATGCCTCTGTTTGGAAGGGTTGAATTTGAAGTCGGGATACAGGATTAATGGCAGGGCTCATTGCAGTGTGGAGGAACAGAGGGACCTTGCTGTCTACATCCATAGATCCTTCAAAATTACCGCACGAGCTGATAGGGTGGTTAAGAAGGAGTATGGTGTATTGACCTTCATTAGTTGGGGAATTAAACTCAAGAGCTGTGAGGTAATGTTGCAACTCCATAACACCCTGGCCAGACCACACTTTGAATACTGTGTTCAGTTCCGGTCAGCTCATTATAGGAAGGATGTGGAAGATTTGGGGAGGGTGCAGAGAAGAATTATCAAGATCAGAGAACATGTCTTATGTAGGTAGGTTGAGCGAGCTAGGGCTTCTTTCCCTGGAGCGAAGGAGGTTAATAGATGACTTGATAGAGGTGTACAAGATGATGAGGCATAGATTGTGTAGATAGCCAGAGACTTTCTCCCAGGCGGGAGATGGATAATACCAGGGGCCATATTCTAAGGTGATTGGAGGAAAGTATAGTGGGGGAGAGGGAAAGGCAGAGATAAGATTTTTACGCAGATTGCATGGAACGTCCTGCCAGGGCTGGTGTTAGAGGTAGGTACATTAGGGGCTTATAAGAAACTCATAGTTAAGCACATAGATGATAGAAAATGGGGTGGCATGTGGGATGGAACAGTTAGATGAATTTTAGGGTAAGTTAAAAGGTCTGCACAACGTTGTGGGCCTGAGGGCCTTTATGTGCTGTAGTGGTGTATGTTCTTTGTATACTGCAAAACACATTTCACGTCGCACAAGTCAATGATAATAAATCTGACTCTGATTCATCTATTTCCTAAAGTTGATAATCCCAGGTTGTCTCAGTTCTGGTACTGGGATGGGCTCTGGATGAGATGTCCCATTCCACACAGCTAACATCCGAGTACCAGGCAAACAGTTAATAAATGGCATCGTGAAATGGGCAGGACTAGAGCAGGCAGAACTACACAGAACACACAATTTGCTTGATAATTTATTTATTTGGCTCCAATGCCATCTTTAGAAGATCCCACCATAGTTACTAGGTGAAGGTTCTGTTACATTGCGGGAGACTCCCAACCACGCCATTGCAGACGAGAGAGAGAGGGAGAGAGGGGGAGACGGGGAGGGGGTGGGAGAGGGGAGAGGGACCTGCCCACTCCCAGTTGATCTAGATCCTGCTGTACCTTTAGACAACCTCCTCCTCCATCCATAATACAGAGGTACCACCAACCTTAGTGTTATCTGCAATCTCACTGATCACGCCTCTACATTCTCTTCCAAATCATTAATACATTTGACAGAAAATAAAGGCCCAGCACCAGACTCTGTGGCACACTACCGTTCATGGTTTAGAGTTGAAGAAAGGGGAGCTTTTGTTACAGTTGGCGGTGCTACACCTGGAAAACTCATCTTTGGGGTAAGAAATGTTACAATCTGCTGACAGGTGACAACCAAAATCAACCCTGTACAGCCGGGGCAGCCATTGCTGGGGGTGTATGCTGCTTCGAGGACCGATGACAGAAGACAGTCCCGTGGTTCGGCTCTATTACTCCACGCTAATGTAAACGTTGAGAATTATTAAACCCCTTGCAGACGAGAGCAGAAAACGAACTGGTTGTGCTTGACCGTCCTCCTTCTCTTCTCGCTACTACCATCCGGCAGGAGGTGCATGAGTCTTGGGTCCCATGCGGCCGGGTTGAGAAACAGTTGTTGGCCCGCAGCCATCGGGCTCATGGACAGGCTTTGCTCGCCTGAGCGCTGACCACACTCTGCAGCTGGGGACTCACTTTCGGGGACTCTGTTGTTCATCTTCCTTGTGTTTGTGTTTACTTTTGTCTACACTTTGTGCGACTTGAACCGGTGTTCAACGCACCACTCAGCGAGGTTTACTCGCTGTAGTGCTGTACAACCTCCTGGGCTATGGGCTGCAGCCATCTGGCTTCTGGACCGGCTTCCACGCTGAACTGGGCCCGTGGTTGTGAACTCACCTTTGGGAACTCTACGGTTCACGCGCTGTGTGCTATTTGTTTTTTTTTATTGTTTGCATGATTTTGTTTTGCATATTTGCCAATACAATAAACGTACTTTGAACTTTAACTACAAAATACTTTCTCAGGACTGTGCAAATATTAATGTGCTATCTCTACTGACGTGCAAGCATCACACAGGCTGTGATGACCTAGCATGTCTTCAAACGACATATAGTGTGGTTGACTGAGTTCTGTGATTTACTGCGTTAATCTGCCTTGGGTTTCTGTGGCGCTGTTTGTCAACAGTTGGCAGCAGTTGCACTCTGGAGGAGAGCCATGAAGATGGCTGTGCAGAAATATCACACCCTTCCCTCTCTGTAAAACAACAGAAGTTAACACACACTCCAAAGCAAGTGAATTTTAAATTGGTAAGAGATCAGCTGAGAATTTCCAAATAACATCAACGTAAAAAATCCAAATTGTTTGCTTCAAATCGATTAATCAGGCTCCAGATTACTTAGATTTGTCAAATATAGTTCAGTTGAGAGTCTCCTGAGACATGGTTTACCAGTTTGCACAGCTCATATTTCAAACCCGATGGGAACTGGAGACTGGGACACACCTCTCACATATGGGCCTACAAGAGGGAGCATTCCCTGCAGATGGGAGATGCAGCTACTGCTCACCGGGAAGACAGCTCCCACAGGACAGAGTGGATTTTAAATTGATGAATAGACAGACAGTTGGAAAACCCACAAGGGTAACACCCACAAGTGGAATACTCAGGGACAGAGAGGTGGAGTAACCACTGATTGAGACAGAGCTCTAATATTTAGATTTGAAGGTTGACTTTCTGGCAAATAGACCAGTACAGCTTGTGTGGTGAGAGAGTTCAAACTCCTAACGACAAGCAGAGTAACTTTTACAGATTGACAACTATGGTTTCTCTAAATAACAAGGTAGATATAAAGTCTATATATGGACTTTAAGGTTCCTTGGTATGAACAGATACAGTTCCTACAGATAAGTACAGGGAGGTAGTTACACCCAAGATGCAGGACACAGATAAATGGGTGACCATCAGGAGGGGGGAGAGGGATTAGTAGCCAATGCAGAGTGCCCCTGTGGCCACCCCCCTCAACAAGAGGAATACCACTTTGGATACTGTTGGGGGAATGACCAAGCAGAAGAAAGCCAAAGTGGTCAGGTATCTGGCACTGAGTCTGGCTCTGTGGCCTAGAAGAGAAGCAGGGAGAAGAGGTGAGTTGTGGTGTTAAATGATACATTGTTAAGGGGAACAGGAATGAGGTTCCATGGACGAGAACTAGATTCCTGGACGATATGTTGCCTCCCAGGTGCCAGGGTCAAGGACATCTCAGATCGAGTCCTCAGCATCTTTAGGCGGGGGGGTAAGCATCCAGAAGTTGTGGTCTACATTAGTACCGATGACATGAGTAGGAAAGGTGATAAGGTCCTGCAAAGTGAGTTCAGGGAGTTAGGTGTTAAGTTGAAGGACAGGACCTTCAGGGTTGTGACCTCAGGATTGCTACCCATGCCATGTGCTAGTGAGGCCAAAAATTGGAAGATCTTACAGTTTAACACAAAGCTGAGGAGATGGTGTAGGAGAGAGGACTTCAGATTTTTAGATCTTTGGGTTCTTTTCCAGGGAAGGCAGGACCTGTACAAAAGGGACGGTTTGCACCTGAACTGGAGGGGGACTAATATCCTAGCAGGAAGGTTTGGTAGTGCTGCATGGGGAGGGGGGGGGGTGATGTATATTTAAACTAGACGGGAAGGTGGGAACCAGAGCGCTAGAACAGATACTGGAGTGGTTGTGGAGAACAATGTTGTTAAGCCTATATACAAAGTCTGAAATCAAAATGCTGAGCATGGTGGTATTACTGTTCTGAGCTGTGTATACTGTATTTGAATACAAGTGTACTGTAGGAAAGATAGGTGAGTTTAGGGTATGGAACAGCACAAGGAATTCTGACATTTTGGCCATCAGTGAGACTTGGTTGCAGGAGAGGCAGGACTGGCAGCTCAATATTCCAGGGTTCCATTGTTTTAGATGTGATCGAGCAGGATGGATTAAAACAGCACAGGTGTCATTACTAGTCAGGGAAAATGTCACAGCAGTGCTCAATCAGGACAGACTGGAGAACTCATCTAGTGAGGCTTTATGAGTAGGACTGGGGAATAAGGAAGATAAGACCATGTAAATGGGATTATATAACAAATCACCCAATAGTCTGTGGGATTTACAGGGACAATTTTATGGAGAGATTGCAGACTTGCAAGAAACATAAGGTTGTGATGGTAGGTGACTTTAACTAGGAAAGAGCTTGTCAAATGTATTTAAGAAAGTTTCCTTAGTCATTACAGAGAAATCCCAACAAGAGGGTGTGCAATACTAGATCTCCTATTAGGAACTGAAACAGGCAGGTGACAGAAGGGGAACACTTTGCATCTAGTGATCATACTGCCATTAGTTTCAAGGTAATTATGGAAAATGATAGGTCTGGTCCTCATGTCGAGGCTCCAATTTGGAGAAAGGCTGATTTTGATGGTATCAGAAATGAGCTGGCAAGTGTGAATTAGGACAGGTTTTGTTCTGGCAAAGGCATACTTTGTATATTGGAGCCCTTCAAAAGAGAAAATTTTGAGAGTACAAAGTTTGTATGTTCCTGTCAGAATAAAAGGCTAGGATAACAGTTTTGGGGAACCTTGGCTTTTGAAAGATATTGAGGCCCTGGTTAAGAAAAAGAAGGTGATGTATAGGAAGTATAGGAAGGCAGGAACAAATGAGGTACTTGAGGAATATAAGAAATCCAAGAGAACACTTAAGAAGAAAATCAGGAGGGCTAAAGGAAGGCATGAGATTGCTCTCGCAGACAAGGTGAAGGAGAATCCTAAGGCTTCTACAGATAAAGAATTGCAAGGGACAAAATTTGTCCTCCGAAAGATCAGAATGATAATCTACACATGGAGCTGAAAGAGCTGGTGGAGAACTTAAATGGAATTTTTGCATCTGTACTTACTTGGGAGATGGACACTGAGTCTACAGAAGTGAGGCAAAGTACTAGCAAGGTAATGGACCTGATACAGATTACAGCAGAGGACCTATTTGCTGTCTTGATGCAAATGAGGGTAGATAAATCCCCACGGCCTGACAAGGTGTTCCCGCAGACCCTTTGGGACGCTAGTGCAGGGAGAGTTGCACGAGCCTCCCAAGGAGGTTACCATGAAGATTTGTGAAGGCAGCGTAGCTGATATTGTCCACATGGAATTTATGAAGGTCTTTGAACAAGGTTCCGCATGGGAGGTTAGTCAAGGAGGTTCAGCCGCTTGGCATTCAAGGTGAGGTATTAAATTATATTAGACATTGGCTTTGTGGAAGAAGCCAGAGAGTGGTTATGGAGGGTTGCTTGTCTGACTGAGGCCTGTGACTAATGGTGTGCCACCGGGATCAGTGCTGGGTCCATTGTTGTTTGTCATCTTTATCGAAAGTCTCATATCAAAATCAATGTACTGAGTGCAGGAGATGGAATGTTATGTTGTAATTGTATAAGATGTTGGTGAGAACTAATTTGGAGTATTGTTTGCAGTTATGCTATTTCCTACAGGAAAGAAGTAAATAAGATTTGGAGTGCAGAGAAAATTTACAAAGATATTGCTGGGACTTGAGGACCTGAGTTATAGGAAAAGCTTGAATAGGTTAGGACTTTATTTCCTAGAACATAGAAGATTGAGGGGAGATATGATAGAGGTATACAAAATTATGAGGAATATACATAGGGTAAAGGCAAGCAAGCTTTTTCTCCTAAGGTTGGGTGAGACTACAACTAGAGGTTATGGGTTAAGGGTGAAAGGTGAAATGTTTAAGCAAAACATGAGGGGGAACTTTTTCACTCAGAAGGTGGAGAGAACTAGGTGACAGCGCAAGTGGTGGATGCGATTTCAATTTCAACATTTAAGAGAAATTTGGATAGATACATGGATGGAAGTGATATGGAAGTGATGTGGAAAGCTATGGTCCAGGTGCAGGTCGATGGG
The DNA here is from genome assembly GCF_963921235.1 of Mobula hypostoma. Classification (NCBI taxonomy): domain Eukaryota; kingdom Metazoa; phylum Chordata; class Chondrichthyes; order Myliobatiformes; family Myliobatidae; genus Mobula; species Mobula hypostoma. Next base: position 82,739,052 of record NC_086107.1, on the reverse strand, counting down.
ATCAGGCAGGTTACTGGTTCAGCACAGACTAGATGGGCTGAAGGGTCTGTTTCTGTGCTGTAGTGTTCTGTGACTCAGATGTACAGAGGGAGCTCCCATGGAGAATAGCATAACTCAACTGGAGATGACCATAAGGCCCACCAATGAAAACACAACTGTAACCTACTGACCACGAGAATAAGGTGAAATACTGTACGCATGAAATGGAGACAACTCAGAGGAATGCTGAGTAAAAAGGCCAACAGGTAGAAGCTGAATGTGAAATGCTCATATGTTGAACCCCAGTCTGTGGACAGACCAGATTCTTGACAACTCACAGAGAAGGAATCATTTTCACAGATAGGAAGCACCAATAGGGATATCATGTTGCTCTCTCTAAGATTGAAATTATTGACAAATGTCTCCAGAACCAGCTGGGCCGGATACTTTTCATTGGTTCACCCTCCTGAAGGCTGCTTGCATGTCGGCCTCAGACGCCGAAATCACAGGATCCTTGAGGGATATGGGAGCTCGTGACAGTTCCTCCATGCTTTACTGGTCAAAGAAAGCACAGAAGACATTAAGCTTATCTATCTGGAAGCTAAGCCATGCTGTTGCCTATGTTGCTTGATTTAACTTATGATGATTATGACTATGAGGACACGCAGTCCTCTTTTATTGTCATTTAGTAATGCGTGCATTAAAAAATGATACAATGTTTTTCCAGAATATCACAGAAGTACATGACAAACCGACTTAAACACTGACAAAAACCACATACTTATAACATATAGTTACAACAGTGCAAAGCAATACCATAATTTGATAAGAACAGACCATGGGCACGGTAAAAGTCTCAAAGTCTCTCGAAAGTCCCATCATCTCACGCAGATGATGAACCTCCAGCGCCGCAAACTTGCCGATGCAGCATCCTGGAAGCATCCGACCACAGTCCGATTCCGAGTCCGTCCGAAAACTTCAAGCCCGTCCGAAAACTCCAAGCCTCCGACCAGCTCTCCGACACCGAGCACCGAGCACCATCCCTGCCGAGCGCTTCGACCCCAGCCCCGGCAACAGGCAACAGACAAAGCCGAGGATTTGGGGCCTTCCCCTCCAGAGATTCTCAATCGCACAGTAGCAGCGGCAGCGAAGCGGGCATTTCAGAAGTTTCTGCAGGTGTTCCTCCGTGCTTCTCACGGCTGTCTCCATCAAGTCAGGGTTGTGTACGGCCCCCTAGTTAACACATATCGATATCATTCGGAACGGCCGTGCGTGCTGTGTCATGCCACCATCTTCTCCTCCCTCATGCATAACTTCATAAGAGGTGTTAGTATTCAAGCCCCGCAACAACTGTTGAGCAACCGTCATTGATTCAAGTTTGGGATTGCCACTTCGCCTGTGAGATGGCTTTCCAGAGATCGTAGCTGGACATCTTGTAACCTCCTTGGTCACCAGACTTGAATGCTTCTGATCTGGCTCTCAGCAGACTGCAGATCTCATGGTTTATGGTTCTGATTGGGGAAGAGTCAAAATGATTTTGTGAAGACACACCTTCTACAGCTGTTTTCATAGATTCCTTTACAACCATGGTGTACTAATTCAGATACGTAAATGAGTCCTTGAACATGGCTCAGTCCACTGACTCGAAGCAATCCCGTAGCCACTCCACTGACTCCGTGTCCACCTCCTGTTGTCCTAATCTCTGGAGCTTGCTCTTTAGCCTCTGCCTGTATGTGGGTAGGAGAACAACTGCTGAATGATCCGATTTAGCAAAATGCATTCCTTATCTTGGTGAAACAGTGGTGTAAGTGTATTGGGACCTCTGATACTACAGCTTATATGCAGATAGTAACTGGGCAGGGTTTTCTTCAAAGAGGCCTGGTTGAAGTCACTGACTTTGAAATGCATCGTGATGGACTGTTTCTTGTTTGGAGATGGCATCACCAGTATTGCAAGCACTTGATTATAGTCGGCCACTGGTGGTATGTAACCTGTGGTTAGGATTATGGAGGACAACTTCTTAGGTAAATAGAATGGATGACATTTGACTGTTAGGAGTTTAAGGTTGGGGGAACATAACCTGCTAGAACATCAACTGTCAGACTGAGTTCCACATGTTATCAGATCAAGATCCAAATCTTCATTTATTAGGGCCCTATTTATCATGTTGATGCTGTTCTATGGGTCAAAGGTTTACCTGGCAATAATTGTTACTGAGAACAATAATTTTACTTGGGCACACACCTTGGTATTAAAACTAATGTTATCATCGCTGAATTACATATTTAGTCATATCACTAGCAACAACACTGGGAATTTAGCAAATTTGCTGGAGAAATTCAGCAGATTTGCGGTGTTCAAATACACTTCAGCCAAGCTGAGTCGGGGTCTCGTTCTCTCTAGCAACAGAAGAGTGAGTTTCAGCTCTAGTCTGTTCAGATCCCTCTCAAAGATTTACTTCTTCACTGTTTCCCAATTAATAAGAAGTTGGAATCTTAATCTAACTGTAGATGTAAGTTTATGCATAAAATAAATAACAGGTGAGGCATATTTCTAATGAGAGATGTCAATAAGTTTTAATAACATTTGTCAATAACTTCACACTTACCGAGGGCAATATGTTCCTCCCATCAGTATCTTCCTGTCTGTGAAAATATTTTCTTATCTGCGAGTGTGATACATCACCACTCCTCCCTCTTGCACAAACATCACTCCCTTCCTTTCTTTCTGCCACTTTCTCCAGCTCCTGCCCCAGTGGCTCACTGCAGCCCCTCTTGAATTGTAAGTCTGTGCCATCTCACCCACTTGGCAAGGTGTTGAACACTGGAAAGTAAATGGGCCTCACGTAGGAAGCCTGGGAGGAAGGGAGTTAGGAAGAGGAGGAGGAGAGGGGTGTTGGTAGAGAGATGGGAGGGTTAGGGTGGGGGACAGTGTTGAATAGGTGGGGTCCAATCCAATCTACCAAGTATTCAAACGGAATAGGCCAGTTGTACTAAAGCCATTGTTATCACACTTGAATGACACATTTGTCCATATCATTAAATACAATGACAGAAAGAAAGCAAAAGTGCCAGAGACATTCAGCAGGTTCGAGATCTCCAAGCCTATTTTGGCCAAGTCTTATAACTCTTCACTCTTCTAATTCAAAACATATATTCAAACATATATAAGTTTACCCAACAGGGTGGTTGTAGTGCAGTAATTTCCCAGTATTGACCAAGATTTCCACTGCACTAAGTGCTTAGGTGGGGCAGGATTTGATAGGTGCATCCAGTTGGGTTTCTTGACACAGCATGTAGATAAGTCTGACTAGTCATAGTCATACTTTATTGATCCCAGGGGGAAATTGGTTTTCGTTACAGTTGCGCCATAAATAATAAATTGTAATAGAACTATAAATAGTTAAATAGTAGTATGTAAATTATGCCAGTAAATTATGAAATAAGTCCAGGACCAGCCTATCGGCTCAGGGTGTCTGACCCTCCAAGGGAGGAGTTGTAAAGTTTGATGGCCACAGGCAGGAATGACTTCCTATGATGCTCTGTGCTGCATCTCGGTGGAATGAGTCTCTGGCTGAATGTACTCCTGTGCCCACCTAGTACATTATGTAGTGGATGGGAGACATTGACCAAGATGGCATGCAACTTAGACAGCATCCTCTTTTCAGACACCACCGTCAGAGAGTCCAGTTCCATCCCCACAACATCACTGGCCTTACGAATGAGTTTGTTGATTCTGTTGGTGTCTGCTACCCTCAGCCTGCTGCCCCAGCACACAACAGCAAACATGATAGCACTGGCCACCACAGACTCGTAGAACATCCACAGCACCGTCCAGCAGATGTTAAAGGACCTCAGTCTCCTCAGGAGATAGAGATGGCTCTGACCCTTCTTGTAGACAGCCTCAGTGTTCTTTGACCAGTCCAGTTTATTGTCAATTCCTATCCCCAGGTATTTGTAATCCTCCACCACTCCACCATGTCCACACTGACCCCCTGGATGGAAACAGGGGTCACCGGTACCTTAGCTCTCCTCAGGTCTATCACCAGCTGCTTAGTCTTTATCACATTAAGCTGCAGATAATTCTGCTCACAACATGTGACAAAGTTTCCTACCGTAGCCCTGTACTCAGCCTCATCTCCCTTGCTGATGCATCCAACTATGGCAGAATCATCCGAAAACTTCTGAAGATGACAAGACTCTGTGCAGTAGTTGAAGTCCGAGGTGTAAATGGTGAAGAGAAAGGGAGACAAGACAGTCCCCTGTGGAGCCCCAGTGCTGCTGATCACTCTGTCGGACACACAGTGTTGCAAGGAGGGATCATACTAGAACTTGAACTGGCAAATGAGCTCAGTCTGATGATCAGTGCAATTCTCTGTGATGAATTGATGCAGCTCATGATGTCTGAGAATTAGGATTCTTAAAATTAGGACAGATAAACAACTGGAGAGGACAAATCGATCTCCCATTGACAACAGGCACACCATGACCATGCATCACAGGAATAAGGTGAAATCCTGTATCCACAAAGACAGCTCAGAGGAATGCTGGGTAAAAACACTTGATTGGATTAAATTCCATCCGCCACTTTTTTGTTCAAATTTTCAGAAGATTTATGTCCTGTATGAGAAGCAGTATAGGGTCCAGAAATATATAACCACCTGCAATTCGCATCATTGACACTGGGGGGCAGAGGAGCTCCACCAATCAAAGAACAAACAATTCACGATGCTAGGGATCGGAGTTCATAAACAAAACAAATTTCCTAGCTTTAATATGATGAATTAATTGTACATAATAAAACAGTCACTACCAATGGGTCCACCAAGTCTTAAATCATTTTCAGATTTACAAAACAAACCACTTACAGTCTCTTCAAGCCATTTATAGATATGCAAACATCAAATGTCCTTGCAGTACACCAGTTGTTACAGAGTGCTGGTCAGAACACCACTCATCTACCACTAATTACTTGCTTCTTGTGAACAAGATAATTTTGGATCCAGGTTATCAACATACCTCAATTCCCCTGTGCCTTAAACTCCTAGACCAGTTTACAAATAGGGGTTGTCAAAAGCTTTACGAAAATCCACAAAAACACAATTACCTTGCTACTTTAAATAACTTCTCAGTTACTTCCTCAAAATTCAGATTTGTGAGACATGACCATCCATCTGATAACCATGCTAATTCCTCCTAATGTAAGATTCCTGAGGATAATATTTTGACATTTTTATACTAATCATTAAGTATTCATTTTTACTGAAGTATTTCTTGTTAGGGAAGTCCAATGAAATTCACAGCCAAATAAAGTTTGTTCATGTACAGCATTAGGCCACAGTAGGAATATAAATATGATTCCATACCTGCTTTACTGATGTCATTTAGGGTATAAATATGTGCAAGAACACTTGTGTTCTTCCTCAAACAGTGCCTTAGGCATGATAATAAAATCTGCATGCATTGCTTCAGCATGTTTCCCACCCTTAGAGTATCCCAAAGTGTCATGCCAGTCAATGTACAGCAAAGTCCAAAGTCATTGTTAATGATAATGATAATGTAATGTATTGTAAGTATGTATACAAAGTACTTAGACAACCTTCAAATTTGTCTCCTTACAAGCAGCCACAAAACAAGAAACCCAAAAGAACCCATTAAAAAAACGAACAACAAACACCCAATGAGCAGAGAAAGAGGGAAAAAAACAAATAATGCAAGCAATAAAAGTAAGCAAATGGAATTTAGAACGAAGTGAATCCTCAGACATGAAGCCTGGCACAGGCCAGAGCCTCAGTGCAGTGAAGAGCAGAGTAAAGCATCAAGTTGGGTAAGTCACTGGGACCAGATGAGATGTACCTCAGGCTACTGTGGGAGGCAAGGGAGGAGATTGCTGAGCCTCTGGCGGTGATCTTTGCATCATCAATGAGGATTGGAGGGTTCCGGATGTTGCTCCCTTATTCAAGAAAGGGAGTAGAGATAGCCCAGGAAATAATAGACCAGTAAGTCTTACCTCAGTAGTTGGTAAGTTGACGGAGAAGATCCTGAGAGGCAGGATTTACGAACATTTGGAAAGGCATAATATGATTAGGAATAGTGCGCATGACTGTGTCAAAGGCAGGTGGTGCCTTACAAGCCTGATTGAATTTTTTGAGGATGTGACTAAACACATTGATGAAGGTAGAGCAGTAGATATAGTGTATATGGATTTCAGCAAGGTAGTTGATAAGGTACCCCATGCAAGGCTTATTGAGAAAGTAAGGAGGCATGGGATCCAAGGGGACATTGCCTTGTGGATCCAGAACTGGCTTGCTCACAGAAGGCAAGGAGTGGTTGTAGACGGGTCATATTCTGCATGGAGGTCGGTGACCAGTGGTGTGCCTCAGGGATCTGTTCTGGGACCTCTACTCTTTGTGATTTTTATAAATGACTTGGATGAGGAAGTGGAGGGGTGGGTTAGTAAATTTGCCAATGACACAAAGGTTAGGGGTGTTGTGGATAGTGTTGGAGGGCTGTCAAAAGTTACAGCGGGACATTGGAGGATGCAAAACTGGGCTGAGAAGTGGCAGATGGAGTTAACCCAGATAAATGTGAGGTGGTTCATTTTGGTAGGTCAAATATGATGACAGAATATAGTCTTAATGGTAAGACTCTTGGCAGTGTGGAGGATCAGAAGGATCTTGGGGTCTGAGCCCATAGGACACTCAAAGCTGCTGTGCAGGTTGACTCTGTGATTAAGAAGGCATATGGTGCATTAGCCTTCATCAACAGTGGGGTTGACTTTAAGAGCTGAGAGGTAATGTTGCAGCTCTATAGGAACCTGGTCAGACACCACTTTGAGTACTGTGCTCAGTTCTGGTCGCCTCACTACAGGAAGGATGTGGAAGCCATAGAAAGGCTGCAGAGGAGATTTACAAGAATGTTGCTTAGATTGGGGAGCATGCCTTATGAGAATAGGTTGCGTGAACTTGGCCTTTTCTTCTTGGAGGGATGGAGGATGAGAGGTGACCTGACAGAGGTGTACAAGATGATGAAAGGCATTGATTGTGTGAGTAGTCAGAGGCTTTTTCCCAGGGCTGAAATGGCTAGCACGAGAAGGCACAGTTTTAAAGTGTTTGGAAGTAGGTACATTTGGAAAGCGGTGAAATGATCGGACAAAGTCAGCATGGATTTGTGAAAGGAAAATCATGTCTGACGAATCTCATAGAATTTTTTGAGGATGTAACTAGTAGAATGGATAGGGGAGAACCAGTGGATGTGGTATATTTGGATTTTCAAAAGGCTTTTGACAAGGTCCCACACAGGAGATAAGTGTTGTGACGAGAATACACATAAAATTAAGATGTTTGCTGGCCTGGGTTAGCATCAGTGACATCAGCAAGTGGTCTGCCACCTGCCCTCAGGGGAAGGAGAGATAAGGAACAATGGAGCAGCGTCTGGAGATGTGTAATGAAGGGACGTGGGAGAAAGAGAGCTGTCTGGAGCAGCTCCCCCTTTGAACCCTGAACTGTTTGAAGTGGTGGACAGGCGATGCCCCAGCAGGGGGATAAAAAGGGACAGGTTCGCTAAGACAGGACACACACGCCACCCGAGGTAACGAGACCCTGGAAGCGGTGCGCCTCTCACGAGTGGGTGAGAAGTACCAGACAACGACCAGGGTGGAAAGGTACGATCAGCGGGAACCCGGTGTGTGTCCGCCCTTGCCTGGGTGCCGGGTTCACTGCAGAGGATCGACCGCATCTGGAGGAGGGGTCACAGTCGGTGACCTCAGGTGACATCACCAAGGACCCGCCCAAAAGCTGATTGTGAGCCATCTCGCCGGTCTGTGAGTGAAGCTGTGCTGAATGATCAGTTGTTCCTGTTCTCTCTGTCTCTCATCCCCCACGTTGTCCATCCATGGCAACGATTACTGCGAACTGAACTACTAAACTGGACTGAACTTTGAGTCACTTTTAAATTTGGTCATTTACCCCTAGACAACGATAGAGCTTGATTGATGCGGTTATCTTAATTCTGTGCACATGTGTGGTTATCATTGCTGAACTGTTGCATTTATTATCCTTTCGATTACTGTGTTGCTTGTTTCTTTAATAAAACTTTCTTAGTTCTAGTAATCCAGACTCCAACTGAGTGATCCATTTCTGCTGGTTTGGCAACCCAGTTACGGGGTACGTAACAGTGTGCAAACTTAAAGCACACGGTATTGGGGGTAATGGATTGATGTGGATAGAGAATTGGTTAGCAGACAGGAAGCAAAGAGTGGGAATAAACGGGACCTTTTCAGAATGGTAGGCAGTGACTAGTGGGGTACCGTGAAGGATCAGTGCTGGGACCGCAGTTGTTTACAATATATATTAATGACTTTGATGAGGGAATTAAATGCAGCATCTCCAAGTTTGCGGATGACACGAAGCTGGGCGGCAGTGTTAGCTGTGAGGAGGATGCTAAGAGGATGCAGGGTGACTTGGATAGGTTGGGTGAGTGGGCAAATTCATGGCAGATGCAATTTAATGTGGATAAATGTGAAGTTATCCACTTTGGTGGCAAAAATAGGAAAACAGATTATTATCTGAATGGTGGCCGATTAGGAAAAGGGGAGGTGCAACGACACCTGGGTGTCATTATACACCAGTCATTGAAAGTGGGCATGCAGGTACAGCAGGCGGTGAAAAAGGCGAATGGTATGCTGGCATTTATAACGAGAGGATTTGAGTACAGGAGCAGGGAGGTACTACTGCAGTTGTACAAGGCCTTGGTGAGACCACACCTGGAGTTTTGTGTGCAGTTTTGGTCCCCTAATCTGAGGAAAGACATCCTTGCCATAGAGGGAGTACAAAGAAGGTTCACCAGATTGATTCCTGGGATGGCAGGACTTTCATATGAAGAAAGACTGGATGAACTGGGCTTGTACTCATTGGAATTTAGAAGATTGAGGGGGGATCTTATTGAAACGTATAAAATCCTAAAGGGATTGGACAGGCTAGATGCAGGAAGATTGTTCCCGATGTTGGGGAAGTCCAGAACGAGGGGTCACAGTTTGAGGATAAAGGGGAAGCCTTTTAGGACCGAGCTTAGGAAAAACTTCTTCACACAGAGAGTGGTGAATCTGTGGTATTCTCTGCCACAGGAAACAGTTGAGGCCAGTTCATTGGCTATATTTAAGAGGGAGTTAGATATGGCCCTTGTGGCTACGGGGATCAGGGGGTATGGATGGAAGGCTGGTGCAGGGTTCTGAGTTGGATGATCAGCCATGATCATAATAAATGGCGGTGCAGGCTCGAAGGGCCCAATGGCCTACTCCTGCACCTATTTTCTATGTTTCTATCTTCTGATCCCATTTTGACCCTGCTATTGATTTAATTTCATCTTTTACCAACAAGACCATCCCTGCCCACTTGCCTGTCTTTTTGATAGGATGCATATCCTAGAGTTAACCCCCAGCCCTCATCCTCTTTCAGCCACATCTTCATGATGTTCACATTGTACAAGCCAATTTCCATCTGTGCAGTAAACTTCTTTCCCTTGTTGCAAATACTGCATGCATTCAAATACAACTCCCTCAGTCCTGTACTCACTGCCTCCTCTCTCAAAGTTGTCCCTTGTTGCCTTAAGTTAGGTTCCTAATCCTTTCTATTGAAGTATCCTGGGTAAACAATTGCAAAGCATTTAATAAAACTTACATAATGCAACCAGGGATGCCTGTGGTGGGACAGAGTAATTTCAGGGAGATAGATAGTGGATGACAGAGGGAGACCAGATATTTTTTTAATTATGAGAGACATAGGTCAGGTAGACAGTCAGAATCTCATCTGTGGAGTAGAAATGTCAAATACCATAAGAGATGCTTTTAAGTTTGGGGTGAAGTTCAAAGGGGCTGTGCGGAGCAGCTTTTTTTATGCAGGGAGTGGTGGCTATCTGAAATGTGTTACCAATGGAAGTAGTGGAAACACAGTTTGGTGGAGTTTAAGAACCATCAAAATCAGCACAATGTCAGAGCTGCATAATTTGTCCAGTGCTGTACTTTTCTACATTCTATGAACAGAAGAACTAGAAGGAATGGGGCTCTTGGCCCCTTAGGCTTGATCATGGCAGATCTGACTACACCCAAAAGTTCACATTCCTGCATATTCTCTGAAAACTTCTTAACCCCACGTTTATCAAATTAGATCTACCAAACCATGTCTAAAAAATATTTAAAGACTGCTTCCACTAACCTGAGGACCATAAAAAAATGCCCTATTTCTGTCTTAAATGGGCTACACCTTAATGTTGAACATTGACTGCTCGCTCTTGAGTATCCCCCTTCAGCAAGACCCTCTGAGATCTTGTTTGGTCCAATCAAGTTCCCCTCACTATTCTAAACTCTTGCAAATACATGCCTTTCTGGCCCAATTTTGCTTAATAAAACAACCAACACTGCAGGTATAAATCTGGAAATCAGGAAATGTAGACCAATTATAAACTGATGTACAAACAATAGCTATCACCTCAGAATTAAATGTTAGGCTGTTCCTCTATAGGTACGGATGGGCAGCAAGCACTTACTTGGTGGACATTTGTAATGATCACAGGCTCCAAATGTATTCCAGATGAAGCCAGCCCAAGGCCTGTTGGTTCTTTTATCATCAATAAAAGTGATGAGAGGCTCTAGTCTGCAACAATCAATCTTGAAAGTACTCAATTGCTCTCCATTACTCAACTACAAATAAGTTGAAGAATTTTATTGTAAAAATATATGCACATAATTCACCCTGAATAGCTAAATAATGTGAATCTCATTATTTTCTTCTAAAAGCAACAAGTTGCTCTAAAGATTTCAGTTTTACTGGGAAAGCCATATTGTTCCCACTGTTATCTCCTTGTCTGTAAAAAGCATTTCTCTCTCTGCCAGTTGCCAAGGTTCTGAACAATTTATAACCTGGATCTCCAAGTGCTGACAATTAAGACCAAGTTTGCACTAACAGTTTCTGTCAGTCTATAAATGTGCTTGACTGTTTGAGGAAACTCTACATTTCCATCCATTGGACTTCATGCATCTGTGAAAGCTCTCCTTATTGAACTGTAGAACTGTCAATTTGTAGGCTCACAGATCATGATCATAGGGAGACCAACAGCATACATATCAAATAGTTACTGATTTAGTAGTTAAAAGTTGGGATGCTGCTTACTGATTGTGTTGTCACACAACAGGAAGGATGTGATGATCGCCCTGAAGAGTTATAATTACTGCAATGGCATGCCCATTGTCTAATGAAAACAGGACGCCCACATCAATAAAGGACACACATTTCCCTTAAATTTTTCCAGTAGTCCTCCCTTGTGATGTTACGAGTTGTTCACAGCAAAGCACCATACCTAAATTTGCTTCAGCAGTGTCAACTGTTAGATTCAACAACAAATTCTTTGCTGGAAATGAAAGAAATACTCAGTAGGTCAGGCAGCATCTGTGGAGAAGAAAATAACATTAACACTTCAGATTGATTAGCCTTCACTGAATGTTTTATTTCTCTACACGCATGGTCTGCTTTCACTAAGTTGATTTCTGGAATTATTCAGTCAGCTGTTGAGAAAAGGTTGAACAGAATGGTCATTTACTCATAGAGTTGAAGGGAAATGAAAGGTGATCTTACTGAAGGAACAATCTAAAGGACTCAATGGGAAATCATTTTGACTAATTTGTTGGAATTATTTAAGTTTGTATCTAATAGATGAAAATGTGCCAGTGGACGTGTTGCACTTGGATTTCCAAAAGGGTTTTGGTAAGGTCATATAAATCACAGAAAACTAACATTCAGGTGCAACAGGCAATTGGGAGGCAAATATTAAGGTGGCATTTATTTCTGAAGGATTTACTGCCTTCATTCCTTTACTCAGGACATGATTAAAGAAGTCTTACTATAATTACTTAGGCCCTTGGTAAGACTACGCTTGCAAATTTTATGTAATTTTGGTTTCCTTGGCTAAACCTACTGGGGGTGCAGTGGATTCAACTGACTGGCTGGTCCATGAGATGTGTAGCTGTACGACTCCGATGTTAAGAATAATGACGTAGCCTTTTGAAACATACAACATTCTTGGAGGGGGTGAAGGCATAAAAGATGGCAGATATTGTAATCTGGAAGAAGAAAATACCTGCTGGAAGAACTCAGGGATGCTGGGCAGCATCTGTTGGGTGTTTGAAGTCCTCCACCTTGAGTAGGTTGTTTGGACAGTTTGATTCCCCTGGTTAATGAATTACAAATAAAGCAAAAGGTAATGTTAAACTGAGGTGGGAGCAATTTCTTCATTCAGAAGTAAATGGATCGCTAATATTCTCCACCTAAGAGGACTTTGGAGAATTAGAACTGGGTCAAATGTGAGAATGATAGATTACTCCATGAGACGAATTGGTTTTTCAAGAAAAGGAAAAACAATGGATGTTAGGCGTGTTCTTCATATTTGGCAGCAAAGGCAAATGGCCTCCGGCCGGCGGCAGACCCACGCCCTCTGCGGGCAACGAACGCAATCCAAGGCTGCCAATAGATCCGTCTCTTCATTCGGTAAAGCCGCGGTGAGGATGGCTGTGCTTCACTTCGGTGCGTTTCCACTCCCCACGTCGTTTTCTCCTCAGGAACCCCGTAGCAGCGCATTTTCCGAACCCCACACGCCCTCCCACTTCTCCGCGCCCACGCTTCCACGAGGCGGCGGGCGGGCGGGCGGCCGGCCGGTTGGGGCGCTCGGCCGGCCGGTTGGGGCGCTCGCGAGTACGCTCCACGCTCCCGCCTCCTGACCGCCGACGTCAGAGGCGCCGGTTGGGGCGCTCGCGCGTACGCTCCACGCTCCCGCCTCCTGACCGCCGACTTCAGAGGCGCCGAGTTGGGGCGCTCGCGAGTACGCTCCGCGCTCCCGCCTCCCGACCGCTGACGTCAGCAGCGCCGAGTTGGGGCGCTCGCGAGTACGCTCCGCGCTCCCGCCTCCCAACCGCTGACGTCAGCAGCGCCGAGTTGCTTGCGGCACTTGAGCAGGGAGTTGAGCGCAGGAGGTGGCTGTTCGCTGTGGGTGAGTCTTACCGGGGAAGGCGACGTGGACGGTGGGCGCAAAGGGGGTGTGGTGTGCGGGAAAAACCGTAGGGAAGGGGACCAGATAAGTGATTATGGAATGTAGGGTGTAATGATAAAGGGATGGTGATGCGAGAGGGGGCTGGCTAAAGGGCGGGGCAAACGGCTGAAGGGTCAGTGGCTGAAAGAGAGCTGTCAATCGTATTTGTCGAAAATTGAGTGATAAGGCATTATTGTGGTCAGAGGCTTTGAGAAAGTGGGAGTTATGTGAAAGTGGCATCAGGACGAAAGGGGTACCACATCCATTTAAAAGAGCGGTTGTTGCTTTGTATTTGGGGACAAGTTACGATGAGAGGTTGCATGGACTAAGACTTCATTTCCAGGAACATAGTTGATTTGAAAGGGACCTCGGGGGCACCCTCATCATTCGAATGAACTGCCAGAAATAGTGGTTGAGGGAGGCAAGTTAGGAACTTTTAAAAGCCATCTATTTAAATAGGTACATGGATAGTAAAGGTTTACATGGCACTGGGCCAAATGTGGGCAGGTGGGACCAGTTCCATGGGCAACACAGCATGGATGATTTGAGCTGAAAGCCCTTTTTCCATGCTGTATGACAGAGTGGAGAGTGATAAAGGAATTGGAAGGCATAATGAGTTGTGTCATAGAGAAAGCAAATGATGTCAAACTGTATAGGAGGGCATTAAGAGTAACAAAGGTCTATAGCAGGAGTTAAGTTGTGGTCAGTCATGGATGGAGGCTATATGGATGGGCTGGGAAAATGATGTTATTCATTGCAGGGTGAGAAAAAGCAGAAAAACTAAAGGAGAACTTGGGTATTCTAAGAGTAATGAAAAAGTGGCAAAGTATGGAGAGCCCAAGATAACAAAAGGGGACCATGGGCTTCATAAGACCATAAGACAAAGGAGCAGAAGTCGGCCATTCGGCCCATCCAGTCTGCTCCACCATTTTGTCATGGGCTGATCCATTCTCCCATTTAGTTCCATTCCCCCGCCTTCTCACCATAACCTTTGATGCCCTGGCTACTCAGATACCTATCAATTTCTGCCTTAAATACACCCAATGACTTGGCCTCCACTGCTGCCCGTGGCAACAAATTCCATAGATTCACCACCCTTTGACTAAAAAAATTTCTTTGCATTTCTGTTCTGAATGGGCGCCCTTCCATCCTTAAATCATGCCCTCTCATACTAGACTCCCCCATCATGGGAAACAACTTTGCCACATCCACTCTGTCCATGCCTTTCAACATTCGAAATGATTCTATGAGGTCTCCCCTCATTCTTCCAAACTCCAAGGAATACAGTCCAAGAGTAGCCAAACATTCCTCACATGTTAACCCTCTCATTCCCGGAATCATTCTAGTGAATTTTCTCTGTACCCTCTCCAACGTCAGCACATCCTTTCTTAAATGAGGAGACCAAAACTGCCCACAGTACTCTAAGTGAGGTCTCACCAGCGCCTTATAGAGCCTCAACATCACATCCCTGCTCCTATATTCTATTCCTCTAGAAATGAATGCCAACATTGCATTCGCCTTCTTCACTACTGACTCAACCTGGAGGTTAACTTTAAGGGTATCCTGTATGAGGACTCCCAAGTCCCGTTGCATCTCCGAACTTTGAATTCTTTCCCCATTTAAATAATAGTCTGCCCGTTTATTTTTTCTGCCAAAGTGCATAACCATACACTTTCCAACATTGTACTTCATTTGCCACTTCTCTGTCCATTCTTCCAATCTATCCAAGTCTCTCTGCAGACTCTCCGTTTCCTCAGCACTACCGGCCACTCCACCTATCTTTGTATCGTCAGCAAACTTAGCCACAAAGCCATCTATTCCATAATCCAAATCGTTGGTGTACAGTGTAAAAAGAAGCGGCCCCAACATGGACCCCTGTGGAACACCACTGGTAACCTGCAGCCAACCAGAATAGGATCCCTTTATTCCCACTCTCTGTTTCCTGCCAATCAGCCAATGCTCTATCCACGTATGTAACTTCCCCATAATTCCATGGGCTCTTATCTTGTTAAGCAGCCTCATGTGTGGCACCTTGTCAAAGGCCTTCTGAAAATCCAAATATACAACATCCACTGCATCTCCCTTGTCTATCCTACTGGTAATTTCCTCAAAAAATTGTAATAGGTTTGTCAGGCAGGATTTTCCTTTAAGGAATCCATGCTGAGTTCTGCCTAAGCTGGAAAGATGTGGGACAAATTGCAAACTGAGAGCAGTAACAAGGGATAACTTATTTACTGAAAGAAGTAATCAGGAGGCTTATCACTGGCTCAGGAGTGTTGCAAAATTGGGTCACAGAGGAGAGGATGTGAGTCACAAACTGAGAGAGGGGTGACTGAGGTTATACATCACCAGCTGAGGGAGAGGAGTCTGTGCCATCCATGAGGGAGGTAGAAATTACAGTGGACACGGAGTTAGAGGAATAAAGGACAGATAAATGCCTTATGAGGAAGAGAGAAGGCAAAACTTACAGGTATGCTTCCTAAGTTTGTATGTGTATTCCAGGAGAATTCATAAGGAACTTACAGGTTATTGTAAATGTGGAACTTGCATCAGGGATTAAGGATATAGGCAAACAATATAGATGCACTAAGAGGAAGTTGGATAAATACAGGTGAAGAAAGCTGTGGAAGTATGGTTGGTTTAGAGGGAGAGGTGAGCTATGGAGGACAAATTATGCAGCAAGCCCTGTTTCTATATTGTATGAGGCATTAGACTGAGGAACATCTTGGACTAATTGTAATGGAGACATTTAAATTCGAATAGTATATCTGTGAATGCGATTGCAATTTTTCTAATCATGGATTGTAGCTCGAGAAAATTGTTTAGTAAATTTATTTTAAATGTGCCTAAAATCTAGTTTTTTTTCCCAGTTTTGTTTAGCCATAGTAACTTCCAAATTACCAGTTTAATTTCATGAAAATAGGATGTGTGCATCCAATATGCCAACTGGTGACAACTTGCTGTGAACTTGAATGAAAACTTTAATTGAAATGCTGACTTCTACTGGGATGATAAAACTTTTCTCAGACTTCAGAGAAGTTAAGAGGGCATTAAAAGTAATTTAGCCTGTTATATCCAAAGGATTGTTGGTGGATATGGGCAAAATCTATGGGATAACTGGGGCCTGAGCCTGCAGGCATGCTGTCAACCATATATGGCTGTGTTTGGTTACATGTTGGTACTGTAAACATTGACAGTGAGGGAGCTCCCTCCCCGCACTCCCCCCCCCCCGGCCACTGTGCCTTGTGCCTGAGCTTTTCCTTTCTGCTTGCAGCTGATGATTAAAGTAACTTGGCCAAGTAGATCTTTGGTGTGATTGTAGGAACAAATTAAGCAAACACAATCGCATCAAAGGTTGGAGAAGGCTACTGGCATTTGGAGGAACTTGGGTCAAGCAGCATCTGTGGACATGGGGAGAGGATTGTAGAGTGAAATACTGGTTCAATTTGATGGATGTTCATCAGAACTCTGAATATCTAACCTTTTCTCTCTCTCTACAAAGATGCTATCTGATTTGTGAATATTTTTAAAGTTTATTTTTATTTCAGATTTTCAACCCCTGTAATGTATTGATTTTTCAGAATTAATTTTATTTTTCATTTGTGGAATACAATTCTGTTCCAATACCATTTAATACTTGAAAATAAGGATTGCATCTGAGAGTGTTGCCTACCTGCTGAATTTTGATTTTACTTTTCTCTCTGAATGAAAGGTTCTCCCACAGTAATGTTGGATTTTGCAGGTTTGCTGTATTTCTTTTCCTAGGATCTTCAGATGACTGCTGGAGATGAAACGTGACCCGGGGGCGGGGGCGGGGGGGGGGAACACTGCTGCATGGTAGATCATACATTTTGTGCAAAGTACGAGATCTTGATCTTCACATGGATCCTTTTGGCCTAGGACTTGTATTGAGTGAATTAATAGGTCAGATTTTGAATATCATGGAAAGTGTATTTTAACTTGAAGTACCCATAAGAAAACAATGGAAGTCAGTTAGTCCACATGGCCTCTCAAGCTTGCTTTGCCATCTAATAAGATCCTGTGGCTGACAACTTAACGAATTACCATGCCTGTTGATCTCTGCCATGGATATATGGAAGAACTGGGCATCCTGAGTCTTTTGAAGTAGAGAATTCCAAAGGTTTTAAGCACATTCTATAAGGAACTATTTTCACATCTGAATAGACAGTCCCTTATTCTGAAACAGCCTTTAGTTCTGTGTTCTCTAGCAAAGAGAGGTCGGTTTTGGCATATATACTTTTTTCTCTCTTGATCCAGAGTGTTGATTCATAATTATTATTCTTTAGTCCAGAAACTCACAGGTGCTACACTTTAAGCAAGACGTCTGTTTGCGCTGTTGTGCTGGGAATTGGTACAAACCTTTGCACAAAGTATATGATCTACCATGCAGTGATGTTCCCCTCCCTCCTCTTGTGCTACATAATATCTGCAGCATAATCTCAATAAAATCTCCACAAGGTTTCTTTACCTTTGTACAGAAGAAAGCCATTTGTTTTTATTGTACTTCTGAATGTTCTTTTAAAATTATTCAATAATGTTGCTCTTCTCTTTCCACATAGTTTGGCAATATCTTTAAATTTCAAATATCCCTGAAATTCTATTTTGAAAGTTACTGTTGAATCTGTATTCTTATTACTGGGTCCCTCTGTAACTTATTTAGTCCAAAAATAAACCTTCAGAAATTCTAAATCCTCTAAATCCCATCTTTTGTAAAATTTGCACAAGATGCATTTTTAACAACCTTTTCCTATACTAAATGATTTTCAATCTAATGGAACCCAGAAGAAAGTATTGGGAACATTTTTAATATATCAATAATTCTGACTCCAGTATGCAGAGAATAATTTCAGTTTTTATGCAGTACAAAATGTAAGAGTCAATGAGGAGGAAGTAGAACTCTGAAGCATGGAATATATACAGCACAGCAGATGATTTTTATTTCAGAGATAAGTGAAGTTTGGTGTTATTCAGACATAATTGCTAAGGTTTACAGCGAGGAGAGAAGTGAATGCATTAGTTATCAATAAGTGGAAAATATTTGTCTTGGTTTAAAAGGTATTCCAAACAGGAGCCCTTTCCAAAACAAAGATTTACAGAGTTTGTTAATTTTTGACATTTAGATTGTGTTTCTGAACTTTGACTTAGGAGTTTCAGTGTCTGTGGAGCTCTGAGGGTAAGGTATTAGTGCACATTTTTGGGTGAGGTAAGTATTCCATTTTGTTGCATTCTGATGGCAATGATTTTGTACCATTTGTACTACCATTCATATGGCTGTTGGGGGTGATGTGAAGATCAGAACAGTATGTGAATTGGATTAACAAGTGGTCCAGAATGGAGAGTCACAGCTATGGCTTGGAGTTTGGGCCTTAATAGCTTTGTGGGATGTTGTATTAATTAGGATGTTGGAGGCTAGGAATTATTGAGGGTTTGTGTCAAGATAAGGAGTATGGGCAGTTAGGAGTTTGGGGAAATGGGACTTTCACTTCACAGGGTTTGGAATAAGAGCAGAGATGTTACTTTCAGAGGAGGCTTGGAGGAAAATATGCAGCTTTCAGTGGTCTTTGACTAATTCTTTGACTTGGAGAGAACATTGTTGGAAAAATATTATAAGATACTCAAGACCCCATATCAGGAAAAATATAAAGATACAAACGTGACGTGTTGGAGAAGGTGCGGCTCCAAGGAGGCAAATCATTTCCATATTTTCTGGGATTGTCCTAAATTAAGTCTATATTGGGAAGGTATTCATAGAACATTAGTTAAGGTACTTAGGACATAGATACCTCTGAACTTTGAGACCATCTATTTGGGGTATGTATTGTTTCTTGAACAGAAGGAAGATATAAAGTTGCTGCAGGCCCTTTTAGCGGCAAGTAAGAAATCAATCACTAGAAAGTGGCTAAATCCAATACCACCTACATTAGAAGATTGGCACGAAATTATCTTGGAAATATTTAAAATGGAAAAGTTGACTTACTCCCTGAAAATTCAAAAAGAAAAACTTTATCAAATCTGGAATAAATGGATTGAATATATAACCCCAAATGCGAGCAGACTTTAGATGACACTCTTAATGATTTATACTGCTCTTCTCATCAACACAGTAATATTGCTAACATAAGCAACCCTAGTCTAAATGTTTACAGTTTTTGTTTTTTTTGGAAAATAGAGAATTAATACAAGTAAAGGAAAAGATTTGGGTAAGGGATAAAAAATGATAAAATTAAGTAAATAAGTACATAGGGATTAGATAATTATGTTTTGGGGCAGGAGCTAGTATGAACAAGTTAGGATATAAACACCTACAATGGTTGTTACATAGGCTTACATACAACATTTTGGACCAAAAAGAAATGATCCAGAAGAGATGTATGGAAACTGTTACTAATCCACTATTATTACTATTTTTCTTAACAATTAATACCATTACTTAGCCTAATAGATTAGAATTTCCACTGTACATAATTATTTAAGTGTCTAATTTCTTTTTATATCATCTCAATGTGTACTTAAGAATGTATAAATAATTATAGTTTTATACATATAAAAAATGGAAAAGGTTGTACATGTGAAAAAAGTACACAATACTTGTGAATTCCTTATCCAAATTAAAAAAAAAAGAGCAGAGATGTTGAGGAGTGGAAGGATCGTCTATTCTGTATAAGAATTATTGGTTTTTGTCCTCAGAACTGGAGAAAGAATTCGATTTGTGGCTGAACCAATATTGTATACGATTCATTGTGAGTTTCTTTTCTTGTATTCTATTTTGTTTATGAAACCCATGTATATTTTTCTACTCAACCTGCTCTGCTGCATTTTAATAAACTACATATGTATGCTTAATCTTGTGTATCCCTTTTACATTTGTGCCTGCCTTTTACATACTAGATTTTCTTGCTTGTCCTGTCAGAGATTAATACTTAAGATTTTTCCGACATTAAATTTCATGTTTTTTATCAGGCCATTTCACTTACCTGTTTAAATGAAAGCTATCACTTCCTTTCTCATACTTACACGTTGTGTGACATTATTTGATTTTGATACTACACCCTATATAGACAACTGGTTAGTATATATTGAAAAATGCAGAAGTCTTATAATACTGATCCATTTATTATACTGCCTATATCCTCCTGCATTTTCAATGTTTTCTACTGCAGACTGTTATGTTTTGGCCTTCAGTCTTGCTAACAATCTTATTATATGATACTGTATATGACAGTGCGTTCAACACCATCCGCCCTGCTCTGCTGGTGGAGAAGCTGACAGCGATGCAGGTGGATGCTCCCCTGGTGTCATGGATTCTCGATTACCTGACTGGCAGACCACAGTACGTGTGCTTGCAACACTGTGTGTCCGACCGAGTGATCAGCAGCACTGTGGCTGAACCAGAGCTTAATGTACCATAATTTCCGTACTTCTATACCTGCTGGTGTGACAATATGGTTGGACTGTTGAGCATAAACGGTTGGATGCATCTGCAAGGGAGATGAGGTTGAGTACAGGGCTACTGTAGGAAACTTTGTCACAATGTGTGAGCAGAATTATCTGCAGCTTAATGTGAAAAAGACTAAGGAGCTGGTGGTAGACCTGAGGAGAGCTAAGGTACCGGTGACCCCTGTTTCCATCCAGGGGGTCAGTGTGGACATGGTGGAGGATTACAAATACCTGGGGATAGGAATTGACAATAAACTGGACTGGTCAAAGAACACTGAGGCTGTCTACAAGAAGGGTCAGAGCCGTCTCTGCTTCCTGAGGAGACTGAGGTCCTTTGACATCTGCCGGACGATGCTGAGGATGTTCTACGAGTCTGTGGTGGCCCGTGCTATCATGTTTGCTGTTGTGTGCTGGGGCAGCAGGCTGAGGGTAGCAGACACCAACAGAATCAACAAACTTATTTGTAAGGCCAGTGATGTTGTGGGGATGGAACTGGACTCTCTGACGGTGGTGTCTGAAAAGAGGATGCTGTCTAAGTTGCATGCCATCTTGGTCAATGTCTCCCATCCACTACATAATGTACTGGTTGGGCACAGGAGTACATTCATCCAGAGACTCAATCCTCCAAGATGCAGCACAGAGCGTCATAGAATGTCATTCCTGCCTGAGGCCATCAAACTTTACAACTCTGCCCTTGGAGGGTCAGACACCCTGTACCGGTAGGCTGGTCCTGGACTTATTTCATAATTTCCTGGCATAATTTACATATTACTATTTAACTATTTATGGTTCTATGACTATTTATTATTTATGGTGCAACTGTAATGAAAACCAATTTCCCCCTGGGATCAATAAAGTATGAGTGACACCTTTAGCAAGTAGCATGTACTCTCTATTGGCTATTACTCCATTAAAGCACTATTAAATTCAGTTACATACAATTTGTCTCTAAAAAATGCACACTAGCTTTACCCAATCAGTCAACAATTTGCTTGCAATTTGCCTGTCAACAAGTGACTTCTAATTGTATTCTTGATTATTGTATCTAGAGCTGTTGCAGATTTCACATTTGGTCTCCAGCTGGTCCCAAGTCTACTCTTGCAACCATTTTCCTGCTCACTTGCCTGTGGAATATTTTTGGATTTCATTTACAATGCCTATAAAAAGAATTAACCCCCCCCCCCCCACTGGAAGTTTTCATGTTTATTGTTTTACAACATTGAATCGCAATGGATTTAATTTGGCTTTTTTTGACACTGATCAACAGAAAAAGACTCTTTTGTGTCCAAATGAAAACAGATCTCTACAAAGTGATATGAATTAGTTACAAATATAAAACACAAACTAATTGATTGCATAAACATAAGAGTGGGCTCCCTCACCTTTGACCCTCAACACTGGTGCGCCTCAAGGCTGTATCCTAAGCTGCCACCTCGACTCTCTGTATACCCATGACTGTGTCGCCACCCACAGCTCCAATTTGCTAATTAAATTTGCTGAAGACACTACACTGATTGGCCTGACCTGAAAGAATAATGAGGCAGCCTGCAGAGAAGAAGTCATCACCCTGACATGGTGGTATCAAGAAAACAACCTCTCCCTCAATGTCGCAAAAACAAAGGAGTTGTTTGTGCACTACAGGAGGAATGGAGACAGGCTAACCCCTATTGACATCAATGGATCTGGGGTTGAGAGGGTGAACAGCTTTAAGTTCCTTGGCATAAACATCACTGAGGATCTCACGTGGTCTGTACATACTGGCTATGTGGTAAAAAAAAAAAGGCACAACAGCACCTCTTTCACCTCAGACGGTTGAGGAAGTTTGGTATGGGCCCCCAAATCCTAAGAACTTTCTACGGGGCACAATTGAGAGCATCCTGACTGGCTGTTTTATATTTGTAATCAATTTAGATCACTTTGTAGAGATCTGTTTTTACTTTGACACAGAAGAGTCTTCTTCTGTTGATCGGTGTCAAAAAAGCCAGATTAAATCCACTGTGATTCAATGCTGTAAAACAATAAAACATGAAAACTTCCAAGGGGCATGAATACTTCTTATAGACACTATGGTTGCTGCCACTTTTTTCTCTGCTTTCTTTGTTTTGTTTTACTTCCCTTCAGAACTATATACAGTCATCCACTTGTGTTCTCCATCATGTGTACTTCTTTTCTGTTTTTGTAACCCTTTATCTTTCTTGCCACATGGGAAGCTCATTTACTTTCTATTCTTCTCCATCATGGCAAAGTCCCTGGACAAAACATCTCCTTAAAGGAGTAAACAACAGGAATTCTGCAGGTGCTGGAAATTCAAGCAATACACATAAAAGTTGCTGGTGAACGCAGCAGGCCAGGCAGCATCTCTAGGAAGAGGTGCAGTCGACGTTTCAGGACCCTGACGAAGGGTCTCGGCCTGAAACGTCGACTGCACCTCTTCCTAGAGATGCTGTCTGGCCTGCTGCGTTCACCAGCAACTTCTATGTGTGTTCCTTAAAGGAGTGTTGATTTCTATCAGCAAACATTATTGAAATTGTGATCTCATGTAGTGATTATTTTCCACCTTGAAGGGCTTTATATTCTTTTCTTATTTTAAACCTTGTGATATTATAATTGCTGTTTATTAGATGTTCCTCCATTGAAACATGCTGCTAGTTATGTGGCCTATTTTCCAGAATCAAGTCCAGCAAAGTTGTTTATTTCATTTGGCCAGCAATATACCAGTCAAGAAGATCATTCTGAGCAGATTTTAGCAACAGCTCCCCCTTATTACCATCTTAGTGTATATTGAGCCAGGTGTTGGAGCTGTGTTCCACTAAGAAAGTAAGAATATCCCATCACTCTTTTAATTTGTGCCTTAAATATGTTTGCAGAAACAAGCTACCTGTACCCCATATAACATTAGCTGTACGTGTACATATGAATTGAATCTTAATTAAAATGTGAATGAAAAAGTATCTTGGTGGTGGATAGGGAATGAATTTGTGACTAAGTTAGTTAAGAAACTGGAAGTGGTGTTGGGGAGAAGTTTGTTCTTATTAAACAAAACAGCTGGTAACATTACATCCAAGCAACACACATCAAAGTTGCTGGTGAACGCAGCAGACCAGGCAGCATCTATAGGAAGAGGTACAGTCGACGTTTCAGGCCGAGATCCTTCTTTCAGTTAGTCCTGACGAAGGGTCTCGGCCTGAAATGTTGACTGTACCTCTTCCAAGAGATGCTGCCTGGCCTGCTGCGTTCACCAGCAACTTTGATGCATGTTGCTTGAATTTCCAGCATCTGCAGAATTCCTGTTGATCGCATCCAAGTTGATTTCAATGAGTGTATTTGAGGGATGTGCCTTATTATAAAGGACATGGACCAAAATAGAAAAGATAAAAATACAAACTTGAAATTTAACTAGTTTGCTCATTCTCTCCTTTTAAATATCTCTTCAAAATGTATTTCTGATAGTTTTATTTTTCTTTAGGTAGTATTTTTCTCATTAGGAAATGCATCAATTGACTGTAATTCTTCTGGCTTTCATAGTTGTTGGTTGTCATTTGCATAATCCCAGTAATTGAAAACTCATTCCAAGACTTGACATACAATAACAAAGTTATTTCTACTGGACAAGTATCCAGAGATATGAAGTTAAATCATACCTTGGCAAATGGTGAATTTAAATTCTTTTAAATAAATTTTGCATTTAAAACTCTAGTGTTATTAGTGGTGACCAAGAAACCACTGGATTTTTATTTTATAAAAAAAGTTCACTAATAAGGTTGAAGGAAAAAAAAATCTGCCGATATTACTTAGCCTGTCCTATGCTTGAGTCAAGACCTACAGCAGTATGGATGGCTTGTAACTGTCCATTAAATGGCCCAGAAAGCTACTCAGCTCAAAGGTGAAAAATACTGGCTTTATTAGTCTCCCTGATGTTCTTTAAATAGAATTGATGTATTGTGTCAGAAACGTGTAAATTTATCAGTGGCATCTGATGAATTCGCTTTAGAATATTTGGTGTTTAAAATGAACAGACAGCAATTGGGGGGGGAAGATAATTTTGATAGATATTGCATCATGGTGAAAGTATTTTAAAAATTGCAACAAACTTCTCATGATATGTGGTTATTTCAGTTGCTGTGGAATGCATTGAAGGCATGTCTGTAGAGCAAATGGTATTTCATGTTCCCTCCCCCTAAATAATTCCTGAATCTGTCTCCTTTGTGAGATTGTTATTTCACAAAGGAGCCTAATTTGGATGGAACAAGAAAAAAATCCCTACTATGGATTATCTCACAGGCTGTGCTTTGAAGAAGTAAATAAAAGGAATGACTATGCTCATGGTCTCCTTGTTATTGCACTAGTATTAGAGTGTTCTTTTGGTGAATGCCCTCTGCTGAACATGAGAGACTACATAAAAGCAGAAAATTGTCAATTGTTACTGATCGAAGAAATGAAATACTAATGATCAGTATCAGGTCAAGTAAACCTGTGCAGCTTGTAATGACTTTATGATATTATTAGCTGTTGGTCAGTCCTCTGTCTAAGGTAGTTTGGTTAAGGTGGGTGGCATTTTCCCATTCATGATTTTCTTTTATGCTGGTGTAAACCTGAGGGGCTACTTGCAATCATTAGAATTATCAGATATTCTGTCTTCTCCTCCACCTCCCCTCCTGATGAGCAGAAAGTACAAAAGCCTGAAAGCACATCCCATCAGGTCCAAGTACAGCTTCTATCCTGCTCTGGGAAATCTATTGAACAGTCCACCTGCTATGATAAGATGGACTCCTGACTTCACAATCTACCTTGTTATGCCCTTGCGCTTTATTGTCTGCCTGCACTATACTTTCAACTGTAACACCTAATTCTGTATTGTTATTTTTCTTGTACTACCTTAATGCACTGCTGTATGAAATTATCTGTATGGATTGCATGTAAATGTTTTTCGCTATACCTCAGTATATGCACGCATAATAAACCAATTTACCAATCAGGAGATTTACTGCCATGAATCCATCATGTATTTGCCTTTGATTATTTACCATTATTATTCTCCAGCATACCACTTTATCAAGTCACTTTGGTGGTGAATACACTGTGTTGTCTGATTGGTCAAATTGCATTTCACCATCTCTTTGAATTACTTACATTGCAATCTGCAGCATGTTACTATCCTCCAAGCAATAGACTTTTAAATCTACTCAATGACCTTCATACCTCGACTGAAGAGCCCGGATCAGACAGGCACGGCACCATTAAAGTTCATTGATGTGGCCAAAAGCAAGGCAGGAGGTGGAATTCCAAGCCAGGCTGAAGCACAGAAGGGAGAGGTCTCCTCTACCTAGCAGTTGCTGAAGAACAAAATTGAGGACCTGAGGGCTAGACTGTTATATGAAGAGAACTGAGTCTGTTCCATTGTATGCTTTATTGAAACGTGGCTTTCTCCAGGCATGCCAGATTCAGCAGTCAAACCAGAGGGATTCTCAATTTACAGAATGGACCAAACTGATGATTCAGGAAAGGCAAAAGGAGGAGAGATATATGTTTTTATGATAAACTCTCATTGGTGCTCAGACGTAACAGTTTGTCAAACTTGTATTCCCTCAACCTTAAACATCTAATGATCAAATACCGTTTGCTCTATTTACCAAAGGAGTTCTCCTCCATAATCCTGACCACAGTTTAAATACCACCAATGGCCAACTATAATCAAGTGCTGGCAACACTGCATGATGTTATCTCCAAACAAGAGTCTATCACGACAGTTTTCAAATCATAGTCGGAGACTTCAACCAGGCTTGTTTAAAGGAAACCCTACCCAATTACCACCAGCATGTAACCTGTGTCACCAGAGGTCCCAACGTACTAGACTACCGTTAAACTAAGATGAAAATGCCTATTGCTCCTTGCCCTGGCCGCACTTTGCTAATTTGAATCGCTTGGTGATTCAAATGCAGAGGCTAAAGTGCAAAGCTCCAGAGGTTAGGACAACAAAGAGACAGTCATGGGAGGCAGAGGAGCGGATATAGAATTGCTTTGAGTCAGTGGACTTGGCCGTGTTCAAGCTCTAATCTAGAGATTTGAATGAATACATCATAATTGTAATGTAAGAACTGTAGACGTGTGTCCCCATTAAGTCATTCAGAGTCTTCCCCAATCAGAAGCCCTGGATAGACACGAATTCTGCTGAGCGCCAGATCAGAGGCATTTAAGTCTGGAGACCAAGAAAGTTACAAGAGGTTCCAGGTACGATCTCCGCAGAGCCATCACATAGATGAAGTGGAAATTCTGGACCAAACTTAAATCAGCAAGGGATGTTTGACAGCTGTGGCAGTGCTTGAATGCTATAACCTCTTAGAAAGTTAAATCAAACAACATGGGAGACAGCAGGGCTTTGCTTCCAGATGAGTTCAATGCCTTCTATGCCTGTTTTGACCATCAGAACATGGAGGAACTATAAGGAACTTCCACATCCCCTGATGATCCTATGATTTCAGTTTGAGGCCGACACGCGAGCAGCCTTGAGGGTGAACTCACGAAAAGTATCCAGACTGCACGGGATACCTGGCCACATACTAAAGGCCTATGCTGATCAACTGGCAGATATGTTCACTAAGATCTTTAACCTCTCGCTTTGGCAGTGTGTGGTACCCACCTGCCTAAGAAGAGTGTGGTGACCTGCCTCAGTTGCAATTGCTCTCGTCCAGTTGCAATTGCATCCACAGTGATGAAATATTTTGAAAGGTTGGTGATGAAACCTATCAACTCCCGCCTGAGAGGCGACTTGGATCTGCTCGGTTTGCCTACTAGAGCAACAGGTCCACAGCAGATGCTATCTCATTGGCTCTTCACTTAATTGTGGAATATCTGGACAGCAAAGATGTGTATATCAGGTACTCTTTATCGACTACAGCTCAGCATTTGATGCCATCATCCCTTCAAAATTAATCAATAAATTCCAAGATCCTGGCTTCAAGTTCAACTTGCAGCAACATCTCCATGATCTCAAATAGCAGAGGTTCACCACAAGGCTGAGTGCTTAGCCCCCTGTTCTACACTTTTCTGGCTAACCACAGCTCCGATGCCATATTCAATTTTGCCTATAACACCACTGTAATGGGCTGAATCACAGGAGGTGATGAATCAGCATATAGGAGAGAGATTGAAAATCTGCCTGAGTGGTGTCATGACAAAAATCTTACACACAATATCAGCAAGACCAAGGAACTGATTGTGGACTTCAGGAGAGGGAAGCCAGAGGACTATGAGCCAGTCCTCTTCGGGAGATCAGAGGTGGGGAAGGATGGCAACTTTAAATTCCTAGGTGTTACTATTTCAGGGGACTTGTCCTAGGCCCAGTATGTAAGTGCAATTGGGAAAAAACAGCAGCCCCTTGGGAGATTGTGGAGATTTGGCATGACATCTACAACTTCTATTGATGTGTAGTGGAGAGTATATTGACTGGCTGCATCACAGCAGATATGGAAACACCAATTTTTGAACAGAAAATCCTACAAACAGGGGATTTGGCCCAGTACATCATGGGAAAAGCCCCCCCAACCATTGACCACATCTACATGCAACACTGTAGTGAGAAAGCAGCACCCATCTTCAGGGATCCCCACCACCCAGATCTTATTCTCTTCTGCTGCTATCATCAGGTAGAAGGTACAAGAGCTGCTGGACTCTCATAGCCAGGTTGAAGAATAGTTACTACCCTTCAACAATCAAGCTCAGGCAATCAATCTACGAGGGCTGATTAATAAGTTTGTGGCCTAAGGTAGAAGGAGTCAATTTTAGAAAACCTCGCTCATTTATTTTTCAACATAGTCCCCTCCTGCATTTACACACTTAGTCCAGTGGTCGTGGAACATATGGATCCCGTCTTTGTAGAAATCGGCGTCTTGGACCTCCAGAAGTGGGTCCACAGCAGGGGTGATTGATAAGTTTGTGGCCTAAGGTCGAAAGAAATGAGTTATTAACTTCAAACTTAGAGCATAATCACTCAGAGTTGCACTGCACGTGCAACTAACGAGAGCTATATATAACTCATCTCCTTCTACCTTAGGCCACGGACTTATCAATCACCCCTGCTGTGGACCACTTTTGGAGGTTCAAGATGCCGGTTTCTACAAAGAAGGGATCCGTATGCTCCACCACCGCTGGACTAAGTATTTTAATGTAGGAGGGGACTATGCAGAAAAAAAATGTGCTCGGTTTTCTAAAATTGACTCCTCCTATCGTAGACCACGAACTTATCAATCACCCCTCATACTTGCATTTGCAATTTGTGGTTTTCTGCACTCTGGTTAAACACCCTAGTTGGGCAGTCTTTAATTGATCCTGTTACATGTTATAGTTATTATTGTATAGATTTGTTGAATATGCCCACAAGAAGATGAATCCCAGGGTTATATATGGTAACATAAATGTACGTTTGTACTTTGATAATCAAATTTACCTTTGAATTTTGATTGGAATATTCCACAGAGTTCTATCATTGAGTCTGAACAAATGGCGAACAGCCATTATGAATGTGGCTGTAAACTTGGCTTCAATCCCTGACATT